>NC_137180.1:13598848-14104576 GCF_951804945.1 Podarcis cretensis | reverse complement strand
GGAGTCACAATTTCAGCAAAAATCTGACTTTTGGCAATACACTCCAAAATGGTGCCAAACGGCTGCAAATGCTCCCCTGAAAGGTTTGGCGGTCAAAAGAGAAGGCTTTTTATCACAGGACAAGAAATCAGCCCTCGACAACTGAACCGGCGAAAAAGATTTTTTTGAAAAAATCCCTAAGCCCCGGGGTCACAATTTCAGCAAAAATCTGACTTTTGGCAATACACTCCAAAATGGTGCCAAACGGGTTCAAATGCTCCCCTGAGAGGTTTGGCGGTCAAAACAGAAGGCTTTTTATCACAGGACAAGAAATCAGCCCTTGACAACTGAACCGGCGAAAAAGATTTTTTTGGCTAAATCCCTAAGCCCCGGGGTCACAATTTCAGCAAATATCTGACTTTTGGCAATACACTCCAAAATGGTGCCAAACGGGTGCAAATGCTCCCCTGAAAGGTTTGGCGGTCAAAACAGAAGGCTTTTTATCACAGGACAAGAAATCAGCCCTCGACAACTGAACCGGCGAAAAAGATTTTTTTGAAAAAATCCCTAAGCCCCGGGGTCACAATTTCAGCAAAAATCTGACTTTTGGCAATACACTCCAAAATGGTGCCAAATGGCTGCAAATGCTCCCCTGAAAGGTTTGGCGGTCAAAAGAGAAGGCGTTTTATCACAGGACAAGAAATCAGCCCTCGACAACTGAACCGGCGAAAAAGATCTTTTTGAAAAAATTCCCTACGCCCCGGGGTCACAATTTCAGCAAATATCTGACGTTTTCCAATTCATTCAAAAATGGTGCCAAACGGGTGCAAATGCTCCCTTGAGAGGTTTGGCGGTCGAAACAGAAGGCTTTTTATCACAGGAGAAGAAATCAGCCCTCGACAATTGAACCAGCGAAAAAGGTCTTTTTAAAAAAAATCCCTAAGCCCCGGGGTCACAATTTCAGCAAAAATCTGACTTTTCCAATTCATTCAGAAATGGTGCCAAACGGGTGCAAATGCTCCCCTGAGAGGTTTGGCGGTCGAAACAGAAGGCTTTTGATCACACTACAAGAAATCAGCTCTCGACAACTGCACCGGCGAAAAAGATTTTTTTGAAAAAATCCCTAAGCCCCGGGGTCACAATTTCAGCAAAAATCTGACATTTGGGAATACACTCCAAAATGGTGCCAAATGGCTGCAAATGCTCCCCTGAAAGGTTTGGCGGTCAAAAGAGAAGGCGTTTTATCACAGGACAAGAAATCAGCCCTCGACAACTGAACCGGCGAAAAGGATTTTTTTGAAAAAATCCCGAAGCCCCGGGGTCACAATTTCAACAAAAATCTGACTTTTGGCAATACACTCCAAAATGGTGCCAAAAGGGTGCAAATGCTCCCCTGAAAGGTTTGGCGGTCAAAAGAGAAGGCTTTTTATCACAGGACAAGAAATCAGCCCTTGACAACTGAACCGGCAAAAAATATTTTTTTGAAAAAATCCCTAAGCCCCGGGGTCACAATTTCAGCAAAAATCTGACTTTTGGCAATACACTCCAAAATGGTGCCAAACGGCTGAAAATGCTCCCCTGAACGGTTTGGCGGTCAAAACAGAAGGCTTTTTATCACATGACAAGAAATCAGCCCTCGACAATTGAACCGGCTAAAAAGGTTTTTTTGAAAAAATCCCTAAGCCCCGGGGTCACAATTTCAGAAAAAATCCCTAAGCCCCGGGGTCACAATTTCAGCAAAAATCTGACTTTTGGCAATACACTCCAAAATGGTGCCAAACGGGTTCAAAAGCTCCCCTGAGAGGTTTGGCGGTCAAAACAGAAGGCTTTCTTTCACAGGACAAGAAATCAGCCCATGACAACTGAACCGGCAAAAAAGATTTTTTTGAAAAAATCCCTAAGCCCCGGGGTCACAATTTCAGCAAAAATCTGACTTTTGGCAATACACTCCAAAATGGTGCCAAACGGGTGTAAATGCTCCCCTGAAAGGTTTGGCGGTCAAAACAGAAGGCTTTTTATCACAGGACAAGAAATCAGCCCTCGACAACTGAACCGGCGAAAAAGATTTTTCTGAAAAAATCCCTAAGCCCCGGAGTCACAATTTCAGCAAAAATCTGACGTTTTTCAATTCATTCAAAAATGGTGCCAAACGGGTGCAAATGCTCCCCTGAGAGGTTTGGCGGTCGAAACAGAAGGCTTTTTATCACACTACAAGAAATCAGCTCTCGACAACTGCACCGGCAAAAAAGATTTTATTGAAAAAATCCCTAAGCCCCGGGGTCACAATTTCAGCAAAAATCTGACTTTTGGCAATACACTCCAAAATGGTGCCAAACGGCTGCAAATGCTCCCGTGAAAGGTTTGGCGGTCAAAAGAGAAGGCTTTTTATCACAGGACAAGAAATCAGCCCTCGACAACTGAACCGGCGAAAAAGATTTTTTTGAAAAAATCCCTAAGCCCCGGGGTCACAATTTCAGCAAAAATCTGACTTTTGGCAATACACTCCAAAATGGTGCCAAACAGGTTCAAATGCTCCCCTGAAAGGTTTGGCGGTCAAAAGAGAAAGCTTTTTATCACATGACAAGAAATCTACCCTCGACAATTGAACCGGCGAAAAAGATTTTTTTGAAAAAATCCCTAAGCCCCGGGGTCACAATTTCAGAAATAATCTGACTTTTGGCAATACACTCCAAAATGGTGCCAAATGGCTGCAAATGCTCCCCTGAAAGGTTTGGCGGTCAAAAGAGAAGGCGTTTTATCACAGGACAAGAAATCAGCCCTCGACAACTGAACCGGCGAAAAAGATCTTTTTGAAAAAATTCCCTACGCCCCGGGGTCACAATTTCAGCAAATATCTGACGTTTTCCAATTCATTCAAAAATGGTGCCAAACGGGTGCAAATGCTCCCTTGAGAGGTTTGGCGGTCGAAACAGAAGGCTTTTTATCACAGGAGAAGAAATCAGCCCTCGACAATTGAACCAGCGAAAAAGGTCTTTTTAAAAAAAATCCCTAAGCCCCGGGGTCACAATTTCAGCAAAAATCTGACTTTTCCAATTCATTCAGAAATGGTGCCAAACGGGTGCAAATGCTCCCCTGAGAGGTTTGGCGGTCGAAACAGAAGGCTTTTGATCACACTACAAGAAATCAGCTCTCGACAACTGCACCGGCGAAAAAGATTTTTTTGAAAAAATCCCTAAGCCCCGGGGTCACAATTTCAGCAAAAATCTGACATTTGGGAATACACTCCAAAATGGTGCCAAATGGCTGCAAATGCTCCCCTGAAAGGTTTGGCGGTCAAAAGAGAAGGCGTTTTATCACAGGACAAGAAATCAGCCCTCGACAACTGAACCGGCGAAAAGGATTTTTTTGAAAAAATCCCGAAGCCCCGGGGTCACAATTTCAACAAAAATCTGACTTTTGGCAATACACTCCAAAATGGTGCCAAAAGGGTGCAAATGCTCCCCTGAAAGGTTTGGCGGTCAAAAGAGAAGGCTTTTTATCACAGGACAAGAAATCAGCCCTTGACAACTGAACCGGCAAAAAATATTTTTTTGAAAAAATCCCTAAGCCCCGGGGTCACAATTTCAGCAAAAATCTGACTTTTGGCAATACACTCCAAAATGGTGCCAAACGGCTGAAAATGCTCCCCTGAACGGTTTGGCGGTCAAAACAGAAGGCTTTTTATCACATGACAAGAAATCAGCCCTCGACAATTGAACCGGCTAAAAAGGTTTTTTTGAAAAAATCCCTAAGCCCCGGGGTCACAATTTCAGAAAAAATCCCTAAGCCCCGGGGTCACAATTTCAGCAAAAATCTGACTTTTGGCAATACACTCCAAAATGGTGCCAAACGGGTTCAAAAGCTCCCCTGAGAGGTTTGGCGGTCAAAACAGAAGGCTTTCTTTCACAGGACAAGAAATCAGCCCATGACAACTGAACCGGCAAAAAAGATTTTTTTGAAAAAATCCCTAAGCCCCGGGGTCACAATTTCAGCAAAAATCTGACTTTTGGCAATACACTCCAAAATGGTGCCAAACGGGTGTAAATGCTCCCCTGAAAGGTTTGGCGGTCAAAACAGAAGGCTTTTTATCACAGGACAAGAAATCAGCCCTCGACAACTGAACCGGCGAAAAAGATTTTTCTGAAAAAATCCCTAAGCCCCGGAGTCACAATTTCAGCAAAAATCTGACGTTTTTCAATTCATTCAAAAATGGTGCCAAACGGGTGCAAATGCTCCCCTGAGAGGTTTGGCGGTCGAAACAGAAGGCTTTTTATCACACTACAAGAAATCAGCTCTCGACAACTGCACCGGCAAAAAAGATTTTATTGAAAAAATCCCTAAGCCCCGGGGTCACAATTTCAGCAAAAATCTGACTTTTGGCAATACACTCCAAAATGGTGCCAAACGGCTGCAAATGCTCCCGTGAAAGGTTTGGCGGTCAAAAGAGAAGGCTTTTTATCACAGGACAAGAAATCAGCCCTCGACAACTGAACCGGCGAAAAAGATTTTTTTGAAAAAATCCCTAAGCCCCGGGGTCACAATTTCAGCAAAAATCTGACTTTTGGCAATACACTCCAAAATGGTGCCAAACAGGTTCAAATGCTCCCCTGAAAGGTTTGGCGGTCAAAAGAGAAAGCTTTTTATCACATGACAAGAAATCTACCCTCGACAATTGAACCGGCGAAAAAGATTTTTTTGAAAAAATCCCTAAGCCCCGGGGTCACAATTTCAGAAATAATCTGACTTTTGGCAATACACTCCAAAATGGTGCCAAATGGCTGCAAATGCTCCCCTGAAAGGTTTGGCGGTCAAAAGAGAAGGCTTTTTATCACAGGACAAGAAATCAGCCCTCGACAACTGAACCGGCGAAAAAGATTTTTTTGAAAAAATCCCTAAGCCCCGGGGTCACAATTTCAGCAAAAATATGACGTTTTCCAATTCATTCAAAAATGGTGCCAAACGGGTGCAAATGCTCCCATGAAAGGTTTGGCGGTCGAAACAGAAGGCTTTTTATCACAGGACAAGAAATCAGCCCTCGACAACTGAACCGGCGAAAAAGATTTTTTTGAAAAATTCCCTACGCCCCGGGGTCACAATTTCAGCAAAAATCTGACGTTTTCCAATTCATTCAAAAATGGTGCCAAATGGTTGCAAATGCTCCCCTGAAACGTTTGGCGGTCAAAACAGAAGGCTTTTCATCACAGTACAAGAGGTCAGCCCTCGAGAACTTAACCGGCAGAAAAAGATTTTTTTGAAAAAATCCCTAAGGCCCGGGGTCACAATTTCAGCAAAAATCTGACTTTTGGCAATACTCTCCAACATGGTGCCAAACTGGTGCAAATGCTACCCTGAGAGGTTTGGCGGTCGAAACAGAAGGCTTTTTATCACAGGACAAGAAATCAGCCCTCGACAATTGAACCAGCGAAAAAGATCTTTTTGAAAAAATCCCTAAGCCCCGGGGTCACAATTTCAGCAAAAATTTGACGTTTTCCAATTCATTCAAAAATGGTGCCAAACGGGTGCAAATGCTCCCTTGAGAGGTTTGGCAGTCGAAACAGAAGGCTTTTTATCACAGGACAAGAAATCAGCCCTTGACAACTGAACCGGCGAAATTTTTTTTTTTTTTGAAAAAATCCCTAAGCCCCGGGGTCACAATTTCAGCAAAAAATTGACTTTTGGCAATACACTCCAAAATGGTGCCAAACGGGTTCAAATGCTCCCCTGAAAGGTTTGGCAGTCAAAACAGAAGGCTTTTTATCACAGGACAAGAAATCAGCCCTCGACAACTGAACCGGCAAAAAATATTTTTTTGAAAAAATCCCTAAGCCCCGGGGTCACAATTTCAGCAAAAATCTGACTTTTGGCAATACACTCCAAAATGGTGCCAAACGGGTGCAGATGCTCCCATGAAAGTTTTGGCGGTCGAAACAGAAGGCTTTTTATCACAGGACAAGAAATCAGCCCTCGACAACTGAACCGGCGAAAAAGATTTTTTTGAAAAATTCCCTACGCCCCGGGGTCACAATTTCAGCAAAAATCTGACTTTTCCAATTCATTCAAAAATGGTGCCAAACGGGTGCAAATGCTCCCCTGAGAGGTTTGGCGGTCAAAAGAGAAGGCTTTTTATCACAGGACAAGAAATCAGCCCTCGACAATTGAAACGGCAAACAAGATTTTTTTGAAAAAATCCCTAAGGCCCGGGGTCACAATTTCAGCAAAAATCTGACTTTTGGCAATACAGTCCAAAATGGTGCCAAACGGCTGAAAATGCTCCCCTGAAAAGTTTGGCGGTCAAAACAGAAGGCTTTTTATCACAGGACAAGAAATCAGCCCTCGACAACTGCACCGGCAAAAAAGATTTTATTGAAAAAATCCCTAAGCCCCGGGGTCACAATTTCAGCAAAAATCTGACTTTTGGCAATACACTCCAAAATGGTGCCAAACGGCTGCAAATGCTCCCGTGAAAGGTTTGGCGGTCAAAAGAGAAGGCTTTTTATCACAGGACAAGAAATCAGCCCTCGACAACTGAACCGGCGAAAAAGATTTTTTTGAAAAAATCCCTAAGCCCCGGGGTCACAATTTCAGCAAAAATCTGACTTTTGGCAATACACTCCAAAATGGTGCCAAACAGGTTCAAATGCTCCCCTGAAAGGTTTGGCGGTCAAAAGAGAAGGCTTTTTATCACAGGACAAGAAATCAGCCCTTGACAACTGAACCGGCAAAAAAGATTTTTTTTGAAAAAATCCCTAAGCCCCGGGGTCACAATTTCAGCAAAAATCTGACTTTTGGCAATACACTACAAAATGGTGCCAAATGGCTGCAAATGCTCCCCTGAAAGGTTTGGCGGTCAAAAGGGAAGGCTTTTTATCACAGGACAAGAAATCAGCCCTCGACAACTGAACCGGCGAAAGGATTTTTTTGAAAAAATCCCGAAGCCCCGGGGTCACAATTTCAGCAAAAATCTGACTTTTGGCAATACACTCCAAAATGGTGCCAAACGGCTGCAAATGCTCCCCTGAAAGGTTTGGCGGTCAAAACTGAAGGCTTTTTATCACAGGACAAGAAATCAGCCCTTGACAACTGAACCGGCAAAAAAGATTTTTTTGAAAAAATCCCTAAGCCCCGGGGTCACAATTTCAGCAAAAATCTGACTTTTGGCAATACACTCCAAAATGGTGCCAAACGGGTGCAAATGCTCCCCTGAAAGGTTTGGCGGTCAAAAGAGAAGGTTTTTTATCACAGGACAAGAAATCAGCCATCAACAACTGAACCGGCGAAAAATATTTTTTTGAAAAAATCCCTAAGCCCCGGGGTCACAATTTCAGCAAAAATCTGACTTTTGGCAATACACTCCAAAATGGTGCCAAACGGGTGCAAATGCTCCCCTGAAAGGTGTGGTGGTCAAAACAGAAGGCTTTTTATTACAGGATAAGAAATCAGCCCATGACAACTGAACCGGCGAAAAAGATTTTTTTGAAAAAATCCCTAAGCCCCGAGGTCACAATTTCAGCAAAAATATGACTTTTGGCAATACACTCCAAATTGGTGCCAAACGGGTGCAAATGCTACCCCTGAGAGGTTTGGCGGTCGAAACAGAAGGCTTTTTATCACAGTACAAGAAATCTGCCCTCGACAAGTGAATCGGAAAAAAGATTTTTTTGAAAAAATCCCTAAGCCCCGGGGTCACAATTTCAGCAAAAATCTGACTTGTGGCAATACACTCCAAGATGGTGCCAAACGGGGGTAAATGCTCCCCTGAGAGGTTTGGCGGTCGAAACAGAAGGCTTTTTATCACAGGACAAGAAATCAGGCCTCGACAACTGAACCGGCGAAAATTTTTTTTTTGAAAAAATCCCTAAGCCCCGTGGTCACAATTTCAGCAAAAATCTGACGTTTTCCAATTCATTCCAAAATGGTGCCAAACGGTTGCAAATGCACCCCTGAAAGGTTTGGCGGTCAAAAGAGAAGGCTTTTTATTACAGGACAAGAAGTCAGCCCTCGACAACTTAACCGGCAGAAAAAGATTTTTTTGAAAAAATCCCTAAGCCCCGGGGTCACAATTTCAGCAAAATTCTGAGTTTCGGCAATACAGTCCAAAATCGTGCCAAACGGGTACAAATGCTCCCCTAAGAGGTTTGGCGGTCGAAAAATAAGGCTTTTTATCACATGACAAGAAATCAGCCCTCGACAACTGAATCGGCGAAAAAGATTTTTTTGAAAAAATCCTTAAGCCCCGGGGTCACAATTTCAGCAAAAAATTGACTTTTGGCAATACACTCCAAAATGGTGCCAAACGGGTTCAAATGCTCCCCTGAAAGGTTTGGCGGTCAAAAAAGAAGGCTTTTTATCACAGGACAAGAAATCAGCCCTCGACAACTGAACCGGCGAAAAGGATTTTTTTGAAAAAATCCCGAAGCCCCGGGGTCACAATTTCAACAAAAATCTGACTTTTGGCAATACACTCCAAAATGGTGCCAAAAGGGTGCAAATGCTCCCCTGAAAGGTTTGGCGGTCAAAAGAGAAGGCTTTTTATCACAGGACAAGAAATCAGCCCTTGACAACTGAACCGGCAAAAAATATTTTTTTGAAAAAATCCCTAAGCCCCGGGGTCACAATTTCAGCAAAAATCTGACTTTTGGCAATACACTCCAAAATGGTGCCAAACGGCTGAAAATGCTCCCCTGAACGGTTTGGCGGTCAAAACAGAAGGCTTTTTATCACATGACAAGAAATCAGCCCTCGACAATTGAACCGGCTAAAAAGGTTTTTTTGAAAAAATCCCTAAGCCCCGGGGTCACAATTTCAGAAAAAATCCCTAAGCCCCGGGGTCACAATTTCAGCAAAAATCTGACTTTTGGCAATACACTCCAAAATGGTGCCAAACGGGTTCAAATGCTCCCCTGAGAGGTTTGGCGGTCAAAACAGAAGGCTTTCTTTCACAGGACAAGAAATCAGCCCATGACAACTGAACCGGCAAAAAAGATTTTTTTGAAAAAATCCCTAAGCCCCGGGGTCACAATTTCAGCAAAAATCTGACTTTTGGCAATACACTCCAAAATGGTGCCAAACGGGTGTAAATGCTCCCCTGAAAGGTTTGGCGGTCAAAACAGAAGGCTTTTTATCACAGGACAAGAAATCAGCCCTCGACAACTGAACCGGCGAAAAAGATTTTTCTGAAAAAATCCCTAAGCCCCGGAGTCACAATTTCAGCAAAAATCTGACGTTTTTCAATTCATTCAAAAATGGTGCCAAACGGGTGCAAATGCTCCCCTGAGAGGTTTGGCGGTCGAAACAGAAGGCTTTTTATCACACTACAAGAAATCAGCTCTCGACAACTGCACCGGCAAAAAAGATTTTATTGAAAAAATCCCTAAGCCCCGGGGTCACAATTTCAGCAAAAATCTGACTTTTGGCAATACACTCCAAAATGGTGCCAAACGGGTTCAAATGCTCCCCTGAAAGGTTTGGCGGTCAAAAAAGAAGGCTTTTTATCACAGGACAAGAAATCAGCCCTCGACAACTGAACCGGCGAAAAGGATTTTTTTGAAAAAATCCCGAAGCCCCCGGGTCACAATTTCAACAAAAATCTGACTTTTGGCAATACACTCCAAAATGGTGCCAAAAGGGTGCAAATGCTCCCCTGAAAGGTTTGGCGGTCAAAAGAGAAGGCTTTTTATCACAGGACAAGAAATCAGCCCTTGACAACTGAACCGGCAAAAAATATTTTTTTGAAAAAATCCCTAAGCCCCGGGGTCACAATTTCAGCAAAAATCTGACTTTTGGCAATACACTCCAAAATGGTGCCAAACGGCTGAAAATGCTCCCCTGAACGGTTTGGCGGTCAAAACAGAAGGCTTTTTATCACATGACAAGAAATCAGCCCTCGACAATTGAACCGGCTAAAAAGGTTTTTTTGAAAAAATCCCTAAGCCCCGGGGTCACAATTTCAGAAAAAATCCCTAAGCCCCGGGGTCACAATTTCAGCAAAAATCTGACTTTTGGCAATACACTCCAAAATGGTGCCAAACGGGTTCAAATGCTCCCCTGAGAGGTTTGGCGGTCAAAACAGAAGGCTTTCTTTCACAGGACAAGAAATCAGCCCATGACAACTGAACCGGCAAAAAAGATTTTTTTGAAAAAATCCCTAAGCCCCGGGGTCACAATTTCAGCAAAAATCTGACTTTTGGCAATACACTCCAAAATGGTGCCAAACGGGTGTAAATGCTCCCCTGAAAGGTTTGGCGGTCAAAACAGAAGGCTTTTTATCACAGGACAAGAAATCAGCCCTCGACAACTGAACCGGCGAAAAAGATTTTTCTGAAAAAATCCCTAAGCCCCGGAGTCACAATTTCAGCAAAAATCTGACGTTTTTCAATTCATTCAAAAATGGTGCCAAACGGGTGCAAATGCTCCCCTGAGAGGTTTGGCGGTCGAAACAGAAGGCTTTTTATCACACTACAAGAAATCAGCTCTCGACAACTGCACCGGCAAAAAAGATTTTATTGAAAAAATCCCTAAGCCCCGGGGTCACAATTTCAGCAAAAATCTGACTTTTGGCAATACACTCCAAAATGGTGCCAAACGGGTTCAAATGCTCCCCTGAAAGGTTTGGCGGTCAAAAAAGAAGGCTTTTTATCACAGGACAAGAAATCAGCCCTCGACAACTGAACCGGCGAAAAGGATTTTTTTGAAAAAATCCCGAAGCCCCGGGGTCACAATTTCAACAAAAATCTGACTTTTGGCAATACACTCCAAAATGGTGCCAAAAGGGTGCAAATGCTCCCCTGAAAGGTTTGGCGGTCAAAAGAGAAGGCTTTTTATCACAGGACAAGAAATCAGCCCTTGACAACTGAACCGGCAAAAAATATTTTTTTGAAAAAATCCCTAAGCCCCGGGGTCACAATTTCAGCAAAAATCTGACTTTTGGCAATACACTCCAAAATGGTGCCAAACGGCTGAAAATGCTCCCCTGAACGGTTTGGCGGTCAAAACAGAAGGCTTTTTATCACATGACAAGAAATCAGCCCTCGACAATTGAACCGGCTAAAAAGGTTTTTTTGAAAAAATCCCTAAGCCCCGGGGTCACAATTTCAGAAAAAATCCCTAAGCCCCGGGGTCACAATTTCAGCAAAAATCTGACTTTTGGCAATACACTCCAAAATGGTGCCAAACGGCTGAAAATGCTCCCCTGAACGGTTTGGCGGTCAAAACAGAAGGCTTTTTATCACATGACAAGAAATCAGCCCTCGACAATTGAACCGGCTAAAAAGGTTTTTTTGAAAAAATCCCTAAGCCCCGGGGTCACAATTTCAGAAAAAATCCCTAAGCCCCGGGGTCACAATTTCAGCAAAAATCTGACTTTTGGCAATACACTCCAAAATGGTGCCAAACGGGTTCAAATGCTCCCCTGAGAGGTTTGGCGGTCAAAACAGAAGGCTTTCTTTCACAGGACAAGAAATCAGCCCATGACAACTGAACCGGCAAAAAAGATTTTTTTGAAAAAATCCCTAAGCCCCGGGGTCACAATTTCAGCAAAAATCTGACTTTTGGCAATACACTCCAAAATGGTGCCAAACGGGTGTAAATGCTCCCCTGAAAGGTTTGGCGGTCAAAACAGAAGGCTTTTTATCACAGGACAAGAAATCAGCCCTCGACAACTGAACCGGCGAAAAAGATTTTTCTGAAAAAATCCCTAAGCCCCGGAGTCACAATTTCAGCAAAAATCTGACGTTTTTCAATTCATTCAAAAATGGTGCCAAACGGGTGCAAATGCTCCCCTGAGAGGTTTGGCGGTCGAAACAGAAGGCTTTTTATCACACTACAAGAAATCAGCTCTCGACAACTGCACCGGCAAAAAAGATTTTATTGAAAAAATCCCTAAGCCCCGGGGTCACAATTTCAGCAAAAATCTGACTTTTGGCAATACACTCCAAAATGGTGCCAAACGGCTGCAAATGCTCCCGTGAAAGGTTTGGCGGTCAAAAGAGAAGGCTTTTTATCACAGGACAAGAAATCAGCCCTCGACAACTGAACCGGCGAAAAAGATTTTTTTGAAAAAATCCCTAAGCCCCGGGGTCACAATTTCAGCAAAAATCTGACTTTTGGCAATACACTCCAAAATGGTGCCAAACAGGTTCAAATGCTCCCCTGAAAGGTTTGGCGGTCAAAAGAGAAAGCTTTTTATCACATGACAAGAAATCTACCCTCGACAATTGAACCGGCGAAAAAGATTTTTTTGAAAAAATCCCTAAGCCCCGGGGTCACAATTTCAGAAATAATCTGACTTTTGGCAATACACTCCAAAATGGTGCCAAATGGCTGCAAATGCTCCCCTGAAAGGTTTGGCGGTCAAAAGAGAAGGCTTTTTATCACAGGACAAGAAATCAGCCCTCGACAACTGAACCGGCGAAAAAGATTTTTTTGAAAAAATCCCTAAGCCCCGGGGTCACAATTTCAGCAAAAATATGACGTTTTCCAATTCATTCAAAAATGGTGCCAAACGGGTGCAAATGCTCCCATGAAAGGTTTGGCGGTCGAAACAGAAGGCTTTTTATCACAGGACAAGAAATCAGCCCTCGACAACTGAACCGGCGAAAAAGATTTTTTTGAAAAATTCCCTACGCCCCGGGGTCACAATTTCAGCAAAAATCTGACGTTTTCCAATTCATTCAAAAATGGTGCCAAATGGTTGCAAATGCTCCCCTGAAACGTTTGGCGGTCAAAACAGAAGGCTTTTCATCACAGTACAAGAGGTCAGCCCTCGAGAACTTAACCGGCAGAAAAAGATTTTTTTGAAAAAATCCCTAAGGCCCGGGGTCACAATTTCAGCAAAAATCTGACTTTTGGCAATACTCTCCAACATGGTGCCAAACTGGTGCAAATGCTACCCTGAGAGGTTTGGCGGTCGAAACAGAAGGCTTTTTATCACAGGACAAGAAATCAGCCCTCGACAATTGAACCAGCGAAAAAGATCTTTTTGAAAAAATCCCTAAGCCCCGGGGTCACAATTTCAGCAAAAATTTGACGTTTTCCAATTCATTCAAAAATGGTGCCAAACGGGTGCAAATGCTCCCTTGAGAGGTTTGGCAGTCGAAACAGAAGGCTTTTTATCACAGGACAAGAAATCAGCCCTTGACAACTGAACCGGCGAAATTTTTTTTTTTTTTGAAAAAATCCCTAAGCCCCGGGGTCACAATTTCAGCAAAAAATTGACTTTTGGCAATACACTCCAAAATGGTGCCAAACGGGTTCAAATGCTCCCCTGAAAGGTTTGGCAGTCAAAACAGAAGGCTTTTTATCACAGGACAAGAAATCAGCCCTCGACAACTGAACCGGCAAAAAATATTTTTTTGAAAAAATCCCTAAGCCCCGGGGTCACAATTTCAGCAAAAATCTGACTTTTGGCAATACACTCCAAAATGGTGCCAAACGGGTGCAGATGCTCCCATGAAAGTTTTGGCGGTCGAAACAGAAGGCTTTTTATCACAGGACAAGAAATCAGCCCTCGACAACTGAACCGGCGAAAAAGATTTTTTTGAAAAATTCCCTAAGCCCCGGAGTCACAATTTCAGCAAAAATCTGACGTTTTTCAATTCATTCAAAAATGGTGCCAAACGGGTGCAAATGCTCCCCTGAGAGGTTTGGCGGTCGAAACAGAAGGCTTTTTATCACACTACAAGAAATCAGCTCTCGACAACTGCACCGGCAAAAAAGATTTTATTGAAAAAATCCCTAAGCCCCGGGGTCACAATTTCAGCAAAAATCTGACTTTTGGCAATACACTCCAAAATGGTGCCAAACGGGTTCAAATGCTCCCCTGAAAGGTTTGGCGGTCAAAAAAGAAGGCTTTTTATCACAGGACAAGAAATCAGCCCTCGACAACTGAACCGGCGAAAAGGATTTTTTTGAAAAAATCCCGAAGCCCCCGGGTCACAATTTCAACAAAAATCTGACTTTTGGCAATACACTCCAAAATGGTGCCAAAAGGGTGCAAATGCTCCCCTGAAAGGTTTGGCGGTCAAAAGAGAAGGCTTTTTATCACAGGACAAGAAATCAGCCCTTGACAACTGAACCGGCAAAAAATATTTTTTTGAAAAAATCCCTAAGCCCCGGGGTCACAATTTCAGCAAAAATCTGACTTTTGGCAATACACTCCAAAATGGTGCCAAACGGCTGAAAATGCTCCCCTGAACGGTTTGGCGGTCAAAACAGAAGGCTTTTTATCACATGACAAGAAATCAGCCCTCGACAATTGAACCGGCTAAAAAGGTTTTTTTGAAAAAATCCCTAAGCCCCGGGGTCACAATTTCAGAAAAAATCCCTAAGCCCCGGGGTCACAATTTCAGCAAAAATCTGACTTTTGGCAATACACTCCAAAATGGTGCCAAACGGGTTCAAATGCTCCCCTGAGAGGTTTGGCGGTCAAAACAGAAGGCTTTCTTTCACAGGACAAGAAATCAGCCCATGACAACTGAACCGGCAAAAAAGATTTTTTTGAAAAAATCCCTAAGCCCCGGGGTCACAATTTCAGCAAAAATCTGACTTTTGGCAATACACTCCAAAATGGTGCCAAACGGGTGTAAATGCTCCCCTGAAAGGTTTGGCGGTCAAAACAGAAGGCTTTTTATCACAGGACAAGAAATCAGCCCTCGACAACTGAACCGGCGAAAAAGATTTTTCTGAAAAAATCCCTAAGCCCCGGAGTCACAATTTCAGCAAAAATCTGACGTTTTTCAATTCATTCAAAAATGGTGCCAAACGGGTGCAAATGCTCCCCTGAGAGGTTTGGCGGTCGAAACAGAAGGCTTTTTATCACACTACAAGAAATCAGCTCTCGACAACTGCACCGGCAAAAAAGATTTTATTGAAAAAATCCCTAAGCCCCGGGGTCACAATTTCAGCAAAAATCTGACTTTTGGCAATACACTCCAAAATGGTGCCAAACGGGTTCAAATGCTCCCCTGAAAGGTTTGGCGGTCAAAAAAGAAGGCTTTTTATCACAGGACAAGAAATCAGCCCTCGACAACTGAACCGGCGAAAAGGATTTTTTTGAAAAAATCCCGAAGCCCCGGGGTCACAATTTCAACAAAAATCTGACTTTTGGCAATACACTCCAAAATGGTGCCAAAAGGGTGCAAATGCTCCCCTGAAAGGTTTGGCGGTCAAAAGAGAAGGCTTTTTATCACAGGACAAGAAATCAGCCCTTGACAACTGAACCGGCAAAAAATATTTTTTTGAAAAAATCCCTAAGCCCCGGGGTCACAATTTCAGCAAAAATCTGACTTTTGGCAATACACTCCAAAATGGTGCCAAACGGCTGAAAATGCTCCCCTGAACGGTTTGGCGGTCAAAACAGAAGGCTTTTTATCACATGACAAGAAATCAGCCCTCGACAATTGAACCGGCTAAAAAGGTTTTTTTGAAAAAATCCCTAAGCCCCGGGGTCACAATTTCAGAAAAAATCCCTAAGCCCCGGGGTCACAATTTCAGCAAAAATCTGACTTTTGGCAATACACTCCAAAATGGTGCCAAACGGCTGAAAATGCTCCCCTGAACGGTTTGGCGGTCAAAACAGAAGGCTTTTTATCACATGACAAGAAATCAGCCCTCGACAATTGAACCGGCTAAAAAGGTTTTTTTGAAAAAATCCCTAAGCCCCGGGGTCACAATTTCAGAAAAAATCCCTAAGCCCCGGGGTCACAATTTCAGCAAAAATCTGACTTTTGGCAATACACTCCAAAATGGTGCCAAACGGGTTCAAATGCTCCCCTGAGAGGTTTGGCGGTCAAAACAGAAGGCTTTCTTTCACAGGACAAGAAATCAGCCCATGACAACTGAACCGGCAAAAAAGATTTTTTTGAAAAAATCCCTAAGCCCCGGGGTCACAATTTCAGCAAAAATCTGACTTTTGGCAATACACTCCAAAATGGTGCCAAACGGGTGTAAATGCTCCCCTGAAAGGTTTGGCGGTCAAAACAGAAGGCTTTTTATCACAGGACAAGAAATCAGCCCTCGACAACTGAACCGGCGAAAAAGATTTTTCTGAAAAAATCCCTAAGCCCCGGAGTCACAATTTCAGCAAAAATCTGACGTTTTTCAATTCATTCAAAAATGGTGCCAAACGGGTGCAAATGCTCCCCTGAGAGGTTTGGCGGTCGAAACAGAAGGCTTTTTATCACACTACAAGAAATCAGCTCTCGACAACTGCACCGGCAAAAAAGATTTTATTGAAAAAATCCCTAAGCCCCGGGGTCACAATTTCAGCAAAAATCTGACTTTTGGCAATACACTCCAAAATGGTGCCAAACGGCTGCAAATGCTCCCGTGAAAGGTTTGGCGGTCAAAAGAGAAGGCTTTTTATCACAGGACAAGAAATCAGCCCTCGACAACTGAACCGGCGAAAAAGATTTTTTTGAAAAAATCCCTAAGCCCCGGGGTCACAATTTCAGCAAAAATCTGACTTTTGGCAATACACTCCAAAATGGTGCCAAACAGGTTCAAATGCTCCCCTGAAAGGTTTGGCGGTCAAAAGAGAAAGCTTTTTATCACATGACAAGAAATCTACCCTCGACAATTGAACCGGCGAAAAAGATTTTTTTGAAAAAATCCCTAAGCCCCGGGGTCACAATTTCAGAAATAATCTGACTTTTGGCAATACACTCCAAAATGGTGCCAAATGGCTGCAAATGCTCCCCTGAAAGGTTTGGCGGTCAAAAGAGAAGGCTTTTTATCACAGGACAAGAAATCAGCCCTCGACAACTGAACCGGCGAAAAAGATTTTTTTGAAAAAATCCCTAAGCCCCGGGGTCACAATTTCAGCAAAAATATGACGTTTTCCAATTCATTCAAAAATGGTGCCAAACGGGTGCAAATGCTCCCATGAAAGGTTTGGCGGTCGAAACAGAAGGCTTTTTATCACAGGACAAGAAATCAGCCCTCGACAACTGAACCGGCGAAAAAGATTTTTTTGAAAAATTCCCTACGCCCCGGGGTCACAATTTCAGCAAAAATCTGACGTTTTCCAATTCATTCAAAAATGGTGCCAAATGGTTGCAAATGCTCCCCTGAAACGTTTGGCGGTCAAAACAGAAGGCTTTTCATCACAGTACAAGAGGTCAGCCCTCGAGAACTTAACCGGCAGAAAAAGATTTTTTTGAAAAAATCCCTAAGGCCCGGGGTCACAATTTCAGCAAAAATCTGACTTTTGGCAATACTCTCCAACATGGTGCCAAACTGGTGCAAATGCTACCCTGAGAGGTTTGGCGGTCGAAACAGAAGGCTTTTTATCACAGGACAAGAAATCAGCCCTCGACAATTGAACCAGCGAAAAAGATCTTTTTGAAAAAATCCCTAAGCCCCGGGGTCACAATTTCAGCAAAAATTTGACGTTTTCCAATTCATTCAAAAATGGTGCCAAACGGGTGCAAATGCTCCCTTGAGAGGTTTGGCAGTCGAAACAGAAGGCTTTTTATCACAGGACAAGAAATCAGCCCTTGACAACTGAACCGGCGAAATTTTTTTTTTTTTTGAAAAAATCCCTAAGCCCCGGGGTCACAATTTCAGCAAAAAATTGACTTTTGGCAATACACTCCAAAATGGTGCCAAACGGGTTCAAATGCTCCCCTGAAAGGTTTGGCAGTCAAAACAGAAGGCTTTTTATCACAGGACAAGAAATCAGCCCTCGACAACTGAACCGGCAAAAAATATTTTTTTGAAAAAATCCCTAAGCCCCGGGGTCACAATTTCAGCAAAAATCTGACTTTTGGCAATACACTCCAAAATGGTGCCAAACGGGTGCAGATGCTCCCATGAAAGTTTTGGCGGTCGAAACAGAAGGCTTTTTATCACAGGACAAGAAATCAGCCCTCGACAACTGAACCGGCGAAAAAGATTTTTTTGAAAAATTCCCTACGCCCCGGGGTCACAATTTCAGCAAAAATCTGACTTTTCCAATTCATTCAAAAATGGTGCCAAACGGGTGCAAATGCTCCCCTGAGAGGTTTGGCGGTCAAAAGAGAAGGCTTTTTATCACAGGACAAGAAATCAGCCCTCGACAATTGAAACGGCAAACAAGATTTTTTTGAAAAAATCCCTAAGGCCCGGGGTCACAATTTCAGCAAAAATCTGACTTTTGGCAATACAGTCCAAAATGGTGCCAAACGGCTGAAAATGCTCCCCTGAAAAGTTTGGCGGTCAAAACAGAAGGCTTTTTATCACAGGACAAGAAATCAGCCCTCGACAACTGCACCGGCAAAAAAGATTTTATTGAAAAAATCCCTAAGCCCCGGGGTCACAATTTCAGCAAAAATCTGACTTTTGGCAATACACTCCAAAATGGTGCCAAACGGCTGCAAATGCTCCCGTGAAAGGTTTGGCGGTCAAAAGAGAAGGCTTTTTATCACAGGACAAGAAATCAGCCCTCGACAACTGAACCGGCGAAAAAGATTTTTTTGAAAAAATCCCTAAGCCCCGGGGTCACAATTTCAGCAAAAATCTGACTTTTGGCAATACACTCCAAAATGGTGCCAAACAGGTTCAAATGCTCCCCTGAAAGGTTTGGCGGTCAAAAGAGAAGGCTTTTTATCACAGGACAAGAAATCAGCCCTTGACAACTGAACCGGCAAAAAAGATTTTTTTTGAAAAAATCCCTAAGCCCCGGGGTCACAATTTCAGCAAAAATCTGACTTTTGGCAATACACTACAAAATGGTGCCAAATGGCTGCAAATGCTCCCCTGAAAGGTTTGGCGGTCAAAAGGGAAGGCTTTTTATCACAGGACAAGAAATCAGCCCTCGACAACTGAACCGGCGAAAGGATTTTTTTGAAAAAATCCCGAAGCCCCGGGGTCACAATTTCAGCAAAAATCTGACTTTTGGCAATACACTCCAAAATGGTGCCAAACGGCTGCAAATGCTCCCCTGAAAGGTTTGGCGGTCAAAACTGAAGGCTTTTTATCACAGGACAAGAAATCAGCCCTTGACAACTGAACCGGCAAAAAAGATTTTTTTGAAAAAATCCCTAAGCCCCGGGGTCACAATTTCAGCAAAAATCTGACTTTTGGCAATACACTCCAAAATGGTGCCAAACGGGTGCAAATGCTCCCCTGAAAGGTTTGGCGGTCAAAAGAGAAGGTTTTTTATCACAGGACAAGAAATCAGCCATCAACAACTGAACCGGCGAAAAATATTTTTTTGAAAAAATCCCTAAGCCCCGGGGTCACAATTTCAGCAAAAATCTGACTTTTGGCAATACACTCCAAAATGGTGCCAAACGGGTGCAAATGCTCCCCTGAAAGGTGTGGTGGTCAAAACAGAAGGCTTTTTATTACAGGATAAGAAATCAGCCCATGACAACTGAACCGGCGAAAAAGATTTTTTTGAAAAAATCCCTAAGCCCCGAGGTCACAATTTCAGCAAAAATATGACTTTTGGCAATACACTCCAAATTGGTGCCAAACGGGTGCAAATGCTACCCCTGAGAGGTTTGGCGGTCGAAACAGAAGGCTTTTTATCACAGGACAAGAAATCAGCCCTCGACAACTGAACCGGCGAAAAAGATTTTTCTGAAAAAATCCCTAAGCCCCGGAGTCACAATTTCAGCAAAAATCTGACGTTTTTCAATTCATTCAAAAATGGTGCCAAACGGGTGCAAATGCTCCCCTGAGAGGTTTGGCGGTCGAAACAGAAGGCTTTTTATCACACTACAAGAAATCAGCTCTCGACAACTGCACCGGCAAAAAAGATTTTATTGAAAAAATCCCTAAGCCCCGGGGTCACAATTTCAGCAAAAATCTGACTTTTGGCAATACACTCCAAAATGGTGCCAAACGGGTTCAAATGCTCCCCTGAAAGGTTTGGCGGTCAAAAAAGAAGGCTTTTTATCACAGGACAAGAAATCAGCCCTCGACAACTGAACCGGCGAAAAGGATTTTTTTGAAAAAATCCCGAAGCCCCCGGGTCACAATTTCAACAAAAATCTGACTTTTGGCAATACACTCCAAAATGGTGCCAAAAGGGTGCAAATGCTCCCCTGAAAGGTTTGGCGGTCAAAAGAGAAGGCTTTTTATCACAGGACAAGAAATCAGCCCTTGACAACTGAACCGGCAAAAAATATTTTTTTGAAAAAATCCCTAAGCCCCGGGGTCACAATTTCAGCAAAAATCTGACTTTTGGCAATACACTCCAAAATGGTGCCAAACGGCTGAAAATGCTCCCCTGAACGGTTTGGCGGTCAAAACAGAAGGCTTTTTATCACATGACAAGAAATCAGCCCTCGACAATTGAACCGGCTAAAAAGGTTTTTTTGAAAAAATCCCTAAGCCCCGGGGTCACAATTTCAGAAAAAATCCCTAAGCCCCGGGGTCACAATTTCAGCAAAAATCTGACTTTTGGCAATACACTCCAAAATGGTGCCAAACGGGTTCAAATGCTCCCCTGAGAGGTTTGGCGGTCAAAACAGAAGGCTTTCTTTCACAGGACAAGAAATCAGCCCATGACAACTGAACCGGCAAAAAAGATTTTTTTGAAAAAATCCCTAAGCCCCGGGGTCACAATTTCAGCAAAAATCTGACTTTTGGCAATACACTCCAAAATGGTGCCAAACGGGTGTAAATGCTCCCCTGAAAGGTTTGGCGGTCAAAACAGAAGGCTTTTTATCACAGGACAAGAAATCAGCCCTCGACAACTGAACCGGCGAAAAAGATTTTTCTGAAAAAATCCCTAAGCCCCGGAGTCACAATTTCAGCAAAAATCTGACGTTTTTCAATTCATTCAAAAATGGTGCCAAACGGGTGCAAATGCTCCCCTGAGAGGTTTGGCGGTCGAAACAGAAGGCTTTTTATCACACTACAAGAAATCAGCTCTCGACAACTGCACCGGCAAAAAAGATTTTATTGAAAAAATCCCTAAGCCCCGGGGTCACAATTTCAGCAAAAATCTGACTTTTGGCAATACACTCCAAAATGGTGCCAAACGGGTTCAAATGCTCCCCTGAAAGGTTTGGCGGTCAAAAAAGAAGGCTTTTTATCACAGGACAAGAAATCAGCCCTCGACAACTGAACCGGCGAAAAGGATTTTTTTGAAAAAATCCCGAAGCCCCGGGGTCACAATTTCAACAAAAATCTGACTTTTGGCAATACACTCCAAAATGGTGCCAAAAGGGTGCAAATGCTCCCCTGAAAGGTTTGGCGGTCAAAAGAGAAGGCTTTTTATCACAGGACAAGAAATCAGCCCTTGACAACTGAACCGGCAAAAAATATTTTTTTGAAAAAATCCCTAAGCCCCGGGGTCACAATTTCAGCAAAAATCTGACTTTTGGCAATACACTCCAAAATGGTGCCAAACGGCTGAAAATGCTCCCCTGAACGGTTTGGCGGTCAAAACAGAAGGCTTTTTATCACATGACAAGAAATCAGCCCTCGACAATTGAACCGGCTAAAAAGGTTTTTTTGAAAAAATCCCTAAGCCCCGGGGTCACAATTTCAGAAAAAATCCCTAAGCCCCGGGGTCACAATTTCAGCAAAAATCTGACTTTTGGCAATACACTCCAAAATGGTGCCAAACGGGTTCAAATGCTCCCCTGAGAGGTTTGGCGGTCAAAACAGAAGGCTTTCTTTCACAGGACAAGAAATCAGCCCATGACAACTGAACCGGCAAAAAAGATTTTTTTGAAAAAATCCCTAAGCCCCGGGGTCACAATTTCAGCAAAAATCTGACTTTTGGCAATACACTCCAAAATGGTGCCAAACGGGTGCAAATGCTCCCCTGAGAGGTTTGGCGGTCGAAACAGAAGGCTTTTTATCACACTACAAGAAATCAGCTCTCGACAACTGCACCGGCAAAAAAGATTTTATTGAAAAAATCCCTAAGCCCCGGGGTCACAATTTCAGCAAAAATCTGACTTTTGGCAATACACTCCAAAATGGTGCCAAACGGCTGCAAATGCTCCCGTGAAAGGTTTGGCGGTCAAAAGAGAAGGCTTTTTATCACAGGACAAGAAATCAGCCCTCGACAACTGAACCGGCGAAAAAGATTTTTTTGAAAAAATCCCTAAGCCCCGGGGTCACAATTTCAGCAAAAATCTGACTTTTGGCAATACACTCCAAAATGGTGCCAAACAGGTTCAAATGCTCCCCTGAAAGGTTTGGCGGTCAAAAGAGAAAGCTTTTTATCACAGGACAAGAAATCAGCCCTTGACAATTGAACCGGCGAAAAAGATTTTTTTGAAAAAATCCCTAAGCCCCGGGGTCACAATTTCAGAAATAATCTGACTTTTGGCAATACACTCCAAAATGGTGCCAAACGGCTGCAAATGCTCCCCTGAAAGGTTTGGCGGTCAAAACAGAAGGCTTTTTATCACAGGACAAGAAATCAGCCCTTGACAACTGAACCGGCAAAAAATATTTTTTTGAAAAAATCCCTAAGCCCCGGGGTCACAATTTCAGCAAAAATCTGACTTTTGGCAATACACTCCAAAATGGTGCCAAACGGCTGAAAATGCTCCCCTGAAAGGTTTGGCGGTCAAAACAGAAGGCTTTTTATCACATGACAAGAAATCTACCCTCGACAATTGAACCGGCGAAAAAGATTTTTTTGAAAAAATCCCTAAGCCCCGGGGTCACAATTTCAGAAATAATCTGACTTTTGGCAATACACTCCAAAATGGTGCCAAATGGCTGCAAATGCTCCCCTGAAAGGTTTGGCGGTCAAAAGAGAAGGCTTTTTATCACAGGACAAGAAATCAGCCCTCGACAACTGAACCGGCGAAAAAGATTTTTTTGAAAAAATCCCTAAGCCCCGGGGTCACAATTTCAGCAAAAATCTGACGTTTTCCAATTCATTCAAAAATGGTGCCAAACGGGTGCAAATGCTCCCATGAAAGGTTTGGCGGTCGAAACAGAAGGCTTTTTATCACAGGACAAGAAATCAGCCCTCGACAACTGAACCGGCGAAAAAGATTTTTTTGAAAAATTCCCTACGCCCCGGGGTCACAATTTCAGCAAAAATCTGACTTTTCCAATTCATTCAAAAATGGTGCCAAACGGGTGCAAATGCTCCCCTGAGAGGTTTGGCGGTCGAAACAGAAGGCTTTTTATCACACTACAAGAAATCAGCTCTCGACAACTGCACCGGCAAAAAAGATTTTATTGAAAAAATCCCTAAGCCCCGGGGTCACAATTTCAGCAAAAATCTGACGTTTTCCAATTCATTCAAAAATGGTGCCAAATGGTTGCAAATGCTCCCCTGAAACGTTTGGCGGTCAAAACAGAAGGCTTTTCATCACAGTACAAGAGGTCAGCCCTCGAGAACTTAACCGGCAGAAAAAGATTTTTTTGAAAAAATCCCTAAGGCCCGGGGTCACAATTTCAGCAAAAATCTGACTTTTGGCAATACTCTCCAACATGGTGCCAAACTGGTGCAAATGCTACCCTGAGAGGTTTGGCGGTCGAAACAGAAGGCTTTTTATCACAGGACAAGAAATCAGCCCTCGACAATTGAACCAGCGAAAAAGATCTTTTTGAAAAAATCCCTAAGCCCCGGGGTCACAATTTCAGCAAAAATTTGACGTTTTCCAATTCATTCAAAAATGGTGCCAAACGGGTGCAAATGCTCCCTTGAGAGGTTTGGCAGTCGAAACAGAAGGCTTTTTATCACAGGACAAGAAATCAGCCCTTGACAACTGAACCGGCGAAATTTTTTTTTTTTTTTTGAAAAAATCCCTAAGCCCCGGGGTCACAATTTCAGCAAAAAATTGACTTTTGGCAATACACTCCAAAATGGTGCCAAACGGGTTCAAATGCTCCCCTGAAAGGTTTGGCAGTCAAAACAGAAGGCTTTTTATCACAGGACAAGAAAACAGCCCTCGACAACTGAACCGGCAAAAAATATTTTTTTGAAAAAATCCCTAAGCCCCGGGGTCACAATTTCAGCAAAAATCTGACTTTTGGCAATACACTCCAAAATGGTGCCAAACGGGTGCAGATGCTCCCATGAAAGTTTTGGCGGTCGAAACAGAAGGCTTTTTATCACAGGACAAGAAATCAGCCCTCGACAACTGAACCGGCGAAAAAGATTTTTTTGAAAAATTCCCTACGCCCCGGGGTCACAATTAAAGCAAAAATCTGACGTTTTCCAATTCATTCAAAAATGGTGCCAAACGGGTGCAAATGCTCCCCTGAGAGGTTTGGCGGTCAAAAGAGAAGGCTTTTTATCACAGGACAAGAAATCAGCCCTCGACAATTGAAACGGCAAACAAGATTTTTTTGAAAAAATCCCTAAGGCCCGGGGTCACAATTTCAGCAAAAATCTGACTTTTGGCAATACAGTCCAAAATGGTGCCAAACGGCTGAAAATGCTCCCCTGAAAAGTTTGGCGGTCAAAACAGAAGGCTTTTTATCACAGGACAAGAAATCAGCCCTCGACAACTGCACCGGCAAAAAAGATTTTATTGAAAAAATCCCTAAGCCCCGGGGTCACAATTTCAGCAAAAATCTGACTTTTGGCAATACACTCCAAAATGGTGCCAAACGGCTGCAAATGCTCCCGTGAAAGGTTTGGCGGTCAAAAGAGAAGGCTTTTTATCACAGGACAAGAAATCAGCCCTCGACAACTGAACCGGCGAAAAAGATTTTTTTGAAAAAATCCCTAAGCCCCGGGGTCACAATTTCAGCAAAAATCTGACTTTTGGCAATACACTCCAAAATGGTGCCAAACAGGTTCAAATGCTCCCCTGAAAGGTTTGGCGGTCAAAAGAGAAGGCTTTTTATCACAGGACAAGAAATCAGCCCTTGACAACTGAACCGGCAAAAAAGATTTTTTTTGAAAAAATCCCTAAGCCCCGGGGTCACAATTTCAGCAAAAATCTGACTTTTGGCAATACACTACAAAATGGTGCCAAATGGCTGCAAATGCTCCCCTGAAAGGTTTGGCGGTCAAAAGGGAAGGCTTTTTATCACAGGACAAGAAATCAGCCCTCGACAACTGAACCGGCGAAAGGATTTTTTTGAAAAAATCCCGAAGCCCCGGGGTCACAATTTCAGCAAAAATCTGACTTTTGGCAATACACTCCAAAATGGTGCCAAACGGCTGCAAATGCTCCCCTGAAAGGTTTGGCGGTCAAAACTGAAGGCTTTTTATCACAGGACAAGAAATCAGCCCTTGACAACTGAACCGGCAAAAAAGATTTTTTTGAAAAAATCCCTAAGCCCCGGGGTCACAATTTCAGCAAAAATCTGACTTTTGGCAATACACTCCAAAATGGTGCCAAACGGGTGCAAATGCTCCCCTGAAAGGTTTGGCGGTCAAAAGAGAAGGTTTTTTATCACAGGACAAGAAATCAGCCATCAACAACTGAACCGGCGAAAAATATTTTTTTGAAAAAATCCCTAAGCCCCGGGGTCACAATTTCAGCAAAAATCTGACTTTTGGCAATACACTCCAAAATGGTGCCAAACGGGTGCAAATGCTCCCCTGAAAGGTGTGGTGGTCAAAACAGAAGGCTTTTTATTACAGGATAAGAAATCAGCCCATGACAACTGAACCGGCGAAAAAGATTTTTTTGAAAAAATCCCTAAGCCCCGAGGTCACAATTTCAGCAAAAATATGACTTTTGGCAATACACTCCAAATTGGTGCCAAACGGGTGCAAATGCTACCCCTGAGAGGTTTGGCGGTCGAAACAGAAGGCTTTTTATCACAGTACAAGAAATCTGCCCTCGACAAGTGAATCGGAAAAAAGATTTTTTTGAAAAAATCCCTAAGCCCCGGGGTCACAATTTCAGCAAAAATCTGACTTGTGGCAATACACTCCAAGATGGTGCCAAACGGGGGTAAATGCTCCCCTGAGAGGTTTGGCGGTCGAAACAGAAGGCTTTTTATCACAGGACAAGAAATCAGCCCTCGACAACTGAACCGGCGAAATTTTTTTTTTTGAAAAAATCCCTAAGCCCCGTGGTCACAATTTCAGCAAAAATCTGACGTTTTCCAATTCATTCCAAAATGGTGCCAAACGGTTGCAAATGCACCCCTGAAAGGTTTGGCGGTCAAAAGAGAAGGCTTTTTATTACAGGACAAGAAGTCAGCCCTCGACAACTTAACCGGCAGAAAAAGATTTTTTTGAAAAAATCCCTAAGCCCCGGGGTCACAATTTCAGCAAAATTCTGAGTTTCGGCAATACAGTCCAAAATTGTGCCAAACGGGTACAAATGCTCCCCTAAGAGGTTTGGCGGTCGAAAAATAAGGCTTTTTATCACAGGACAAGAAATCAGCCCTCGACAACTGAATCGGCGAAAAAGATTTTTTTGAAAAAATCCTTAAGCCCCGAGGTCACAATTTCAGCAAAAATCTGACTTTTGGCAATTCACTCTAAAATGGTGCCAAACGGCTGTAAATGCTCCACTGAGAGGTTTGGCGGTCGAAACATAAGGCTTTTTATTACAGGACAAGAAATCAGCCATCGACAACTTAACCAGTGGACAAATATTTTTTTGAAAAAATCCCTAAGCCTCGGGGTGACAATTTCAGCAAACATCTCACTTTTGGCAATTCACTCCAAAATGGTGCCAAACGGTTGTAAATGCTCCCCTGAAAGGTGTGGCGGTCAAAACAGAAGGCTTTTTATCACATGACAAGAAATCAGCCCTCGAGAATTGAACCGGCGAAAAAGATTTTTTTGAAAAAATCCCTAAGCCCCAGGGTCACAATTTCAGCAAAAATCTGACTTTTGGCAATACACTCCAAAATGGTGCCAAACGGGTGCAAATGCTCCCCTGAAAGGTGTGGCGGTCAAAACAGAAGGCTTTTTATCACAGGACAAGAAATCAGCCCTCGAGAATTGAACCGGCGAAAAAGATTTTTTTGAAAAAATCCCTAAGCCCCGGGGTCACAATTTCAGCAAAAATCTGACTTTTGGCAATACACTCCAAAATGGTGCCAAACGGCTGCAAATGCTCCCCTGAAAGGTCTGGCGGTCAAAAGAGAAGGCTTTTTATCACAGGACAAGAAATCAGCCATCGACAACTGAACCGGCGAAAAAGTTTTTTTTGAAAAAATCCCTAAGCCCCGGGGTCACAATTTCAGCAAAAATCTGACTTTTGGCAATTCACTCTAAAATGTTGCCAAACGGTTGTAAATGCTCCACTGAGAGGTTTGGCGGTCGAAACATAAGGCTTTTTATTACAGGACAAGAAATCAGCCCTCGACAACTTAACCAGTGGACAAATATTTTTTTGAAAAAATCCCTAAGCCCCGGGGTCACAATTTCAGCAAAAATATGACTTTTGGCAATACACTCCAAATTGGTGCCAAACGGGTGCAAATGCTACCCCTGAGAGGTTTGGCGGTCGAAACAGAAGGCTTTTTATCACAGTACAAGAAATCAGCTCTCGACAACTGCACCGGGAAAAAAAAATTTATTGAAAAAATCCCTAAGCCCCGGGGTCACAATTTCAGCAAAAATCTGACGTTTTCCAATTCATTCAAAAATGGTGCCAAATGGTTGCAAATGCTCCCCTGAAATGTTTGGCGGTCAAAACACAAGGCTTTTCATCACTGTACAAGAGGTCAGCCCTCGAGAACTTAACCGGCAGAAAAAGATTTTTTTGAAAAAATCCCTAAGGCCCGGGGTCACAATTTCAGCAAAAATCTGACGTTTTCCAGTTCATTCAAAAATGGTGCCAAACGGTTGCAAATGCTCCCCTGAAAGGTTTGGCGGTCAAAACAGAAGGCTTTTTATCATATGACAAGAAATCAGCCCTCGAGAATTGAACCGGCGAAAAAGATTTTTTTGAAAAAATCCCTAAGCCCCGGGGTCACAATTTCAGCAAAAATCTGACTTTTGGCAATACACTCCAAAATGGTGCCAAACGGCTGAAAATGCTCCCCTGAAAGGTCTGGCGGTCAAAAGAGAAGGCTTTTTATCACAGGACAAGAAATGAGCCCTCGACAACTGAACCGGCGAAAAAGATTTTTTTGAAAAAATCCCTAAGCCCCGGGGTCACAATTTCAGCAAAAATCTGACTTTTGGCAATACACTCCAAAATGGTACCAAACGGCTGCAAATGCTACCCTGAAAGGTTTGGCGGTCAAAAGAGAAGGCTTTTTATCACAGGACAAGAAATCAGCCCTCCACAACTGAACCGGCGAAAAAGTTTTTTTTGAAAAAATCCCGAAGCCCCGGGGTCACAATTTCAGCAAAAATCTGACTTTTGGCAATACACTCCAAAATGGTGCCAAACGGGTGCAAATGCTCCCCTGAAAGGTGTGGTGCTCAAAACAGAAGGCTTTTTATCACAGGACAAGAAATCTGCCCTCGACAAGTGAACCGGAAAAAAGATTTTTTTGAAAAAATCCCTAAGCCCCGGGGTCACAATTTCAGCAAAAATCTGACGTTTTCCTATTCATTCCAAAATGGTGCCAAACGGTTGCAAATGCTCCCCTGAAAGGTTTGGCGGTCAAAAGAGAAGGCTTTTTATCACAGGACAAGAAGTCAGCCCTCGACAACTTAACCGGCAGAAAAAGATTTTTTTGAAAAAATCCCTAAGCCCCGGGGTCACAATTTCAGCAAAAATCTGACATTTTCCAATTCATTCAAAAAAGGTGCCAAACTATTGCAAATGCTCCCCTGAGAGGTTTGGCGGTCCAAACAGAAGGCTTTTTATCACAGGACAAGAAATCAGCCCTCGACAACTGAACCGGCGAAAAAGATTTTTTTGAAAAAATCCCTAAGCCCCGGGGTCACAATTTCAGCAAAAATCTGAGTTTCGGCAATACACTCCAAAATCGTGCCAAACGGGTACAAATGCTCCCCTGAAAGGTTTGGCGGTCGAAACAGAAGGCTTTTTATCACATGACAAGAAATCAGCCCTCGACAACTGAACCGGCGAAAAAGATTTTTTTGAAAAAATCCCCGGGGTCACAATTTCAGCAAAAATATGACTTTTGGCAATACACTCCAAATTGGTGCCAAACGGGTGCAAATGCTACCCCTGAGAGGTTTGGCGGTCGAAACAGAAGGCTTTTTATCACAGTACAAGAAATCAGCTCTCGACAACTGCACCGGGAAAAAAAAATTTATTGAAAAAATCCCTAAGCCCCGGGGTCACAATTTCAGCAAAAATCTGACGTTTTCCAATTCATTCAAAAATGGTGCCAAATGGTTGCAAATGCTCCCCTGAAATGTTTGGCGGTCAAAACACAAGGCTTTTCATCACTGTACAAGAGGTCAGCCCTCGAGAACTTAACCGGCAGAAAAAGATTTTTTTGAAAAAATCCCTAAGGCCCGGGGTCACAATTTCAGCAAAAATCTGACGTTTTCCAGTTCATTCAAAAATGGTGCCAAACGGTTGCAAATGCTCCCCTGAAAGGTTTGGCGGTCAAAACAGAAGGCTTTTTATCACATGACAAGAAATCAGCCCTCGAGAATTGAACCGGCGAAAAAGATTTTTTTGAAAAAATCCCTAAACCCCGGGGTCACAATTTCAGCAAAAATCTGACTTTTGGCAATACACTCCAAAATGGTGCCAAACGGCTGAAAATGCTCCCCTGAAAGGTCTGGCGGTCAAAAGAGAAGGCTTTTTATCACAGGACAAGAAATGAGCCCTCGACAACTGAACCGGCGAAAAAGATTTTTTTGAAAAAATCCCTAAGCCCCGGGGTCACAATTTCAGCAAAAATCTGACTTTTGGCAATACACTCCAAAATGGTACCAAACGGCTGCAAATGCTACCCTGAAAGGTTTGGCGGTCAAAAGAGAAGGCTTTTTATCACAGGACAAGAAATCAGCCCTCCACAACTGAACCGGCGAAAAAGTTTTTTTTGAAAAAATCCCGAAGCCCCGGGGTCACAATTTCAGCAAAAATCTGACTTTTGGCAATACACTCCAAAATGGTGCCAAACGGGTGCAAATGCTCCCCTGAAAGGTGTGGTGCTCAAAACAGAAGGCTTTTTATCACAGGACAAGAAATCTGCCCTCGACAAGTGAACCGGAAAAAAGATTTTTTTGAAAAAATCCCTAAGCCCCGGGGTCACAATTTCAGCAAAAATCTGACGTTTTCCTATTCATTCCAAAATGGTGCCAAACGGTTGCAAATGCTCCCCTGAAAGGTTTGGCGGTCAAAAGAGAAGGCTTTTTATCACAGGACAAGAAGTCAGCCCTCGACAACTTAACCGGCAGAAAAAGATTTTTTTGAAAAAATCCCTAAGCCCCGGGGTCACAATTTCAGGAAAAATCTGACATTTTCCAATTCATTCAAAAAAGGTGCCAAACTATTGCAAATGCTCCCCTGAGAGGTTTGGCGGTCCAAACAGAAGGCTTTTTATCACAGGACAAGAAATCAGCCCTCGACAACTGAACCGGCGAAAAAGATTTTTTTGAAAAAATCCCTAAGCCCCGGGGTCACAATTTCAGCAAAAATCTGAGTTTCGGCAATACACTCCAAAATCGTGCCAAACGGGTACAAATGCTCCCCTGAAAGGTTTGGCGGTCAAAACAGAAGGCTTTTTATCACATGACAAGAAATCAGCCCTCGACAACTGAACCGGCGAAAAAGATTTTTTTGAAAAAATCCCCGGGGTCACAATTTCAGCAAAAATATGACTTTTGGCAATACACTCCAAATTGGTGCCAAACGGGTGCAAATGCTACCCCTGAGAGGTTTGGCGGTCGAAACAGAAGGCTTTTTATCACAGTACAAGAAATCAGCTCTCGACAACTGCACCGGGAAAAAAAAATTTATTGAAAAAATCCCTAAGCCCCGGGGTCACAATTTCAGCAAAAATCTGACGTTTTCCAATTCATTCAAAAATGGTGCCAAATGGTTGCAAATGCTCCCCTGAAATGTTTGGCGGTCAAAACACAAGGCTTTTCATCACTGTACAAGAGGTCAGCCCTCGAGAACTTAACCGGCAGAAAAAGATTTTTTTGAAAAAATCCCTAAGGCCCGGGGTCACAATTTCAGCAAAAATCTGACGTTTTCCAGTTCATTCAAAAATGGTGCCAAACGGTTGCAAATGCTCCCCTGAAAGGTTTGGCGGTCAAAACAGAAGGCTTTTTATCACATGACAAGAAATCAGCCCTCGAGAATTGAACCGGCGAAAAAGATTTTTTTGAAAAAATCCCTAAGCCCCGGGGTCACAATTTCAGCAAAAATCTGACTTTTGGCAATACACTCCAAAATGGTGCCAAACGGCTGAAAATGCTCCCCTGAAAGGTCTGGCGGTCAAAAGAGAAGGCTTTTTATCACAGGACAAGAAATGAGCCCTCGACAACTGAACCGGCGAAAAAGATTTTTTTGAAAAAATCCCTAAGCCCCGGGGTCACAATTTCAGCAAAAATCTGACTTTTGGCAATACACTCCAAAATGGTACCAAACGGCTGCAAATGGTACCCTGAAAGGTTTAGCGGTCAAAAGAGAAGGCTTTTTATCACAGGACAAGAAATCAGCCCTCCACAACTGAACCGGCGAAAAAGTTTTTTTTGAAAAAATCCCGAAGCCCCGGGGTCACAATTTCAGCAAAAATCTGACTTTTGGCAATACACTCCAAAATGGTGCCAAACGGGTGCAAATGCTCCCCTGAAAGGTGTGGTGCTCAAAACAGAAGGCTTTTTATCACAGGACAAGAAATCTGCCCTCGACAAGTGAACCGGAAAAAAGATTTTTTTGAAAAAATCCCTAAGCCCCGGGGTCACAATTTCAGCAAAAATCTGACGTTTTCCTATTCATTCCAAAATGGTGCCAAACGGTTGCAAATGCTCCCCTGAAAGGTTTGGCGGTCAAAAGAGAAGGCTTTTTATCACAGGACAAGAAGTCAGCCCTCGACAACTTAACCGGCAGAAAAAGATTTTTTTGAAAAAATCCCTAAGCCCCGGGGTCACAATTTCAGCAAAAATCTGACATTTTCCAATTCATTCAAAAAAGGTGCCAAACTATTGCAAATGCTCCCCTGAGAGGTTTGGCGGTCCAAACAGAAGGCTTTTTATCACAGGACAAGAAATCAGCCCTCGACAACTGAACCGGCGAAAAAGACTTTTTTGAAAAAATCCCTAAGCCCCGGGGTCACAATTTCAGCAAAAATCTGAGTTTCAGCAATACACTCCAAAATCGTGCTAAACGGGTACAAATGCTCCCCTGAAAGGTTTGGCGGTCAAAACAGAAGGCTTTTTATCACATGAAAAGAAATCAGCCCTCGACAATTGAACCGGCGAAAAAGATTTTTTTGAAAAAATCCCCGGGGTCACAATTTCAGCAAAAATCTGATTTTTGGCAATACACTCCAAAATGGTGCCAAACGGCTGCAAATGCTCCCCTGAAAGGTTTGGCGGTCAAAACTGAAGGCTTTTTATCACAGGACAAGAAATCAGCCCTTGACAACTGAACCGGCGAAAAAGATTTTTTTGAAAAAATCCCTAAGGCCCGGGGTCACAATTTCAGCAAAAATCTGACTTTTGGCAATACACTCCAAAATGGTGCCAAACGGCTGCAAATGCTCCCCTGAAAGGTTTGGCGGTCAAAAGAGAAGGCTTTTTATCGCAGGACAAGAAATCAGCCCTCGACAACTGAACCGGCGAAAATTTTTTTTTTGAAAAAATCCCTAAGCCCCGGGGTCACAATTTCAGCAAAAATCTGACGTTTTCCTATTCATTCCAAAATGGTGCCAAACGGGGGTAAATGCTCCCCTGAGAGGTTTGGCGGTCGAAACAGAAGGCTTTTTATCACAGGACAAGAAATCAGCCCTCGACAACTGAACCGGCGAAAATTTTTTTTTCGAATAAATCCCTAAGCCCCGCGGGGGGTCACAATTTCAGCAAAAATCTGACGTTTTCCTATTCATTCCAAAATGGTGCCAAACGGTTGCAAATGCTCCCCTGAAAGGTTTGGCGGTCAAAAGAGAAGGCTTTTTATCACATGACAAGAAATCAGCCCTTGACAACTGAACCGGCGAAAAAGATTTTTTTGAAAAAATCCCTAAGCCCCGAGGTCACAATTTCAGCAAAAATCTGACTTGTGGCAATACACTCCAAGATGGTGCCAAACGGGGGTAAATGCTCCCCTGAGAGGTTTGGCGGTCGAAACAGAAGGCTTTTTATCACAGGACAAGAAATCAGCCCTCGACAACTGAACCGGCGAAAATTTTTTTTTTGAAAAAATCCCTAAGCCCCGTGGTCACAATTTCAGCAAAAATCTGACGTTTTCCAATTCATTCCAAAATGGTGCCAAACGGTTGCAAATGCTCCCCTGAAAGGTGTGGCGGTCAAAACAGAAGGCTTTTTATCACAGGACAAGAAGTCAGCCCTCGACAACTTAACCGGCAGAAAAAGATTTTTTTGAAAAAATCCCTAAGCCCCGGGGTCACAATTTCAGCAAAATTCTGAGTTTCGGCAATACAGTCCAAAATCGTGCCAAACGGGTACAAATGCTCCCCTAAGAGGTTTGGCGGTCGAAACATAAGGCTTTTTATCACAGGACAAGAAATCAGCCCTCGACAACTGAATCGGCGAAAAAGATTTTTTTGAAAAAATCCTTAAGCCCCGAGGTCACAATTTCAGCAAAAATCTGACTTTTGGCAATTCACTCTAAAATGGTGCCAAACGGTTGTAAATGCTCCACTGAGAGGTTTGGCGGTCGAAACATAAGGCTTTTTATTACAGGACAAGAAATCAGCCCTCGACAACTTAACCAGTGGACAAATATTTTTTTGAAAAAATCCCTAAGCCCCGGGGTCACAATTTCAGCAAAAATCTGACTTTTGGCAATACACTCCAAAATGGTGCCAAACGGGTGCAAATGCTCCCCTGAGAGGTTTGGCGGTCAAAACAGAAGGCTTTTTATCACAGTACAAGAAATCTGCCCTCGACAAGTGAATCGGAAAAAAGATTTTTTTGAAAAAATCCCTAAGCCCCGGGGTCACAATTTCAGCAAAAATCTGACTTGTGGCAATACACTCCAAGATGGTGCCAAACGGGGGTAAATGCTCCCCTGAGAGGTTTGGCGGTCCAAACAGAAGGCTTTTTATCACAGGACAAGAAATCAGCCCTCGACAACTGAACAGGCGAAAAAATTTTTTTTGAAAAAATCCCTAAGCCCCGGGGTCACAATTTCAGCAAAAATCTGACGTTTTCCAATTCATTCCAAAATGGTGCCAAACGGTTGCAAATGCACCCCTGAAAGGTTTGGCGGTCAAAAGAGAAGGCTTTTTATTACAGGACAAGAAGTCAGCCCTCGACAACTTAACCGGCAGAAAAAGATTTTTTTGAAAAAATCCCTAAGCCCCGGGGTCACAATTTCAGCAAAATTCTGAGTTTCGGCAATACAGTCCAAAATCGTGCCAAACGGGTACAAATGCTCCCCTAAGAGGTTTGGCGGTCGAAACATAAGGCTTTTTATCACAGGACAAGAAATCAGCCCTCGACAACTGAATCGGCGAAAAAGATTTTTTTGAAAAAATCCTTAAGCCCCGAGGTCACAATTTCAGCAAAAATCTGACTTTTGGCAATTCACTCTAAAATGGTGCCAAACGGTTGTAAATGCTCCACTGAGAGGTTTGGCGGTCGAAACATAAGGCTTTTTATCACAGGACAAGAAATCTGCCCTCGACAAGTGAATCGGAAAAAAGATTTTTTTGAAAAAATCCCTAAGCTCTGGGGTCACAATTTCAGCAGAAATCTGACTTTTGGCAATACACTCCAAGATGGTGCCAAACGGGGGTAAATGCTCCCCTGAGAGGTTTGGCGGTCGAAACAGAAGGCTTTTTATCGCAGGACAAGAAATCAGCCATCGACAACTGAACCGGCGAAAATTTTTTTTTTGAAAAAATCCCTAAGCCCCGGGGTCACAATTTCAGCAAAAATCTGACGTTTTCCTATTCATTCCAAAATTGTGCCAAACGGTTGCAAATGCTCCCCGGAAAGGTTTGGCAGTCAAAAGAGAAGGCTTTTTATCACAGGACAAGAAGTCAGCCCTCGACAACTTAACCGGCAGAAAAAGATTTTTTTGAAAAAATCCCTAAGCCCCGGGGTCACAATTTCAGGAGAAATCTGACTTTTGGCAATACTCTCCAACATGGTGCCAAACGGGTGCAAATGCTCCCTTGAGAGGTTTGGCGGTCGAAATAGAAGGCTTTTTATCACAGGACAAGAAATCAGCCCTCGACAACTGAATCGGCAGAAAAAGATTTTTTTGAAAAAATCCCTAAGCCCCGGGGTCACAATTTCAGCAAAATTCTGAGTTTCGGCAATACACTCCAAAATCGTGCCAAATGGGTACAAATGCTCCCCTAAGAGGTTTGGCGGTCGAAACATAAGGCTTTTTATCACAGGACAAGAAATCAGCCCTCGACAACTGAATCAGCGAAAAAGATTTTTTTGAAAAAATCCTTAAGCCCCGAGGTCACAATTTCAGCAAAAATCTGACTTTTGGCAATTCACTCTAAAACGGTGCCAAACGGTTGTAAATGCTCCCCTGAGAGGTTTGGCGGTCGAAACAAAAGGCTTTTTATTACAGGACAAGAAATCAGCCCTCAACAACTTAACCAGTGGACAAATATTTTTTTGAAAAAATCCCTAAGCCCCGGGGTCACAATTTCAGCAAAAATCTGACTTTTGGCAATTCACTCCAAAATGGTGCCAAACGGCTGAAAATGCTCCCCTGAAAGGTGTGGTGGTCAAAACAGAAGGCTTTTTATCACAGGACAAGAAATCAGCCCTCGACAACTGAACCGGCAGAAAAAGATTTTTTTGAAAAAATCCCTAAGCCCCGGGGTCACAATTTCAGCAAAATTCTGAGTTTCGGCAATACACTCCAAAATCGTGCCAAACGGTTGTAAATGCTCCACTGAGAGGTTTGGCGGTCGAAACATAAGGCTTTTTATTACAGGACAAGAAATCAGCCCTCGACAACTGAACCGGCGAAAAAAGCTTTTTTTGAAAAAATCCCTAAGCCCCGGGGTCACAATTTCAGCAAAAATCTGTCTTTTGGCAATACACTCCAAATTGGTGCCAAACGGGTGCAAATGCTCCCCTGAAAGGTTTGGCGGTCAAAACAGAAGGCTTTTTATCACAGGACAAGAAATCTGCCCTCGACAAGTGAATCGGAAAAAAGATTTTTTTGAAAAAATCCCTAAGCCCTGGGGTCACAATTTCAGCAGAAATCTGACTTGTGGCAATACACTCCAAGATGGTGCCAAACGGGGGTAAATGCTCCCCTGAGAGGTTTGGCGGTCGAAACAGAAGGCTTTTTATCGCAGGACAAGAAATCAGCCCTCGACAACTGAACCGGCGAAAAATTTTTTTTTGAAAAAATCCCTAAGCCCCGCGGGGGGTCACAATTTCAGCAAAAATCTGACGTTTTCCTATTCATTCCAAAATTGTGCCAAACGGTTGCAAATGCTCCCCTGAAAGGTTTGGCGGTCAAAAGAGAAGGCTTTTTATCACAGGACAAGAAGTCAGCCCTCGACAACTTAACCGGCAGAAAAATATTTTTTTGAAAAAATCCCTAAGCCCCGGGGTCACAATTTCAGCAAAAATCTGACTTTTGGCAATACTCTCCAACATGGTGCCAAACGGGTGCAAATGCTCCCTTGAGAGGTTTGGCGGTCGAAATAGAAGGCTTTTTATCACAGGACAAGAAATCAGCCCTCGACAACTGAATCGGCAGAAAAAGATTTTTTTGAAAAAATCCCTAAGCCCCGGGGTCACAATTTCAGCAAAATTCTGACTTTTGGCAATTCACTCCAAAATGGTGCCAAACGGGTGCAAATGCTCCCCTGAAAGGTTTGGCGGTCAAAACAGAAGGCTTTTTATCACAGGACAAGAAATCTGCCCTCGACAAGTGAACCGGGAAAAAGATTTTTTTGAAAAAATCCCTAAGCCCCGGGGTCACAATTTCAGAAAAAATCTGACTTGTGGCAATACACTCCAAGATGGTGCCAAACGGGGGTAAATGCTCCCCTGAGAGGTTTGGCGGTCGAAAAAGAAGGCTTTTTATCACAGGACAAGAAATGAGCCTTCGACAACTGAACCGGCGAAAAAGATTTTTTTGAAAAATTCCCTACGCCCCGGGGTCACAATTTCAGCAAAAATCTGACGTTTTCCAATTCATTCCAAAATGGTGCCAAACGGTTGCAAATGCTCCCCTGAAAGGTGTGGCGGTCAAAACAGAAGGCTTTTTATCACAGGACAAGAAGTCAGCCCTCGACAACTTAACCGGCAGAAAAAGATTTTTTTGAAAAAATCCCTAAGCCCCGGGGTCACAATTTCAGCAAAATTCTGAGTTTCGGCAATACAGTCCAAAATCGTGCCAAACGGGTACAAATGCTCCCCTAAGAGGTTTGGCGGTCGAAACATAAGGCTTTTTATCACAGGACAAGAAATCAGCCCTCGACAACTGAATCGGCGAAAAAGATTTTTTTGAAAAAATCCTTAAGCCCCGAGGTCACAATTTCAGCAAAAATCTGACTTTTGGCAATTCACTCTAAAATGGTGCCAAACGGTTGTAAATGCTCCACTGAGAGGTTTGGCGGTCGAAACATAAGGCTTTTTATTACAGGACAAGAAATCAGCCCTCGACAACTTAACCAGTGGACAAATATTTTTTTGAAAAAATCCCTAAGCCCCGGGGTCACAATTTCAGCAAAAATCTGACTTTTGGCAATACACTCCAAAATGGTGCCAAACGGGTGCAAATGCTCCCCTGAAAGGTGTGGTGGTCAAAACAGAAGGCTTTTTATCACAGGACAAGAAATCAGCCCTTGACAACTGAACCGGCGAAAAAGATTTTTTTGAAAAAATCCCTAAGCCCCGGGGTCACAATTTCAGCAAAAATATGACTTTTGGCAATACACTCCAAATTGGTGCCAAACGGGTGCAAATGCTACCCCTGAGAGGTTTGGCGGTCAAAACAGAAGGCTTTTTATCACAGTACAAGAAATCTGCCCTCGACAAGTGAATCGGAAAAAAAGATTTTTTTGAAAAAATCCCTAAGCCCCGGGGTCACAATTTCAGCAAAAATCTGACTTGTGGCAATACACTCCAAGATGGTGCCAAACGGGGGTAAATGCTCCCCTGAGAGGTTTGGCGGTCCAAACAGAAGGCTTTTTATCACAGGACAAGAAATCAGCCCTCGACAACTGAACAGGCGAAAAATTTTTTTTTGAAAAAATCCCTAAGCCCCGGGGTCACAATTTCAGCAAAAATCTGACGTTTTCCAATTCATTCCAAAATGGTGCCAAACGGTTGCAAATGCACCCCTGAAAGGTTTGGCGGTCAAAAGAGAAGGCTTTTTATTACAGGACAAGAAGTCAGCCCTCGACAACTTAACCGGCAGAAAAAGATTTTTTTGAAAAAATCCCTAAGCCCCGGGGTCACAATTTCAGCAAAATTCTGAGTTTCGGCAATACAGTCCAAAATCGTGCCAAACGGGTACAAATGCTCCCCTAAGAGGTTTGGCGGTCGAAACATGAGGCTTTTTATCACAGGACAAGAAATCAGCCCTCGACAACTGAATCGGCGAAAAAGATTTTTTTGAAAAAATCCTTAAGCCCCGAGGTCACAATTTCAGCAAAAATCTGACTTTTGGCAATTCACTCTAAAATGGTGCCAAACGGTTGTAAATGCTCCACTGAGAGGTTTGGCGGTCGAAACATAAGGCTTTTTATCACAGGACAAGAAATCTCCCCTCGACAAGTGAATCGGAAAAAAGATTTTTTTGAAAAAATCCCTAAGCTCTGGGGTCACAATTTCAGCAGAAATCTGACTTTTGGCAATACACTCCAAGATGGTGCCAAACGGGGGTAAATGCTCCCCTGAGAGGTTTGGCGGTCGAAACAGAAGGCTTTTTATCGCAGGACAAGAAATCAGCCATCGACAACTGAACCGGCGAAAATTTTTTTTTTGAAAAAATCCCTAAGCCCCGGGGTCACAATTTCAGCAAAAATCTGACGTTTTCCTATTCATTCCAAAATTGTGCCAAACGGTTGCAAATGCTCCCCGGAAAGGTTTGGCAGTCAAAAGAGAAGGCTTTTTATCACAGGACAAGAAGTCAGCCCTCGACAACTTAACCGGCAGAAAAAGATTTTTTTGAAAAAATCCCTAAGCCCCGGGGTCACAATTTCAGGAGAAATCTGACTTTTGGCAATACTCTCCAACATGGTGCCAAACGGGTGCAAATGCTCCCTTGAGAGGTTTGGCGGTCGAAATAGAAGGCTTTTTATCACAGGACAAGAAATCAGCCCTCGACAACTGAATCGGCAGAAAAAGATTTTTTTGAAAAAATCCCTAAGCCCCGGGGTCACAATTTCAGCAAAATTCTGAGTTTCGGCAATACACTCCAAAATCGTGCCAAACGGGTACAAATGCTCCCCTAAGAGGTTTGGCGGTCGAAACATAAGGCTTTTTATCACAGGACAAGAAATCAGCCCTCGACAACTGAATCAGCGAAAAAGATTTTTTTGAAAAAATCCTTAAGCCCCGAGGTCACAATTTCAGCAAAAATCTGACTTTTGGCAATTCACTCTAAAATGGTGCCAAACGGTTGTAAATGCTCCCCTGAGAGGTTTGGCGGTCGAAACATAAGGCTTTTTATTACAGGACAAGAAATCAGCCCTCGACAACTTAACCGGTGGACAAATATTTTTTTGAAAAAATCCCTAAGCCCCGGGGTCACAATTTCAGCAAAAATCTGACTTGTGGCAATACACTCCAAAATGGTGCCAAACGGGAGAAAATGCTCCCCTGAAAGGTGTGGTGGTCAAAACAGAAGGCTTTTTATCACAGGACAAGAAATCAGCCCTCGACAACTGAACCGGCGAAAAAGCTTTTTTTGAAAAAATCCCTAAGCCCCGGGGTCACAATTTCAGCAAAAATCTGTCTTTTGGCAATACACTCCAAATTGGTGCCAAACGGGTGCAAATGCTCCCCTGAAAGGTTTGGCGGTCAAAACAGAAGGCTTTTTATCACAGGACAAGAAATCTGCCCTCGACAAGTGAATCGGAAAAAAGATTTTTTTGAAAAAATCCCTAAGCCCTGGGGTCACAATTTCAGCAGAAATCTGACTTGTGGCAATACACTCCAAGATGGTGCCAAACGGGGGTAAATGCTCCCCTGAGAGGTTTGGCGGTCGAAACAGAAGGCTTTTTATCGCAGGACAAGAAATCAGCCCTCGACAACTGAACCGGCGAAAATTTTTTTTTTGAAAAAATCCCTAAGCCCCGCGGGGGGTCACAATTTCAGCAAAAATCTGACGTTTTCCTATTCATTCCAAAATTGTGCCAAACGGGTGCAAATGCTCCCCTGAAAGGTGTGGTGGTCAAAACAGAAGGCTTTTTATCACAGGACAAGAAATCAGCCCTCGACAACTGAACCGGCGAAAAAGATTTTTTTGAAAAAATCCCTAAGCCCCGGGGTCACAATTTCAGCAAAAATCTGACTTTTCGCAATTCACTCCAAAATGGTGCCAAACGGGTGCAAATGCTCCCCTGAAAGGTGTGGTGGTCAAAACATAAGGCTTTTTATCACAGGACAAGAAATCAGCCCTCGACAACTGAATCAGTGAAAAAGATTTTTTTGAAAAAATCCTTAAGCCCCGAGGTCACAATTTCAGCAAAAATCTGACTTTTGGCAATTCACTCTAAAATGGTGCCAAACGGTTGTAAATGCTCCACTGAGAGGTTTGGCGGTCGAAACATAAGGCTTTTTATTACAGGACAAGAAATCAGCCCTCGACAACTTAACCAGTGGACAAATATTTTTTTTGAAAAAATCCCTAAGCCCCGGGGTCACAATTTCAGCAAAAATCTGACTTTTGGCAATTCACTCCAAAATGGTGCCAAACGGGTGCAAATGCTCCCCTGAAAGGTGTGGTGGTCAAAACAGAAGGCTTTTTATCACAGGACAAGAAATCAGCCCTCGACAACTGAACCGGCAGAAAAAGATTTTTTTGAAAAAATCCCTAAGCCCCGGGGTCACAATTTCAGCAAAATTCTGAGTTTCGGCAATACACTCCAAAATCGTGCCAAACGGTTGTAAATGCTCCACTGAGAGGTTTGGCGGTCGAAACATAAGGCTTTTTATTACAGGACAAGAAATCAGCCCTCGACAACTGAACCGGCGAAAAAGCTTTTTTTGAAAAAATCCCTAAGCCCCGGGGTCACAATTTCAGCAAAAATCTGTCTTTTGGCAATACACTCCAAATTGGTGCCAAACGGGTGCAAATGCTCCCCTGAAAGGTTTGGCGGTCAAAACAGAAGGCTTTTTATCACAGGACAAGAAATCTGCCCTCGACAAGTGAATCGGAAAAAAGATTTTTTTGAAAAAATCCCTAAACTCTGGGGTCACAATTTCAGCAGAAATCTGACTTTTGGCAATACACTCCAAGATGGTGCCAAACGGGGGTAAATGCTCCCCTGAGAGGTTTGGCGGTCGAAACAGAAGGCTTTTTATCGCAGGACAAGAAATCAGCCATCGACAACTGAACCGGCGAAAATTTTTTTTTTGAAAAAATCCCTAAGCCCCGGGGTCACAATTTCAGCAAAAATCTGACGTTTTCCTATTCATTCCAAAATTGTGCCAAACGGTTGCAAATGCTCCCCGGAAAGGTTTGGCAGTCAAAAGAGAAGGCTTTTTATCACAGGACAAGAAGTCAGCCCTCGACAACTTAACCGGCAGAAAAAGATTTTTTTGAAAAAATCCCTAAGCCCCGGGGTCACAATTTCAGGAGAAATCTGACTTTTGGCAATACTCTCCAACATGGTGCCAAACGGGTGCAAATGCTCCCTTGAGAGGTTTGGCGGTCGAAATAGAAGGCTTTTTATCACAGGACAAGAAATCAGCCCTCGACAACTGAATCGGCAGAAAAAGATTTTTTTGAAAAAATCCCTAAGCCCCGGGGTCACAATTTCAGCAAAATTCTGAGTTTCGGCAATACACTCCAAAATCGTGCCAAACGGGTACAAATGCTCCCCTAAGAGGTTTGGCGGTCGAAACATAAGGCTTTTTATCACAGGACAAGAAATCAGCCCTCGACAACTGAATCAGCGAAAAAGATTTTTTTGAAAAAATCCTTAAGCCCCGAGGTCACAATTTCAGCAAAAATCTGACTTTTGGCAATTCACTCTAAAACGGTGCCAAACGGTTGTAAATGCTCCCCTGAGAGGTTTGGCGGTCGAAACAAAAGGCTTTTTATTACAGGACAAGAAATCAGCCCTCAACAACTTAACCAGTGGACAAATATTTTTTTGAAAAAATCCCTAAGCCCCGGGGTCACAATTTCAGCAAAAATCTGACTTTTGGCAATTCACTCCAAAATGGTGCCAAACGGGTGCAAATGCTCCCCTGAAAGGTGTGGTGGTCAAAACAGAAGGCTTTTTATCACAGGACAAGAAATCAGCCCTCGACAACTGAACCGGCAGAAAAAGATTTTTTTGAAAAAATCCCTAAGCCCCGGGGTCACAATTTCAGCAAAATTCTGAGTTTCGGCAATACACTCCAAAATCGTGCCAAACGGTTGTAAATGCTCCACTGAGAGGTTTGGCGGTCGAAACATAAGGCTTTTTATTACAGGACAAGAAATCAGCCCTCGACAACTGAACCGGCGAAAAAAGCTTTTTTTGAAAAAATCCCTAAGCCCCGGGGTCACAATTTCAGCAAAAATCTGTCTTTTGGCAATACACTCCAAATTGGTGCCAAACGGGTGCAAATGCTCCCCTGAAAGGTTTGGCGGTCAAAACAGAAGGCTTTTTATCACAGGACAAGAAATCTGCCCTCGACAAGTGAATCGGAAAAAAGATTTTTTTGAAAAAATCCCTAAGCCCTGGGGTCACAATTTCAGCAGAAATCTGACTTGTGGCAATACACTCCAAGATGGTGCCAAACGGGGGTAAATGCTCCCCTGAGAGGTTTGGCGGTCGAAACAGAAGGCTTTTTATCGCAGGACAAGAAATCAGCCCTCGACAACTGAACCGGCGAAAAATTTTTTTTTGAAAAAATCCCTAAGCCCCGCGGGGGGTCACAATTTCAGCAAAAATCTGACGTTTTCCTATTCATTCCAAAATTGTGCCAAACGGTTGCAAATGCTCCCCTGAAAGGTTTGGCGGTCAAAAGAGAAGGCTTTTTATCACAGGACAAGAAGTCAGCCCTCGACAACTTAACCGGCAGAAAAATATTTTTTTGAAAAAATCCCTAAGCCCCGGGGTCACAATTTCAGCAAAAATCTGACTTTTGGCAATACTCTCCAACATGGTGCCAAACGGGTGCAAATGCTCCCTTGAGAGGTTTGGCGGTCGAAATAGAAGGCTTTTTATCACAGGACAAGAAATCAGCCCTCGACAACTGAATCGGCAGAAAAAGATTTTTTTGAAAAAATCCCTAAGCCCCGGGGTCACAATTTCAGCAAAATTCTGACTTTTGGCAATTCACTCCAAAATGGTGCCAAACGGGTGCAAATGCTCCCCTGAAAGGTTTGGCGGTCAAAACAGAAGGCTTTTTATCACAGGACAAGAAATCTGCCCTCGACAAGTGAACCGGGAAAAAGATTTTTTTGAAAAAATCCCTAAGCCCCGGGGTCACAATTTCAGAAAAAATCTGACTTGTGGCAATACTCTCCAACATGGTGCCAAACGGGTGCAAATGCTCCCCTGAGAGGTTTGGCGGTCGAAAAAGAAGGCTTTTTATCACAGGACAAGAAATGAGCCTTCGACAACTGAACCGGCGAAAAAGATTTTTTTGAAAAATTCCCTACGCCCCGGGGTCACAATTTCAGCAAAAATCTGACGTTTTCCAATTCATTCCAAAATGGTGCCAAACGGTTGCAAATGCTCCCCTGAAAGGTGTGGCGGTCAAAACAGAAGGCTTTTTATCACAGGACAAGAAGTCAGCCCTCGACAACTTAACCGGCAGAAAAAGATTTTTTTGAAAAAATCCCTAAGCCCCGGGGTCACAATTTCAGCAAAATTCTGAGTTTCGGCAATACAGTCCAAAATCGTGCCAAACGGGTACAAATGCTCCCCTAAGAGGTTTGGCGGTCGAAACATAAGGCTTTTTATCACAGGACAAGAAATCAGCCCTCGACAACTGAATCGGCGAAAAAGATTTTTTTGAAAAAATCCTTAAGCCCCGAGGTCACAATTTCAGCAAAAATCTGACTTTTGGCAATTCACTCTAAAATGGTGCCAAACGGTTGTAAATGCTCCACTGAGAGGTTTGGCGGTCGAAACATAAGGCTTTTTATTACAGGACAAGAAATCAGCCCTCGACAACTTAACCAGTGGACAAATATTTTTTTGAAAAAATCCCTAAGCCCCGGGGTCACAATTTCAGCAAAAATCTGACTTTTGGCAATACACTCCAAAATGGTGCCAAACGGGTGCAAATGCTCCCCTGAAAGGTGTGGTGGTCAAAACAGAAGGCTTTTTATCACAGGACAAGAAATCAGCCCTTGACAACTGAACCGGCGAAAAAGATTTTTTTGAAAAAATCCCTAAGCCCCGGGGTCACAATTTCAGCAAAAATATGACTTTTGGCAATACACTCCAAATTGGTGCCAAACGGGTGCAAATGCTACCCCTGAGAGGTTTGGCGGTCAAAACAGAAGGCTTTTTATCACAGTACAAGAAATCTGCCCTCGACAAGTGAATCGGAAAAAAGATTTTTTTGAAAAAATCCCTAAGCCCCGGGGTCACAATTTCAGCAAAAATCTGACTTGTGGCAATACACTCCAAGATGGTGCCAAACGGGGGTAAATGCTCCCCTGAGAGGTTTGGCGGTCCAAACAGAAGGCTTTTTATCACAGGACAAGAAATCAGCCCTCGACAACTGAACAGGCGAAAAATTTTTTTTTGAAAAAATCCCTAAGCCCCGGGGTCACAATTTCAGCAAAATTCTGAGTTTCGGCAATACAGTCCAAAATCGTGCCAAACGGGTACAAATGCTCCCCTAAGAGGTTTGGCGGTCGAAACATAAGGCTTTTTATCACAGGACAAGAAATCAGCCCTCGACAACTGAATCGGCGAAAAAGATTTTTTTGAAAAAATCCTTAAGCCCCGAGGTCACAATTTCAGCAAAAATCTGACTTTTGGCAATTCACTCTAAAATGGTGCCAAACGGTTGTAAATGCTCCACTGAGAGGTTTGGCGGTCGAAACATAAGGCTTTTTATTACAGGACAAGAAATCAGCCCTCGACAACTTAACCAGTGGACAAATATTTTTTTGAAAAAATCCCTAAGCCCCGGGGTCACAATTTCAGCAAAAATCTGACTTTTGGCAATACACTCCAAAATGGTGCCAAACGGGTGCAAATGCTCCCCTGAAAGGTGTGGTGGTCAAAACAGAAGGCTTTTTATCACAGGACAAGAAATCAGCCCTTGACAACTGAACCGGCGAAAAAGATTTTTTTGAAAAAATCCCTAAGCCCCGGGGTCACAATTTCAGCAAAAATATGACTTTTGGCAATACACTCCAAATTGGTGCCAAACGGGTGCAAATGCTACCCCTGAGAGGTTTGGCGGTCAAAACAGAAGGCTTTTTATCACAGTACAAGAAATCTGCCCTCGACAAGTGAATCGGAAAAAAAGATTTTTTTGAAAAAATCCCTAAGCCCCGGGGTCACAATTTCAGCAAAAATCTGACTTGTGGCAATACACTCCAAGATGGTGCCAAACGGGGGTAAATGCTCCCCTGAGAGGTTTGGCGGTCCAAACAGAAGGCTTTTTATCACAGGACAAGAAATCAGCCCTCGACAACTGAACAGGCGAAAAATTTTTTTTTGAAAAAATCCCTAAGCCCCGGGGTCACAATTTCAGCAAAAATCTGACGTTTTCCAATTCATTCCAAAATGGTGCCAAACGGTTGCAAATGCACCCCTGAAAGGTTTGGCGGTCAAAAGAGAAGGCTTTTTATTACAGGACAAGAAGTCAGCCCTCGACAACTTAACCGGCAGAAAAAGATTTTTTTGAAAAAATCCCTAAGCCCCGGGGTCACAATTTCAGCAAAATTCTGAGTTTCGGCAATACAGTCCAAAATCGTGCCAAACGGGTACAAATGCTCCCCTAAGAGGTTTGGCGGTCGAAACATAAGGCTTTTTATCACAGGACAAGAAATCAGCCCTCGACAACTGAATCGGCGAAAAAGATTTTTTTGAAAAAATCCTTAAGCCCCGAGGTCACAATTTCAGCAAAAATCTGACTTTTGGCAATTCACTCTAAAATGGTGCCAAACGGTTGTAAATGCTCCACTGAGAGGTTTGGCGGTCGAAACATAAGGCTTTTTATTACAGGACAAGAAATCAGCCCTCGACAACTTAACCAGTGGACAAATATTTTTTTGAAAAAATCCCTAAGCCCCGGGGTCACAATTTCAGCAAAAATCTGACTTTTGGCAATACACTCCAAAATGGTGCCAAACGGGTGCAAATGCTCCCCTGAAAGGTGTGGTGGTCAAAACAGAAGGCTTTTTATCACAGGACAAGAAATCAGCCCTTGACAACTGAACCGGCGAAAAAGATTTTTTTGAAAAAATCCCTAAGCCCCGGGGTCACAATTTCAGCAAAAATATGACTTTTGGCAATACACTCCAAATTGGTGCCAAACGGGTGCAAATGCTACCCCTGAGAGGTTTGGCGGTCAAAACAGAAGGCTTTTTATCACAGTACAAGAAATCTGCCCTCGACAAGTGAATCGGAAAAAAAGATTTTTTTGAAAAAATCCCTAAGCCCCGGGGTCACAATTTCAGCAAAATTCTGAGTTTCGGCAATACACTCCAAGATGGTGCCAAACGGGGGTAAATGCTCCCCTGAGAGGTTTGGCGGTCCAAACAGAAGGCTTTTTATCACAGGACAAGAAATCAGCCCTCGACAACTGAACAGGCGAAAAAATTTTTTTTGAAAAAATCCCTAAGCCCCGGGGTCACAATTTCAGCAAAAATCTGACGTTTTCCAATTCATTCCAAAATGGTGCCAAACGGTTGCAAATGCACCCCTGAAAGGTTTGGCGGTCAAAAGAGAAGGCTTTTTATTACAGGACAAGAAGTCAGCCCTCGACAACTTAACCGGCAGAAAAAGATTTTTTTGAAAAAATCCCTAAGCCCCGGGGTCACAATTTCAGCAAAATTCTGAGTTTCGGCAATACAGTCCAAAATCGTGCCAAACGGGTACAAATGCTCCCCTAAGAGGTTTGGCGGTCGAAACATGAGGCTTTTTATCACAGGACAAGAAATCAGCCCTCGACAACTGAATCGGCGAAAAAGATTTTTTTGAAAAAATCCTTAAGCCCCGAGGTCACAATTTCAGCAAAAATCTGACTTTTGGCAATTCACTCTAAAATGGTGCCAAACGGTTGTAAATGCTCCACTGAGAGGTTTGGCGGTCGAAACATAAGGCTTTTTATCACAGGACAAGAAATCTCCCCTCGACAAGTGAATCGGAAAAAAGATTTTTTTGAAAAAATCCCTAAGCTCTGGGGTCACAATTTCAGCAGAAATCTGACTTTTGGCAATACACTCCAAGATGGTGCCAAACGGGGGTAAATGCTCCCCTGAGAGGTTTGGCGGTCGAAACAGAAGGCTTTTTATCGCAGGACAAGAAATCAGCCATCGACAACTGAACCGGCGAAAATTTTTTTTTTGAAAAAATCCCTAAGCCCCGGGGTCACAATTTCAGCAAAAATCTGACGTTTTCCTATTCATTCCAAAATTGTGCCAAACGGTTGCAAATGCTCCCCGGAAAGGTTTGGCAGTCAAAAGAGAAGGCTTTTTATCACAGGACAAGAAGTCAGCCCTCGACAACTTAACCGGCAGAAAAAGATTTTTTTGAAAAAATCCCTAAGCCCCGGGGTCACAATTTCAGGAGAAATCTGACTTTTGGCAATACTCTCCAACATGGTGCCAAACGGGTGCAAATGCTCCCTTGAGAGGTTTGGCGGTCGAAATAGAAGGCTTTTTATCACAGGACAAGAAATCAGCCCTCGACAACTGAATCGGCAGAAAAAGATTTTTTTGAAAAAATCCCTAAGCCCCGGGGTCACAATTTCAGCAAAATTCTGAGTTTCGGCAATACACTCCAAAATCGTGCCAAACGGGTACAAATGCTCCCCTAAGAGGTTTGGCGGTCGAAACATAAGGCTTTTTATCACAGGACAAGAAATCAGCCCTCGACAACTGAATCAGCGAAAAAGATTTTTTTGAAAAAATCCTTAAGCCCCGAGGTCACAATTTCAGCAAAAATCTGACTTTTGGCAATTCACTCTAAAATGGTGCCAAACGGTTGTAAATGCTCCCCTGAGAGGTTTGGCGGTCGAAACATAAGGCTTTTTATTACAGGACAAGAAATCAGCCCTCGACAACTTAACCGGTGGACAAATATTTTTTTGAAAAAATCCCTAAGCCCCGGGGTCACAATTTCAGCAAAAATCTGACTTGTGGCAATACACTCCAAAATGGTGCCAAACGGGAGAAAATGCTCCCCTGAAAGGTGTGGTGGTCAAAACAGAAGGCTTTTTATCACAGGACAAGAAATCAGCCCTCGACAACTGAACCGGCGAAAAAGCTTTTTTTGAAAAAATCCCTAAGCCCCGGGGTCACAATTTCAGCAAAAATCTGTCTTTTGGCAATACACTCCAAATTGGTGCCAAACGGGTGCAAATGCTCCCCTGAAAGGTTTGGCGGTCAAAACAGAAGGCTTTTTATCACAGGACAAGAAATCTGCCCTCGACAAGTGAATCGGAAAAAAGATTTTTTTGAAAAAATCCCTAAGCCCTGGGGTCACAATTTCAGCAGAAATCTGACTTGTGGCAATACACTCCAAGATGGTGCCAAACGGGGGTAAATGCTCCCCTGAGAGGTTTGGCGGTCGAAACAGAAGGCTTTTTATCGCAGGACAAGAAATCAGCCCTCGACAACTGAACCGGCGAAAATTTTTTTTTTGAAAAAATCCCTAAGCCCCGCGGGGGGTCACAATTTCAGCAAAAATCTGACGTTTTCCTATTCATTCCAAAATTGTGCCAAACGGGTGCAAATGCTCCCCTGAAAGGTGTGGTGGTCAAAACAGAAGGCTTTTTATCACAGGACAAGAAATCAGCCCTCGACAACTGAACCGGCGAAAAAGATTTTTTTGAAAAAATCCCTAAGCCCCGGGGTCACAATTTCAGCAAAAATCTGACTTTTCGCAATTCACTCCAAAATGGTGCCAAACGGGTGCAAATGCTCCCCTGAAAGGTGTGGTGGTCAAAACATAAGGCTTTTTATCACAGGACAAGAAATCAGCCCTCGACAACTGAATCAGTGAAAAAGATTTTTTTGAAAAAATCCTTAAGCCCCGAGGTCACAATTTCAGCAAAAATCTGACTTTTGGCAATTCACTCTAAAATGGTGCCAAACGGTTGTAAATGCTCCACTGAGAGGTTTGGCGGTCGAAACATAAGGCTTTTTATTACAGGACAAGAAATCAGCCCTCGACAACTTAACCAGTGGACAAATATTTTTTTTGAAAAAATCCCTAAGCCCCGGGGTCACAATTTCAGCAAAAATCTGACTTTTGGCAATTCACTCCAAAATGGTGCCAAACGGGTGCAAATGCTCCCCTGAAAGGTGTGGTGGTCAAAACAGAAGGCTTTTTATCACAGGACAAGAAATCAGCCCTCGACAACTGAACCGGCAGAAAAAGATTTTTTTGAAAAAATCCCTAAGCCCCGGGGTCACAATTTCAGCAAAATTCTGAGTTTCGGCAATACACTCCAAAATCGTGCCAAACGGTTGTAAATGCTCCACTGAGAGGTTTGGCGGTCGAAACATAAGGCTTTTTATTACAGGACAAGAAATCAGCCCTCGACAACTGAACCGGCGAAAAAGCTTTTTTTGAAAAAATCCCTAAGCCCCGGGGTCACAATTTCAGCAAAAATCTGTCTTTTGGCAATACACTCCAAATTGGTGCCAAACGGGTGCAAATGCTCCCCTGAAAGGTTTGGCGGTCAAAACAGAAGGCTTTTTATCACAGGACAAGAAATCTGCCCTCGACAAGTGAATCGGAAAAAAGATTTTTTTGAAAAAATCCCTAAACTCTGGGGTCACAATTTCAGCAGAAATCTGACTTTTGGCAATACACTCCAAGATGGTGCCAAACGGGGGTAAATGCTCCCCTGAGAGGTTTGGCGGTCGAAACAGAAGGCTTTTTATCGCAGGACAAGAAATCAGCCATCGACAACTGAACCGGCGAAAATTTTTTTTTTGAAAAAATCCCTAAGCCCCGGGGTCACAATTTCAGCAAAAATCTGACGTTTTCCTATTCATTCCAAAATTGTGCCAAACGGTTGCAAATGCTCCCCGGAAAGGTTTGGCAGTCAAAAGAGAAGGCTTTTTATCACAGGACAAGAAGTCAGCCCTCGACAACTTAACCGGCAGAAAAAGATTTTTTTGAAAAAATCCCTAAGCCCCGGGGTCACAATTTCAGGAGAAATCTGACTTTTGGCAATACTCTCCAACATGGTGCCAAACGGGTGCAAATGCTCCCTTGAGAGGTTTGGCGGTCGAAATAGAAGGCTTTTTATCACAGGACAAGAAATCAGCCCTCGACAACTGAATCGGCAGAAAAAGATTTTTTTGAAAAAATCCCTAAGCCCCGGGGTCACAATTTCAGCAAAATTCTGAGTTTCGGCAATACACTCCAAAATCGTGCCAAACGGGTACAAATGCTCCCCTAAGAGGTTTGGCGGTCGAAACATAAGGCTTTTTATCACAGGACAAGAAATCAGCCCTCGACAACTGAATCAGCGAAAAAGATTTTTTTGAAAAAATCCTTAAGCCCCGAGGTCACAATTTCAGCAAAAATCTGACTTTTGGCAATTCACTCTAAAACGGTGCCAAACGGTTGTAAATGCTCCCCTGAGAGGTTTGGCGGTCGAAACAAAAGGCTTTTTATTACAGGACAAGAAATCAGCCCTCAACAACTTAACCAGTGGACAAATATTTTTTTGAAAAAATCCCTAAGCCCCGGGGTCACAATTTCAGCAAAATTCTGAGTTTCGGCAATACACTCCAAAATCGTGCCAAACGGTTGTAAATGCTCCACTGAGAGGTTTGGCGGTCGAAACATAAGGCTTTTTATTACAGGACAAGAAATCAGCCCTCGACAACTGAACCGGCGAAAAAAGCTTTTTTTGAAAAAATCCCTAAGCCCCGGGGTCACAATTTCAGCAAAAATCTGTCTTTTGGCAATACACTCCAAATTGGTGCCAAACGGGTGCAAATGCTCCCCTGAAAGGTTTGGCGGTCAAAACAGAAGGCTTTTTATCACAGGACAAGAAATCTGCCCTCGACAAGTGAATCGGAAAAAAGATTTTTTTGAAAAAATCCCTAAGCCCTGGGGTCACAATTTCAGCAGAAATCTGACTTGTGGCAATACACTCCAAGATGGTGCCAAACGGGGGTAAATGCTCCCCTGAGAGGTTTGGCGGTCGAAACAGAAGGCTTTTTATCGCAGGACAAGAAATCAGCCCTCGACAACTGAACCGGCGAAAATTTTTTTTTTGAAAAAATCCCTAAGCCCCGCGGGGGGTCACAATTTCAGCAAAAATCTGACGTTTTCCTATTCATTCCAAAATTGTGCCAAACGGTTGCAAATGCTCCCCTGAAAGGTTTGGCGGTCAAAAGAGAAGGCTTTTTATCACAGGACAAGAAGTCAGCCCTCGACAACTTAACCGGCAGAAAAATATTTTTTTGAAAAAATCCCTAAGCCCCGGGGTCACAATTTCAGCAAAAATCTGACTTTTGGCAATACTCTCCAACATGGTGCCAAACGGGTGCAAATGCTCCCTTGAGAGGTTTGGCGGTCGAAATAGAAGGCTTTTTATCACAGGACAAGAAATCAGCCCTCGACAACTGAATCGGCAGAAAAAGATTTTTTTGAAAAAATCCCTAAGCCCCGGGGTCACAATTTCAGCAAAATTCTGACTTTTGGCAATTCACTCCAAAATGGTGCCAAACGGGTGCAAATGCTCCCCTGAAAGGTTTGGCGGTCAAAACAGAAGGCTTTTTATCACAGGACAAGAAATCTGCCCTCGACAAGTGAACCGGGAAAAAGATTTTTTTGAAAAAATCCCTAAGCCCCGGGGTCACAATTTCAGAAAAAATCTGACTTGTGGCAATACTCTCCAACATGGTGCCAAACGGGTGCAAATGCTCCCCTGAGAGGTTTGGCGGTCGAAAAAGAAGGCTTTTTATCACAGGACAAGAAATGAGCCTTCGACAACTGAACCGGCGAAAAAGATTTTTTTGAAAAATTCCCTACGCCCCGGGGTCACAATTTCAGCAAAAATCTGACGTTTTCCAATTCATTCCAAAATGGTGCCAAACGGTTGCAAATGCTCCCCTGAAAGGTGTGGCGGTCAAAACAGAAGGCTTTTTATCACAGGACAAGAAGTCAGCCCTCGACAACTTAACCGGCAGAAAAAGATTTTTTTGAAAAAATCCCTAAGCCCCGGGGTCACAATTTCAGCAAAATTCTGAGTTTCGGCAATACAGTCCAAAATCGTGCCAAACGGGTACAAATGCTCCCCTAAGAGGTTTGGCGGTCGAAACATAAGGCTTTTTATCACAGGACAAGAAATCAGCCCTCGACAACTGAATCGGCGAAAAAGATTTTTTTGAAAAAATCCTTAAGCCCCGAGGTCACAATTTCAGCAAAAATCTGACTTTTGGCAATTCACTCTAAAATGGTGCCAAACGGTTGTAAATGCTCCACTGAGAGGTTTGGCGGTCGAAACATAAGGCTTTTTATTACAGGACAAGAAATCAGCCCTCGACAACTTAACCAGTGGACAAATATTTTTTTGAAAAAATCCCTAAGCCCCGGGGTCACAATTTCAGCAAAAATCTGACTTTTGGCAATACACTCCAAAATGGTGCCAAACGGGTGCAAATGCTCCCCTGAAAGGTGTGGTGGTCAAAACAGAAGGCTTTTTATCACAGGACAAGAAATCAGCCCTTGACAACTGAACCGGCGAAAAAGATTTTTTTGAAAAAATCCCTAAGCCCCGGGGTCACAATTTCAGCAAAAATATGACTTTTGGCAATACACTCCAAATTGGTGCCAAACGGGTGCAAATGCTACCCCTGAGAGGTTTGGCGGTCAAAACAGAAGGCTTTTTATCACAGTACAAGAAATCTGCCCTCGACAAGTGAATCGGAAAAAAGATTTTTTTGAAAAAATCCCTAAGCCCCGGGGTCACAATTTCAGCAAAAATCTGACTTGTGGCAATACACTCCAAGATGGTGCCAAACGGGGGTAAATGCTCCCCTGAGAGGTTTGGCGGTCCAAACAGAAGGCTTTTTATCACAGGACAAGAAATCAGCCCTCGACAACTGAACAGGCGAAAAATTTTTTTTTGAAAAAATCCCTAAGCCCCGGGGTCACAATTTCAGCAAAAATCTGACGTTTTCCAATTCATTCCAAAATGGTGCCAAACGGTTGCAAATGCACCCCTGAAAGGTTTGGCGGTCAAAAGAGAAGGCTTTTTATTACAGGACAAGAAGTCAGCCCTCGACAACTTAACCGGCAGAAAAAGATTTTTTTGAAAAAATCCCTAAGCCCCGGGGTCACAATTTCAGGAGAAATCTGACTTTTGGCAATACTCTCCAACATGGTGCCAAACGGGTGCAAATGCTCCCTTGAGAGGTTTGGCGGTCGAAATAGAAGGCTTTTTATCACAGGACAAGAAATCAGCCCTCGACAACTGAATCGGCAGAAAAAGATTTTTTTGAAAAAATCCCTAAGCCCCGGGGTCACAATTTCAGCAAAATTCTGAGTTTCGGCAATACACTCCAAAATCGTGCCAAACGGGTACAAATGCTCCCCTAAGAGGTTTGGCGGTCGAAACATAAGGCTTTTTATCACAGGACAAGAAATCAGCCCTCGACAACTGAATCAGCGAAAAAGATTTTTTTGAAAAAATCCTTAAGCCCCGAGGTCACAATTTCAGCAAAAATCTGACTTTTGGCAATTCACTCTAAAATGGTGCCAAACGGTTGTAAATGCTCCCCTGAGAGGTTTGGCGGTCGAAACATAAGGCTTTTTATTACAGGACAAGAAATCAGCCCTCGACAACTTAACCGGTGGACAAATATTTTTTTGAAAAAATCCCTAAGCCCCGGGGTCACAATTTCAGCAAAAATCTGACTTGTGGCAATACACTCCAAAATGGTGCCAAACGGGAGAAAATGCTCCCCTGAAAGGTGTGGTGGTCAAAACAGAAGGCTTTTTATCACAGGACAAGAAATCAGCCCTCGACAACTGAACCGGCGAAAAAGCTTTTTTTGAAAAAATCCCTAAGCCCCGGGGTCACAATTTCAGCAAAAATCTGTCTTTTGGCAATACACTCCAAATTGGTGCCAAACGGGTGCAAATGCTCCCCTGAAAGGTTTGGCGGTCAAAACAGAAGGCTTTTTATCACAGGACAAGAAATCTGCCCTCGACAAGTGAATCGGAAAAAAGATTTTTTTGAAAAAATCCCTAAGCCCTGGGGTCACAATTTCAGCAGAAATCTGACTTGTGGCAATACACTCCAAGATGGTGCCAAACGGGGGTAAATGCTCCCCTGAGAGGTTTGGCGGTCGAAACAGAAGGCTTTTTATCGCAGGACAAGAAATCAGCCCTCGACAACTGAACCGGCGAAAATTTTTTTTTTGAAAAAATCCCTAAGCCCCGCGGGGGGTCACAATTTCAGCAAAAATCTGACGTTTTCCTATTCATTCCAAAATTGTGCCAAACGGTTGCAAATGCTCCCCTGAAAGGTTTGGCGGTCAAAAGAGAAGGCTTTTTATCACAGGACAAGAAGTCAGCCCTCGATAACTTAACCGGCAGAAAAAGATTTTTTTGAAAAAATCCCTAAGCCCCGGGGTCACAATTTCAGGAGAAATCTGACTTTTGGCAATACTCTCCAACATGGTGCCAAACGGGTGCAAATGCTCCCTTGAGAGGTTTGGCGGTCGAAATAGAAGGCTTTTTATCACAGGACAAGAAATCAGCCCTCGACAACTGAATCGGCAGAAAAAGATTTTTTTGAAAAAATCCCTAAGCCCCGGGGTCACAATTTCAGCAAAATTCTGACTTTTGGCAATTCACTCCAAAATGGTGCCAAACGGGTGCAAATGCTCCCCTGAAAGGTGTGGTGGTCAAAAGAGAAGGCTTTTTATCACAGGACAAGAAATCAGCCCTCGACAACTGAACCGGCGAAAAAGATTTTTTTGAAAAAATCCCTAAGCCCCGGGGTCACAATTTCAGCAAAAATCTGACTTTTGGCAATACTCTCCAACATGGTGCCAAACGGGTGCAAATGCTCCCTTGAGAGGTTTGGCGGTCGAAATAGAAGGCTTTTTATCACAGGACAAGAAATCAGCCCTCGACAACTGAATCGGCAGAAAAAGATTTTTTTGAAAAAATCCCTAAGCCCCGGGGTCACAATTTCAGCAAAATTCTGAGTTTCGGCAATACACTCCAAAATCGTGCCAAACGGGTACAAATGCTCCCCTAAGAGGTTTGGCGGTCGAAACATAAGGCTTTTTATCACAGGACAAGAAATCAGCCCTCGACAACTGAATCAGCGAAAAAGATTTTTTTGAAAAAATCCTTAAGCCCCGAGGTCACAATTTCAGCAAAAATCTGACTTTTGGCAATTCACTCTAAAATGGTGCCAAACGGTTGTAAATGCTCCCCTGAGAGGTTTGGCGGTCGAAACATAAGGCTTTTTATTACAGGACAAGAAATCAGCCCTCGACAACTTAACCGGTGGACAAATATTTTTTTGAAAAAATCCCTAAGCCCCGGGGTCACAATTTCAGCAAAAATCTGACTTGTGGCAATACACTCCAAAATGGTGCCAAACGGGAGAAAATGCTCCCCTGAAAGGTGTGGTGGTCAAAACAGAAGGCTTTTTATCACAGGACAAGAAATCAGCCCTCGACAACTGAACCGGCGAAAAAGCTTTTTTTGAAAAAATCCCTAAGCCCCGGGGTCACAATTTCAGCAAAAATCTGTCTTTTGGCAATACACTCCAAATTGGTGCCAAACGGGTGCAAATGCTCCCCTGAAAGGTTTGGCGGTCAAAACAGAAGGCTTTTTATCACAGGACAAGAAATCTGCCCTCGACAAGTGAATCGGAAAAAAGATTTTTTTGAAAAAATCCCTAAGCCCTGGGGTCACAATTTCAGCAGAAATCTGACTTGTGGCAATACACTCCAAGATGGTGCCAAACGGGGGTAAATGCTCCCCTGAGAGGTTTGGCGGTCGAAACAGAAGGCTTTTTATCGCAGGACAAGAAATCAGCCCTCGACAACTGAACCGGCGAAAATTTTTTTTTTGAAAAAATCCCTAAGCCCCGCGGGGGGTCACAATTTCAGCAAAAATCTGACGTTTTCCTATTCATTCCAAAATTGTGCCAAACGGTTGCAAATGCTCCCCTGAAAGGTTTGGCGGTCAAAAGAGAAGGCTTTTTATCACAGGACAAGAAGTCAGCCCTCGATAACTTAACCGGCAGAAAAAGATTTTTTTGAAAAAATCCCTAAGCCCCGGGGTCACAATTTCAGGAGAAATCTGACTTTTGGCAATACTCTCCAACATGGTGCCAAACGGGTGCAAATGCTCCCTTGAGAGGTTTGGCGGTCGAAATAGAAGGCTTTTTATCACAGGACAAGAAATCAGCCCTCGACAACTGAATCGGCAGAAAAAGATTTTTTTGAAAAAATCCCTAAGCCCCGGGGTCACAATTTCAGCAAAATTCTGACTTTTGGCAATTCACTCCAAAATGGTGCCAAACGGGTGCAAATGCTCCCCTGAAAGGTGTGGTGGTCAAAACAGAAGGCTTTTTATCACAGGACAAGAAATCAGCCCTCGACAACTGAACCGGCGAAAAAGATTTTTTTGAAAAAATCCCTAAGCCCCGGGGTCACAATTTCAGCAAAAATCTGACTTTTGGCAATTCACTCCAAAATGGTGCCAAACGGGTGCAAATGCTCCCCTGAAAGGTGTGGTGGTCAAAACATAAGGCTTTTTATCACAGGACAAGAAATCAGCCCTCGACAACTGAATCAGTGAAAAAGATTTTTTTGAAAAAATCCTTAAGCCCCGAGGTCACAATTTCAGCAAAAATCTGACTTTTGGCAATTCACTCTAAAATGGTGCCAAACGGTTGTAAATGCTCCACTGAGAGGTTTGGCGGTCGAAACATAAGGCTTTTTATTACAGGACAAGAAATCAGCCCTCGACAACTTAACCAGTGGACAAATATTTTTTTGAAAAAATCCCTAAGCCCCGGGGTCACAATTTCAGCAAAAATCTGACTTTTGGCAATTCACTCCAAAATGGTGCCAAACGGGTGCAAATGCTCCCCTGAAAGGTGTGGTGGTCAAAACAGAAGGCTTTTTATCACAGGACAAGAAATCAGCCCTCGACAACTGAACCGGCAGAAAAAGATTTTTTTGAAAAAATCCCTAAGCCCCGGGGTCACAATTTCAGCAAAATTCTGAGTTTCGGCAATACACTCCAAAATCGTGCCAAACGGTTGTAAATGCTCCACTGAGAGGTTTGGCGGTCGAAACATAAGGCTTTTTATTACAGGACAAGAAATCAGCCCTCGACAACTGAACCGGCGAAAAAGCTTTTTTTGAAAAAATCCCTAAGCCCCGGGGTCACAATTTCAGCAAAAATCTGTCTTTTGGCAATACACTCCAAATTGGTGCCAAACGGGTGCAAATGCTCCCCTGAAAGGTTTGGCGGTCAAAACAGAAGGCTTTTTATCACAGGACAAGAAATCTGCCCTCGACAAGTGAATCGGAAAAAAGATTTTTTTGAAAAAATCCCTAAGCCCTGGGGTCACAATTTCAGCAGAAATCTGACTTGTGGCAATACACTCCAAGATGGTGCCAAACGGGGGTAAATGCTCCCCTGAGAGGTTTGGCGGTCGAAACAGAAGGCTTTTTATCGCAGGACAAGAAATCAGCCCTCGACAACTGAACCGGCGAAAATTTTTTTTTTGAAAAAATCCCTAAGCCCCGCGGGGGGTCACAATTTCAGCAAAAATCTGACGTTTTCCTATTCATTCCAAAATTGTGCCAAACGGTTGCAAATGCTCCCCTGAAAGGTTTGGCGGTCAAAAGAGAAGGCTTTTTATCACAGGACAAGAAGTCAGCCCTCGACAACTTAACCGGCAGAAAAATATTTTTTTGAAAAAATCCCTAAGCCCCGGGGTCACAATTTCAGCAAAAATCTGACTTTTGGCAATACTCTCCAACATGGTGCCAAACGGGTGCAAATGCTCCCTTGAGAGGTTTGGCGGTCGAAATAGAAGGCTTTTTATCACAGGACAAGAAATCAGCCCTCGACAACTGAATCGGCAGAAAAAGATTTTTTTGAAAAAATCCCTAAGCCCCGGGGTCACAATTTCAGCAAAATTCTGACTTTTGGCAATTCACTCCAAAATGGTGCCAAACGGGTGCAAATGCTCCCCTGAAAGGTTTGGCGGTCAAAACAGAAGGCTTTTTATCACAGGACAAGAAATCTGCCCTCGACAAGTGAACCGGGAAAAAGATTTTTTTGAAAAAATCCCTAAGCCCCGGGGTCACAATTTCAGAAAAAATCTGACTTGTGGCAATACACTCCAAGATGGTGCCAAACGGGGGTAAATGCTCCCCTGAGAGGTTTGGCGGTCGAAAAAGAAGGCTTTTTATCACAGGACAAGAAATGAGCCTTCGACAACTGAACCGGCGAAAAAGATTTTTTTGAAAAATTCCCTACGCCCCGGGGTCACAATTTCAGCAAAAATCTGATGTTTTCCTATTCACTCCAAAATGGTGCCAAACGGGTGCAAATGCTCCCCTGAAAGGTTTGGCGGTCAAAAGAGAAGGCTTTTTATCACAGGACAAGAAGTCAGCCCTCGACAACTTAACCGGCAGAAAAAGATTTTTTTGAAAAAATCCCTAAGCCCCGGGGTCACAATTTCAGCAAAATTCTGAGTTTCGGCAATACACTCCAAAATCGTGCCAAACGGGTACAAATGCTCCCCTAAGAGGTTTGGCGGTCGAAACATAAGGCTTTTTATCACAGGACAAGAAATCAGCCCTCGACAACTGAATCGGCGAAAAAGATTTTTTTGAAAAAATCCTTAAGCCCCGAGGTCACAATTTCAGCAAAAATCTGACTTTTGGCAATTCACTCTAAAATGGTGCCAAACGGTTGTAAATGCTCCACTGAGAGGTTTGGCGATCGAAACATAAGGCTTTTTATCACAGGACAAGAAATCAGCCCTCGACAACTTAACCAGTGGACAAATATTGTTTTGAAAAAATCCCTAAGCCCCGGGGTCACAATTTCAGCAAAAATCTGACTTGTGGCAATACACTCCAAAATGGTGCTAAACGGTTACAAATGCTCCCCTGAAAGGTTTGGCGGTCGAAACAGAAGGCTTTTTATCACAGGACGAGAAATCTGCCCTCGACAACTTAACCATCGAAAAAAGATTTTTTTGAAAAAATCCCTAAGCCCCGGGGTCACAATTTCAGCAAAATTCTGAGTTTGGTGCCAAACGGGGGTAAATTCTCCCCTGAGAGGTTTGGCGGTAGTAATAGAAGGCTTTTTATCACACGACAAGAAATCTGCCCTCGACAATTGAACCGGCAAAAAAGATTTTTTTGAAAAAATCCATTAGTTGCAAATGCTCCCCTGAAAGGTTTGGCGGTCAAAACAGAAGGCTATTTATCACCGTACAAGAAATCAGCATTCGACAACTTAACCGGCACAACTTAACCGGGGTCACAATTTCAGCAAAAATCTGACGTTTGGCAATATACTCAAAAATGGTGCCAAACGGGTGCAAATGCTCCCCTGAGATGTTTGGCGGTTGAAACAGAAGGCTTTTTATCACAGTACAAGAAATCAGCCCTTGACAACTTAACAGGCAGAAAAAGATTTTTTTGAAAAAATCCCTAAGCCCCGGGGTCACAATTTCAGCAAAAATCTGACTTTTGGCAATACTCTCCAAAATGGTGCCGAAGAAGTGCAAGTGCTCCCCTGAAAGGTTTTGCGGTCGAAACAGAAGGCATTTTAACACAGGACAAGAAATCAGCCCTCGACAACTGAACCGGCAGAAAAAGATTTCTTTGAAAAAAATCCCTGTTCACAATTTCAGCAAAAATCTGAAGTGTTCCAATTCATTCAAAAATGGTGCCAAACTGTTGCAAATGTTTCCCTGAAAGGTTTGGCGGTCAAAACAGAAGGCTTTTTATTAAAGGACAAGAAATCAGCCCTCGACAACTGAACCGGCGAAAAAGATTTTTTTGAAAAAAATCCCTAAGCCCCGGGGTCAAGATTTCAGGAAAAATCTGACTTTTGGCAATTCACTCCATAATGGTGCCAAACGGCTGAAAATCCTCCCCTGAGAGTTTCGACAGTCGAAACAGAAGGCTTTTTATCACAGGACAAGAAATCAGCATTCGACAACTTAACCGGCACAACTTAACCGGGGTCACAATTTCAGCAAAAATCTGACGTTTTCCAATTCATTCAAAAATGGTGCCAAACGGTTGCAAATGCTCCCCTGAAAGGTTTGGCGGTCGAAACAGAAGGCTTTTTATCACAGAACAGGAAATCAGCCCTCGACAACTTAACCAGCAGAAAAAGATTTTTTTGAAAAAATCCCTATTGCTACCTATTCTGACCACCTGTATAGTCGTACCTTGGATCCCGAATGCCTTGTGAGTCAAATATTTTGGCTCCCAAATGCCGCAAACCCGGAAGTGAGTGTTCCATTTTTGGAACGTTCTTTGGAACCCAAACATCTGACACAGCTTCTGATTGGCTGCAGGAGTTTCCTGCAGCCAATCGGAAGCCGCACCTTGGTTTCCAAACATTTCGGAAGTCATACGGACTTCCGGTACGGATTCCATTCAACTTCCGAGGTACGACTGTAGTTGCAAATCTGTGGTGTCCGTTTTTAAAAAGGATGAAAAAAAGAGTGGAAATCCTAAATAAATCACCAGCTATTTTAGACATGTAAGCAGCAGGCTTGGCTTTTGATTTATCTGTGTTATCACTGACACCTCCAAATGGCTTCACAAGATAACTATCAAGCTATCTGAGACAAAGGCTTCGTTATCTGATCCACACTGTACACAGTGGATCTGCAAAGGCTGGTCCGCAGGTGAACCTCCAGTTTGTGACTGGCTGGACCATCCCACTTTGCTGTCTCAGCTTTGCATCTGAAAGCCAGAAATATGCAGAGGTCAAAAAGTCAAAGGACTTGTAGAAACATCCCTGAATTGTTTCAATTCTTCTGTTGACAGAGCCCTGGAAGTGTTTGGCATTGTGAGATTTATTATCACCCAGGTACCGTTCAAAAGCCAGAATCCCAGGAGATGGAGACTATCTCATTTTAAACATGTAAGAATGCAAGTCTTGGGCAATGCTCTTCGTCTCTTATTGTCCATGACTCTGATCTTTATAGAAACATAGAACTGGAACGGACCCTGAAGATCATCTAGTCCTTTTTAAAGTTTATATTTATACTATTCAAGTTTATACATTTCATTACTTTTACAATCAATTTAACATTTCAAAAATTGACTTCCCTCCCCCTCTTTCTGGGTTTCCTTTATTATTATTATTATTATTATTACCTTCTGCATATCCAAATTCATTTAACTTGCTCATTTAATTATCTACTGTAAATATATACTCTTATGAAACTGCAGGTTATTACAATAATCCTGCTAATGTTCTTATCTGTATACAATTTATCTGTAAATATTCCATAAACTATTTCCGTTCTTTTATAAAAAGTTTGTTATTTTGATTTCTTATTCTTCCAGTAAGTTTCACCATCTCTGCATATTCCATAAGTTTTTGTATCCATTCTTCCTTTACTGGGACTTCTGCTCCTTTCCATTTTGGGGCAAGTAGCATTCTTGCTGCTGTAGTAGCATACAGGAATAAATCTCTATACGATTTAAGTAGTTGTGTCCCTATAATTCCCAAAAGAAAAGCTTCTGGTTGTATATAAAAGAATATAAAAGTTATTCTGAACACCCTTTTCAGTTCTTTGTACAGTGGAACCTCGGTTTTTGAACGTAATCCATTCCGGAAGACCATTCGACTTCTGAAGCGTTTGAAAACCGAGCAGCAATGGGCAGTTGGCAAAATCCATTGAGAAAAAAGAATAACATGCAATGGAACCATTCCACTTCCGAGGCACATTAGAAAATGGAAGCAATTACTTCCATGTTTTTGCTACCTACCTACCTTTTGGTAGGAGGGAGCTTCTTGGCATGGTGGCTGCAAACTTCTTCCATTACTGAACTGCCCTTGGTGGAAGCAAGGGACGTCCCTGGAAAACAGGGACACTTGGAGGGTTGGTGATGGGGATACATACACAACAAAAGCCATAAAGTGTGTTCTCCTTCATGGAGAGCAAGTGTTGCGGTGGGGTCTTACAAGACATCCCACTGTTGCTGGGTGGGTAAGGGTAGTTGGCCACAATTGCGATTGGGCTCCTCTTGACGTTGGGGAGAATTTGATGTTGCTATTTTTTGATTGACGGCCAAGAAGTTTTATATTCCCTGTGTGCAGCATTGAGCTTCCTCTTTTCACTGCGTGCGTCGGATTACCAGCCCACCCTCCCTATATTTAGGGTTGTTCACTTTGACCTTGCTATGCCTGTCATGGGGTTGTCTGCTTTGGGGCAGGGGCCTGGTAGGAAGTTTGTCCATTTGGCTGATTGGCTGCTGCCATTTGGTTTTTGCCTACTGCGTAGCAAATCGTCACAACTTGTAAGGTTTGCGGTTAGGCATTGGTTATATGAATTGGTTGGTGGAGGGGCATGGATTGGCTGTGCCTGCCCCTCCAATGCTGCTGCTGCAAGGGAATTCCGTTAAAGGAATCCAGGGGCTTGCCATGCTTTTGTCCGAACCCCTGGCAAGGGGCTAGTGCCACGCAAGAGCCCCTGGGAGCATTTGGGGAGAGGTGAGGGCATGGTCCCCAGCTCCATCTTTCTCCCCAAAATGTTTTCCCTTTCTGACTTTTGTGGGTGCGTGAATGTCAGTCTGTCCCCAGGCAGGGACAGATAGTGGCAACCAATGCCTAAGCAACCACTCACATTTTTTGTATTTTAATAAAGTTGTGGCCAAAATTATGCCAAGAACCTTAAACAAAAATTCTGTGTGAATTGTGTTTTATTGGGGTGGCTTGGGGACCTCGACACGCAACTGGATATCACAGTCTTAAGACTGACAGTGCTAGCAGATAAGTTCTGACAGTGGTTTAATACTGACCACTCTGCCAGCTTGCAAGCTTATGTGCCCATTGCCCACAAATTATGAGGTTTCACTGCAGAATGCAAAGTATTCCAGAGTTGAACCGCTCATTCAAATGCTTGGTATTGTGTAAGTAGCACAGCCTTACCGCAGTGTAACCAGGCATTCACAACACTACATTACATAAAGTCTTGGTTTCGGTAGCTTTATTTTTGTATCATAAGATGTGGTCTTTTGACATTGTTCCCGGCTAGAGTGGTGCTGTCTGATCTGATTCAGACACAAAGCTTCAGGCATCCCAAAATAAACAAAGCATTAAGAGAAGGGGTCAATGGTTTTTCCACTTCCTGCACAAAATTCCACACCCTGGCTTCTGCTCCTCAGGCTACACCAAGCCTGTCTTTAGTCTTAACCTGCCTCCTAAATCTTCAACCAGAAGAGAAATTGTATGTGCCCTGCAGGTTAGCATTTAGTCTTGAAAGGGGGGGGGGGGAGCATTTATAAACATCCAGTCTGAGTACATACTGCCAATAGGTCACACCTGATTGTCTGGAGAATCTGGGCTCCTTCCATTTGCACAAAACACATACACATCTTTATTTTTCTCATAAATAGTAGTATTTGTGTTTTATTGATCAGTTATCTAAAACCAGCAAACCAAATCCCCTCCACCTGTTATTTCAGCCTTAGCCCCACGCAGAAACATGTGTTTGTTTGTTTGGTTTTTTGGATTAAAGTTTTACAATCACCTATTCAACATACAACATAAAAACAAGATTCCAAAGAATCTCCTGGACTTCCCTCCTCCCATTTGTGGGTCCTATTGTTAGTCATTTTCCTGCATGTTTTACAATCAAATCTTTTACATTTTATAATAATCCAAATCTTTAAAACATCTCCATTATATTCAAAATTCACCATTAAACTACCAGTGTTATTCCAATCCTATTAACAATTTTAGCTGTTTACAATGGTTTTTTAAGATAAATTATAAATTTCCCCCATTCCTTATAAAAATCTTGCTCTTCCTGATTTCCGACTCTTTCAGTCATCTTTGCCATTTCCAGCATAATCCATCAACTTAATCTGCCATTCTTCTCTGGTAGGGACTTGACCTTCTTTCCATCTCTGGGCCAATAAGATCCACATAACTTCAGTCATTCTGTGCTAGCCACCCCAACCTACAGGACAGATTCAGTCGCATACCCCCAAAATGGGCTTGCACAATTAAATTGGATTAAAAGCAGAGGGACGCGGGTGGCGCTGTGGGTTAAACCACAGAGCCTAGGACTTGCTGATCAGAAGGTTGGCGGTTTGAATCCCTGCGACGGGGTGAGCTCCCGTTGCTCGGTCCCTGCTCCTGCCAACCTAGCAGTTCGAAAGCATGTCAAATTGTAAGTAGATAAATAGGTACCACTCCGGCGGGAAGGTAAACGGTGTTTACGTGTGCTGCTCTGGTTCGCCAGAAGTGGCTTAGTCATGCTGGCCACATGACCCAGAAGCTGTACGACGGCTCCCTCGGCCAATAAAGCGAGATGAGTGCCGCAACCCCAGAGTCATCCGCGACTGGACCTAATGGTCAGGGGTCCCTTTACCTTTACTTTTAACTCTGGTGCAAAATAATAATAATAATAACAATAAATCCCTACTTACACACACACACACACACACACACACACACACACCCCACTTCCAAGCTGACACTCGAAATTTCAAATCCAGCATGGAAATAGGTGGTAGTTCCTCCAGCAGTTAGTCCCAGTACATGTGGGTGGGTCAGTTCCATCAGGAACTGCTCACATACCTTCCATCATCTCTCCGATGACAATAAGGATGCCCTGTGCTATTTTTCTAGAAAAGTTGCTGCTGGAATTCACCATGAACTCACCTTGTTCTCTTAGAATGGCAATGATGCCCACCTGAAAGGTGCCAGAACTGAGTTCTGGTGAGTTCCGGCTGGAAAAAAAGGCCTGGGGATGTCCTATTCCATACCCTCCAACATTTCTCCCATGAAAATAGGGACGTCCTAAGGGAAAGCGGGACATTCCGGGATCAAATCAGAAACCGGGATGGCTTCTGTAAATCCAGGCGTGTCCCTGGACACTTGAAGAGTCTGCTCTTAGGGTGGGATTCTGCAAAAGATTTAAATTAAATGCACCATTCATCAGAATGAGGCCTCCTACATCTCTGCATGAGATCTAAGATAGGACAACTGATCACATCCATATTCTTAAAAAGGGAAATTGGATTTGACTGTTTTCTTACGTGCAAGGTACCGTACTTTTCTGTGTATAAGACGAGGTTTCTTTCTTTAAAAGTTATGCCCCAAAATTGGGGTCATCTTATACACAGATAACACATAAGGTGGGATGTGGGATTGGTTGCTGCCGTGGTCCGGAGATCATCAGTGGCTATTGGGCATGTTATTGGTTGCTATGGCAATGGAGCATGCGATCTGCGGCTTTTGGGAAGTGTGTGTTAGTGGTTAGTGCCGGGCAGACAGGTGAGTGATTATAGGCAATTTCCAAAAAAAGCTCAACAATTCTGGGCAATCCCCCCATTCTCTTAATTTTGAGTCTCCCAAAATAGGGGTCATCTTATGCATGGGGGCGTGTTATACACGGAAAAATACGGTATTTGTTGCTCCTGGTCTTGATCTTAATTTGCCTGATTTTAAACACTATCTAGCAACTTGTAGAAATGTTACTCAATGTCTTTCCTGCTAGGATCCTACCCTTGCCAGGCTGGTAGCTGCAGGGCTAAATAAACAGCGGCCTAGGAAACGCAATCTGATATTTCCCCCCACTTTAACAATGCAGCCTTTTTGAAGCTCTTCTTGGCATACCCAAGCTTTCCTAAACCAAATGCTATCATGCTGGGTTGCTGCCAAGCCTTCCAGATGTGCGAATATCAAGCATCAGCTGATGTACAGGTCAGGGCTCTGGGGGAAAATAGGGCTCGCTGTGTTAAACCAGCGCCCCCCCCCTCTCCCTGCCGATGCAGCATGACACCCAGGGCTTTATATGCTTTTCAGCAAACTTGCAGCATCGCAGGGAAGCAGAGTTGGGAGTGGAGGTGAAGGGGGATTTGGGCTGACTCGTATTTGAAAGCGAGACAAGATACTTGAGCAAGATGTGTGCCGCCTTGACAAGGGATGTACAATGGTACCCTGGTTTACAAACTTAATCCGTACCGGACGTCCGTTCTTAAACTGAATCCATTCTTAAACAGAGGCACACTTTCCCTAATGAGGCCTCCTGCCGCCGGTGCCCTTCCACTGTTCGGCTTCTGTTCTTAATAATAATAATAATAATAACAATTTATTATTTATACCCTGCCCATCTGGCTGGGTTTCCCCAGCCACTCTGGGTGGCTTCCAACTGAATATTAAAAACAATACAGCCTCAGACATTAAACAGTTCCCTAAACAGTTGTCTTTTAAAAGTAAAATAGTTGTTGACATCTGCTGGGAGGGCGTTCCACAGGGCAGGCGCCACTACTGAGAAGGCCCTCTGCTTGGTTCCCTGTAACCTCACTTCTTGCAGCGAGGGAACCGCCAGAAGGCCCTCGGCGCTGGACCTCAGTGTCCGGGCTGGATGATGGGTGTGGAGATGTTCCTTCAGATATACAGGACTGAGGCCGCTTAGGGCTTTAAAGGTCAGCACCAACACTTTGAAATGTGCTTGGAAACGTACTGGGAGCCAATGAAGATCTTTCAGGACTGGTGTTATATGGTCTCGGTGGCCACTCCCAGTCACCAATCTAGCTGCCGCCTTCTGGATTAATTAGATTCTGGATTAGACCGAGGTAAAGCTCGCAAACCGACACTACTTCCAGTTTTGCTGAGTTCGTAAACTGAATTGTTCGTAAACAGGGCTGTTCTTAAACTGAGGTACCACTGTACATTTAAAGCACATCTCTGCCCCGCAAAGAGAATCCTTGGAACCAGGAATGTTTGTTAAGTATTTGCAGGACAATGTATCTCAGTGGAGTTTAAACTGCACCCCCCAGGATTTTGGGGGCAGGAACGTTAAAGGCATGATGTGTACACAGCTGTAGTTAAAACTTCTGAAAGATTGCTGATCATGTAATCGCAAAGCCGCCATGGGAAAGGAGGAGGTATTTTACTCTCTCAGTTTCCAAAAGAGACTGGGAATTATAGGGACAGAACTACCTAAACTGTATAGAAACATATTCATGGATGCCACTACAGCGGCAAGAATGTTACTTGCCCCAAAATGCAACCCAAGAAGCAGAAGTCCCAGCAAAGGAAGAACGGATACAAAAACTTGTGGAATATGCAGAAATGGTGAAACTTACTGGAAGAATAAGAAATCAAGATAACAGAATGGAAATTATTTATTGAATATTTACAGATGAATTGTAAATGGATGAGATTGGCAGGATTATTGTAATAACCTGCAGTTTTATAAGAGAATATATTTAAAATAGATGAATAATAGATGAAATAGATGAGGAAGGAAGTCAAGTTTTGAAATGTTAAAATTATTGTAAAATTAGTGAAATGTATAACTCTAAAAAGCATGAGAGAGAGAGAGAGGAGTCAGTTTCCATAGAACATCACATTGGGACTGTACAACAGTAACACACAATGTAACCTGGGGGTCTGGGTACACACCAAATATTTAAAGCACATTTTTGTTTTCCCAGCAGAAAAATCTGGGAACTGCAGTTTATCCCTCAAATAGTTACAGCTCCCAACACCCTTTAAAAAAAACTGCAGTTGCCAGGATTCTTTGGGAAGGCAAGCTTTATGGTTTCTTGGAGGGACTGGTGTAGTTCACAGTAATCAGTGTGCATTTTAAGCAGTTGTTTTGTTTTCCTTTTACGCTGTTGATTCCTAAGTATCCTACCTTGCCTGAAAGCATGAAATCCTCAAAGGTCAATTGGCTTCTTTTATAAAGCCCCAAAGCTGTAACCTGCCGAAGGAGGAATGTACTTTGTGGTTTAGCAAACCTAGCATGCCTTACCTTACTAAGCAACCACGCTGATTTTTCTCTGCAGTTATATAATTAAATGCAATATCTCTTTACCAGCTTTGATTGCCACTCATCGAAGTTTGCCTTGCAGTCTGCGATCTCCAAATCTCTCCCTCTCAGTCGCTCGCCTTCCTTATGTCTTTCGATCTCCCTCTTCTGGCAGCACAGAAGTCCTACACGAATACTGCTAGGTGGATTTATTAATGCACATGTCCTGGCCTGATCTAATGGTCCAGTCCTGCAACCTTCCCCAACCTGGTGTTGTCTAGATGTATATTTTTGAACCTTATCAGCCATTGAGGCTGATGATCAGGGATTATGGGAGCTTTAGCCCAAAATTGAAAGTGCTGAGGCTGCACTGATGAAGGAATCATGCTTATGCATTTATTTATTTAAAAAAATATACAGTAGTACCTCAGGTTACAGACGCTTCAGGTTACAGACTCTGCTAACCCAGCAATAGTACCTCAGGTTAAGAACTTTGCTTCAGGATGAGAACAGAAATCGTGCGGCGGCAGTGGGAGGTCCCATTAGCTACAGTGGTACCTCAGGTTAAGAACCGTTTCAGGTTAAGAACAGACCTCCAGAACGAATTAAGTTCTTAACCTGAGGTACCACTGTATATAGTATTTTGAGGTCCTTATAGTTAAAGCTATGGTTTTCTCAGTAGTGATGTATGGATGTGAAGGCTGATCACCGAAGAATTGATGCTTTTGAATTATAGTGCTGGAGGAGACTCTTGAGAGTCCCATGGACTTCAAGAAGATCAAACCTCTCCATTCTGAAGGAAATCAGCCCTGAGTGCTCACTGGAAGGACAGATCCTGAAGCTGAGGCGCCAATACTTTGGCCACCTCATGAGAAGAGAAGACTCCCTGGAAAAGACCCTGATGTTGGGAAAGATGGAGGGCACAAGGAGAAGGGGACGACAGAGGACGAGATGGTTGGACAGTGTTCTTGGAGCTACCAGCATGAGTTTGAGCAAACTGCGAGAGGCAGTGGAAGACAGGAGTGCCTGGCGTGCTCTGGTCCATGGGGTCACGAAGAGTCGGACACGACTTAAAAGACAACATATGGTGTTTTATAGGAAGATTTCTTTCTGGAGTAGACGCTATGCACATAGTGCCCATTGACAGATCTCTGCGTTTGGCACACAGACTTTGCACCATCCCAATTGCTGGATTCAAACGCCACCCACACATCAATGAGCAGATGGCTGTCAGTGTTCTCAATGTTAACCTCTCTGGTGGAAGAACTGAATGTAGCATCTCCATGTACCCAGTACATGCCTGCTTTTATCCTGTGTGTAAGTTATTATTTTTATATTATTATTATTAAATGCATAGATTTGGGTTTTGAGCCACACGTACAGAATCTAAACAATCAACCCCCGGTGTGTGTTCCTTTCTGTCTGTGCAGTTTTGACCTGTAAAGCAGGAGTGAAACTAGGATTTATTTCACACGGGTCAAAGACTCGGTTTGGCACATACCCACCCATGTGCATTTGGGTGGAGGCGTCACCTGGGGCAAAAGATAGGACTAGCCCACCCCCCCCAGCTATGACTCTGCGTAAAGGAAAAGCTTTAATCTTCTTGTGATGCAACAACTTCCTAATAATAATAATAATAATAATAATAATAATAATAATAATAATTTATTATTTATACCCCGCACATCTGGCTGGGTTTCCCCAGCCACTCTGGGCGGCTTCCAACAGAACACTAAAATACAATAACCTATTAAACATTAAAAGCTTCCCTAAACAGGGCTGCCTTCAGATGTCTTCTAAAAGTTTGGTAGTTATTTTTCTCTTTGACATCTGGTGGGAGGCGTTCCACAGGGCGGGTGCCACTACCGAGAAGGCCCTCTGCCTGGTTCCCTGTAACATGGCTTCTCACAGTGAGGGAACTGCCAGAAGGCCCTCGGTGCTGGACCTCAGTGTCCGGGCAGAACAATGAAGGTGGAGACGCTCCTTCAGGTATACTGGACCGAGGCCGTTTAGGGCTTTAAAGGTCAGCACCAACACTTTGAATTGTGCTCGGAAACATACTGGGAGCCAGTGTAGGTCTTTCAAGACCAGTGTTATGTGATCCCGGTGGCCGCTCCCAGTCACCAGTCTAGCTGCCTTATATCTATCTTATATCTTAAATCTATGCTTATATCTACGGGTGCCATAGGTCCAGATTTTCCTGGACATTACCGGGATTTCCAAGGCGGAATTGACGTCCAGGGGGAATTTCTGAAAAGCGGTGCTTTGCTCTGGATCTTAGAAAAGTCAGAAAAGCTCAGCGCCTTTGGGGCTTTCCTTCAAAAACCTGAACAACTTTCAGGGTATCCTGGTTTTTCCTTTTTGAAATATGGCAGCCTTGCCTCCTCCTGAAAGGGTTGTGATCACCTATGATTAATTCATGCTATCAGAAGCAGACGTATGTAAAACAGGCCTCTAACTCTCCACCCGGCAGGAGGGAATGTTGGTTTGAAATCTCAAAGGACTTTTTGAGTGTAGTAGAACATGTCGGGATATCAAGCCCTTTATCAGGAGAAACTGGCAACTCTCCCAGGCACCCGGCTTGATTCCCTGTTGACCTCCCTGGCTGCATTCCCCAGCAGGCGCAGGCAAGGTCTCGATCGGCGATTCTTCTCAAACGTGAGAAGAACACACCCCTCTTTCCTGCCCCCCCCCCTCCCCGGGCAGGGGAAAGAGATACAGAAACGTATTTACATGCCTTTATTTCTGTCTTTGCAGCGTTACAAAAAACATGACTGCTCTCTTCAGGCTCCAGCAGTCTAGAGACTAACACTTCCTGGATAGGAACAAACGGAAGAGCTCATATTACACTCTGAGCTAATTCCGGTGCTTCGCACTGTGAATTGACTGTCCCTCTGTTTCCCACGGGCAGTTCCCATCATGTTTACTTTTCAAGCTAGCACTTTGCAGCTGCATTGCATCCATATCGTAACAGAACATGCTTTCCTGGGCGTAGCCAAGGAATCCGAAGCAAAACCAGCTCTCTTCCCTCACCTTTGCCCCCGACTGCTATGCGGAAACTCCCCGGACAAAGTTCACTTCAGGACTCGGCTTTTCTAAATGGCACGGGAGGGGAAGCCCAGCCAGATGGGCAGGGTATAAATAATAAATTATTATTATATAAATTATTATTATCACCAGTGGTGAAGCTAAATGCTCCGCTACTGGAGGCGGAGAGCAGGCATGGCACGCCACCCGCAAGGGTGTGGTGCGTGTTCTGGGGGCACGGTACACCACCTGTGGGGGCATGGTGCCTGGTGCGCGGGGAGCGCGCAGCACGTGTCGGGGGGGGTCACGATGGCACCCTACCAGAATAGTGGTGCCAGGGGCAGTCCGTTCCCTCCGCACTCCCGTTCCTTTGCCATTTGGCATCACTTCCCCAAGGTGCTTTTGTGCCAAGGGAACAACCTTTCCTGCTGGCAAAAAAGATGAGGAGGACCAGAATGGGTGGCGCCTTGTCAACATTGCCAGCCTAAAAATGTATAATGAAGGCACCCAGCGAACCTTCTTGGGGAGAGTATTCCATAAATGAGGAGCCACTGCAGAGAAGGCCCCGTTTTCGTGTTGCCTCAAGGATATAGTTTTTAGTTGCCACAAGCATATAGTTTTGAGTTCCTCACTTGTAGATTTATAAATTTGTGTCAACACAAATAGAAGTTACTAATATCGCAGTTGTTGTATAAGGGATTATTATGATGACTGGAAATTAATAAGATTTTCGAATTCAGAAATAAAGCAAAGAATCAATTCATCAAATTTAGTACGCAGGGGCCCACTTTATCTAAATTATATAATTTGGTATTTGAACAATGGGTATTAATAATTGCATTATGGATTGGTATTGTTATAATGAGGCTATTATTGGATTGTAATTGAAAACTAATAAAAAATTATTATTAAAAAGGGCCTTCAATGATAACGTAGAGTCTGGAATGGTTCATATGGGGAGAGGCCCTCACAACCCCCTTACACCGCCCCCCTCCCAGGGACAAAATTGCATTTGCTGTTCCTTACCTCTGAAGCAGCTTTGCTGGTTGAAAAATGGAATATAAATCTACTACATGCTAAGGAAGTTTACCCATGTACATTTGCACAAGTTTTCTACACGTATTTTATTTGCATGCACACCTGTGAAACAAATATGCAGAAGATCTGAAAAAGGACATAAAACATATCAACGTGTCAACCGTATGCATCTTCGAACCAGCAAATAATATAAAATAATCCTATAAAATAATATATGAGTAGGGTAGGATACAGTACTTCTAGATCTAACTGTTGGCAGTTATAGGATATAATTTTTAAAAATGTGTTGCATTGTACAAATGGGCAGATGAAAGCAAGCATCTTGAAATTTATTTGCTAAGGTAGCCTTATGATATGAGGAGAGAAAACGGGGGGAGACCATTCTTTAAGCATTTTAAACTTTGTTTTCTCATTTGTTAAACACTCGAAAGTCTATGAAATTAATTTTAACTTATCCTCTCTTATTCTAAACCAGACAAGCCAAAGTACAAGACTGTGTTCATTTTGCAGATTCAGCAGGCTCTGCCTATATTAGGATTAATGCTAACGAGATAAACTCCAAAAGGTAATTTGTTTGATTCTACTAGTCTTTTTCTCCTTCTTGCAGAATATATTCAACTGTGGTTTCCCCGTTTCCCCCACAATACAGTAACCTGTTTCTCAAAGTGCTGTACCAGCACCCTGAGCAGGGCTTAAATGCTACCAGAATTCGATTCCCACTATTTCTTGATCTATAAGGTGCAGCACTTTTCAGCACCCAGTACAACTTTTATATGAGGTTCTGACAATGGCATCAGCTTCTGTAATCTTCAGTCCATTTGGCCCATTGCAAGCTGCTTCTTTACCTTTACCTTTACTTTAAGAGACACGGGTGGCGCTGTGGGTTAAAACACAGAGCCTAGGGCTTGCCGATCAGAAGGTTGGCAGTTCGAATCCCCGCAACGGGGTGAGCTCCCGTTGCTCGGTCCCTGCTCCTGCCAACCTAGCAGTTCGAAAGCACGTCAAAGTGCAAGTAGATAAATAGGTACCACTCTGGCGGGAAGGTAAACGGCGTTTCCGTGCGCTGCTCTGGTTCGCCAGAAGTGGCTTAGTCATGCTGGCCACCTGACCCGGAAGCTGTACGCCGGCTCCCTCGGCCAATAAAGCGAGATGAGTGCAGCAACCCCAGAGTCGGTCACGACTGGACCTAATGGTCAGGGGTCCATTTACCCTTTACCTTAGTTGGCTGAGCTATGATGTGTCCTACATGCCATCATATCCGGCCCCAGTAACATCCCTGCCACAAAGGATTAGGCCTGGTGTGGGAAACCTTTGGTCCGCCAAACGTTGCTGAACTACAATTCCCATCATCCCTGACTTTGAGCCACCCTGGCTGGCGGTGCTGAGAGTTGTAGTTCAGCCACATCTGACGTAGCAGAATTCACTGGGTTAGAGGGACTGATGGTGAAACCACTCTGGAAATCCATAAGAGTATACAGTGGTACCTTTGGGTTACATACGCTTCAGGTTACATACGCTTCAGGTTACAGACTCTAACCCAGAAATAGTACCTTGGTTTAAGAACTTTGCTTCAGGATGAGAACAGAAATCGTGCTCCGACGGCGCAGCGGCAGCAGGAGGCCCCATTAGCTAAAGTGGTGCTTCAGGTTAAGAACAGTTTCAGGTTAAGAACGGACCTCCGGAACAAATTAAGTACTTAACCCGAGGTACCACTGTATATTTAAAGTAGATGAATAAATGAACAAATTAAGTTAATTTGGATGTCTAGAAAATATTAAAAAATAAATTTAAGGAACCGCAGAAAGAGGGAGAAGGAAGTCAAGTTTTGAAATGTTAAATGACTGTAAAATTATTGAAATGTATAAACCTGAAAGAGAGAGAGAGAGAGAGAGAGAGAGAGAGAGAGAGAGAGAGAGAGAGAGAAACAAACAAACAAACAAACCACTCTGGAAATGAAGGGATTTAGCACCCACTGGGAAGACGTGGACCTCTGTGAAGTGATGATTAAGATAGAAGGTTGATAGAATATAAAATTTTGAGTGGCTGTGTTTCTTTTCTTCTTCTTTGTTTAACCTCTTTCTTTACTTTTCCTTTTTATTTCATTGCTCTCTTCAGATATTAACTTTTTTTGGTTTTTATTGCATCATGTGTTGAAAATAAAATTGAGTCAACAACAACTCCCCACACCCTTAATAACCACAGCTTCCAGAATTCATAGGGATACCATGACTGTTTAAAGTGATAAGCTGGTGCCTTCAGTGGCGTAGCGTGGGGGGTGCAGGGGGGGCCAGCCGCACCGGGCGCAACATCTGGGGTTAGGGTTAGGGGTAGGGTTAGGGGGCACAAATCCACGGGTTAGGGGGCGCAAATTACTTGCCTTGCCCCGGGTGCTGACAACCCACGCTACGCCACTGGGTGCCTTAAATCTATGGTGTGAATGGGGCCCAATGGAAGTTTCCTACATTTCTTTAAATTGAAGAATTTAATGTGCATACCACATTAGAAGGTTTTTATGTGTGGTGTTCAGAACAAACACACACTTCTCCATCTGTGGAATGTTAAATGTAACCCCTCCCCCCAAAAAAAATACATAACACAAATGTGAGCATACTGCCAAAAACAGTGCATACCAAAAATAATAATAATCTGTGGCTTTTGACATAAGTACAAACGAGAAAACATCCATTTGCCACTCATATCAGACAGTCTGTCTCCCATTCGTTCCCTTGCCTCTGTTCTAGCTTTTGGTCTGTCTCTGTCTAATCTAGGAGATTTGTATTGCTGATGGAAACTCGGATGAATTATCTGTGAACTGGGAGAGGAAGGCTGGCAAAGAATTTATTCACAAATACATTTTCCCCATCTACTGGCCACCTCCCGTTTATTTCCAATAAAGTCTGGATAACAGATGTGCACAGATGACTGCGAAGGGACTTCTCAGCAGATATATGGGGTTCTTCTTTACAAAATTAGCCAGCTTTCCTCTGAGAAAACCAGAACTTTCCTCCATGTAGTATTTCTAAACATAAAGAGATAATCTGCTTCCAGACAGAAGGAAAACATTGAATTGAGTTTCATTTCCAAAGGTTGTGCTCTGTGTCCAAAGGATAGGCAGACGACACACATTCCTGTTTCAGAATTATATAGCTATTCTTCCATGATAATTTTCCATCTTGGATCTCCAGTGTCCACAGCCTTCCTCACCGTAATTTCCCGGCAAAAGCCTTTTCTCCATTATCAGAGGGCTGTTCAAGTCATGATGACCCAATCTGAAATATTTGCTTTAGCTGCATTTTCCACACTACTCAGTGCTGAAGTACAAGCAGTGTCTAATACCAATAGCAACTGCCTAATAATAATAATAATAATAATAATAATAATAATAATAGATTTTATATACTGCCTGATACCCGGAGGTCTCAGGGACGTTCACAGAATAAAATCAAAATATAAAACCACAAAATACATAATCAAAATAAAAACAACAACTCAATAACACCCCCCCCCAAAAAAAATCCCCACATTTTAAAGGGACATAGGATGTCAATCCAATCAACCAAAGGCCTGACTGAGAACTTTTTTCCCTGGTTCCTAAAGGTGCACAGTGGAACATCGGTTGTTGAACATAACCTGTTCCGGAAGACTGTTCAACTTCTGAAATGTTCGACAACCGAGGCACAATTGCTGGTTGGCAAATTTTTAAAAGATGGAGAAATGTTCCTTGGAAGCCTTTCAAGAGTTTGGGAGAGTTTGTTCAGCTTCTGAAGCATTTGACAAGTGAGGTTCCACTGTATAATGAAGGCACCAGACAGACTTCCCTGGGGAAAGCATTCCACAGTCGGGGAGCCTATTCCAAATATCCCAAAGCACTTAAAAAGAATAGGTATGGTAAAGGTAAAGGTAAAGGTAAAGGACCCTTGGATGATTAAGTCCAGCTGAATTCGACTATGAGGTTTTGGTGCTCATCTCACTTTCAGGTCAAGGGAGCCAGTGTTTGTCCACAGACAGTTTTCCGGGTCATATGGCCAGCAGGACTAAACTGCTACTGGTGTAATGGGACACCATGACGGAAGCCAGGGCTTGCCAATCAGAAGGTTGGCGGTTCAAATTCCCATGAAGCAGTGAGCTCACGTTGTTGTGTCCCAGTTCCTGACAACCTAGAAGTTCAAAAGCACACCAGTGCAAGTAGATAAATAGGTACCACTGCGGCGGGAAGGGAAACCGTATTTCTGTGCGCTCTGGTGTCCATCACAGTGTCCCATTGTGCCAGAAGCTACTGTTAGGCCCATCATGAGACGTCCGCCAACTTCCAAACACAGATACCAGCAGCCTTCAAGCAAGCAAACCTGTCTTATTATTGCTCCTTAGCATCCCACTGCCAGAGGATTGCCTTCTTCCATTCATCAGTTTGCCTCCTCCAAGCGAAAGAAACCTGGACAGTGCTGAATGTCACATCCATTGCCAGGTGTGTCCTGCTGGAAATAGAAAAGGGCTTTCCCCTTGGCCTGCCTTTATATCCACTTAGTTGCCAAGTGCTTTTGTGACATCACAAGAAACCCACCGCCAATGGCAACAGCTGGGGAGGCATCATCTTCATTGCTTTGAGCCTCATAATGGCTTGTGGAACTATCAGTGATTGTGTGATTGTTTATTTGGGGTGCGGGTGGAGCTGTGGTCTGAACCACCGAGCCTCTTGGCTTGCCGAGCGGAAGGTTGGTGGCTCGAATCCCCGCAAAGTGGTGAGCTCCCATTGCTCTGTCCCAGCTCTTGCCAACCTAGCAGTTTGAAAGCACGCCAGTGCAAGTAGATAAATAGGTATCGCTGTGGCTGGAAGGTAAATGGTGTTTCCGTGCGCTCTGGTTTCCATCGAAAGTGGTTCAGTCATGCTAGCCACATAAGCCAGAAAGCTGTCTGTGGACAAACGCTGGCTCCCTTGGCCTGAAAGCGATATGAGCACTGTAACCTCATAGTCACCTTTGACTGGACTTAACTGTCCAGGGGTCCTTTACCCATTTTTTTTACCTATTGTGATAGATCCAGGCATGTGCAGTTTTGCAACTGTTTCCTGCACAGTTTCCCTGGTCTCTCCAAGTTGCTTCGGCTTTTGCATATTACTAAATTGTAAAAGAAACAGCGCCAACAATTTTTTTTGTTTTTTTAAAAAACAAAACTTGATATTCTTGCAGGCCGGCAGCTTCTATAAGAGAGAATTCTGCCATCTAACTCCAGCTGTGATAAACTCCTCTTGACTGCTATGTAAACCAGGGTTCATCCAAGACATTTCCCTGCCTGAGTTGCCAGCAAATGGCACAAATCATTTCATTCCCTAAAGATGCTCACACGGTATGCAAGAAGAAATGTTTTTACACCAAATGGCACTTCCTCCTCTCAGATGTCAAGGTGTAGAGTCAGGCTATTTTGGCACCTGAGGCAGAACATCCTTACAAGCACCTCTGTCACTGCCTGCCACGAAAAGTAAAATAGCAATAGATTAAATGACTAATGATTTGAGGTATCTGCCGCACTCTACCTAACGGTAGTGCTGGCCTTGGTGTAAAAAACATTAATTATTGCATATCATGTGAGCATCTTTAGCACATGAAATGATTTGTGCCCATATTTATCATCGACATCATCACAGCTACTACAGAAGTTAATAACAAAGGGCTTACGGTGGATATTATTTTGATACTCTGCTTCCAAACTGAGACCTTACTAAATACACCTCTAGGGGGAGCTGAAACTTCAACATCCAAACATGCATATAGAATTTGAAATTCAACCTCCCTTCATCACTTTTGAAGCAGACCATATTTCTAAGCTTCCCCTTTTCAACCTGAGGAAACAAATCTGATCTGCGAAGATGACCAAAGAGAGTTTCCCCCACCTTGCATTTGGAAAAGATAGAAGGAAAAGGCCATTTCCCTCCTAATGCATTCACAGCCTCATACCACAAATTTCTGAACTGTTTGGCATGCAACTAATTGCTAAATGCCGGGGACGGTACCTAATAAACAGAGGAACTTTTAAAGAACAAAAACAAAACCATGAGTTCTGAATTGTGATTGGTCCCAATCTCTACACTTAACACTTAATTAGTTTTAATAATAATTTTAAAAACCCATTAAAATCCTTATGCATGCAATTTTACATTCAATCTACCTCAAGGTCTATCAGGATTTCTCACTGACATCATAATTTGTGGGGGGTGGGGTGGAATCCATTGGCTAAAATAATATAGAGTGGATTTTTATGACATTTGGCAGCTACGGCAATCACTTGGGCCTAATGCAAAACATGTGTCTGAAGATTTGTAGCGCTTAAATCGAACGCTGAGTTGCATGCTGGTGTTAAGGAGACCGTTCTATATCATGCCATCTGCAGGGGCCTTTCTCCCAGCAAATTCTGTCTCCTTTTATAAAGAGAAACAAGCTCTTAAGAGATTGAAGTGGCTTGAAACGTTAACGTTATGAAACATGGCAATGCGTTAGAGCAGGGGTAGGCAACCTAAGGCCCGGGGGCCGGATGCGGCCCAATCGCCTTCTCAATCTGGCCCATGGACAGTCTGGGAATGGGCGTGTTTTTACATGAGTTGAATGTGTCCTTTTATTTAAAATGCATCTCTGACTTATTTGTGGGGCCTGCCTGGTGTTTTCACATGAGTAGAATGTTTCCTTTTATTTAAAATGCATCTCTGGGTTATTTGTGGGGCATAGGAATCCGTTCATCCCCCCAAAAAAAAAAAATATAGTCCAGCCCCCCACAAGGTCTGAGGGACGGTGGACTAGCCCATGGCTGAAAACGTTTGCTGACCCCTGCTTTAGAGAAACCAGCAGCATACACAGGTAGGGCCATGAAATATCTGCAGAAATCTTGACACAAACAGGGATGCTGAGAGTTCCGTTTTGCCAATATGTCACGGACATATCAATATAACAGTATAAATCAGGCACATCCTCTGCCTGATGTGTTATTAGGGTGGGCTTTTTTTACTTGCTAGGAGGTGTTTTTAAAACACACACGTATACAAAACACCCACCTGTAGTTAAAGAGGTCCAGAATCATCACATCCCGAAAAGTCTAAGGACCTTGAGTAGCAGAATCCATGTCATAGGAAAGTTCACGGTCTCATAAATTTCCTAAGATCCTTTGGGTCGTGTTTAGTCTTTCTGCATGAAAAAAAATTAAACCAACCCTGAGCCTGAGTTTACCACCGTTAACTTATATTGTGTGTGTGCAATTTATCAATCTCTGTAAGATATTTGAAGGCTGATGCAGTGGTACAGGGACGCAGGTGGCGCAAGGGACGCAGGTGGCGCTGTGGGTTAAAGCCTCAGCGCCTAGGGCTTGCCGATCGAAAGGTCGGCGGTTCGAATCCCTGCGGCGGGGTGCGCTCCCGCTGCTCGGTCCCAGCGCCTGCCAACCTAGCAGTTCGAAAGCACCTCCGGGTGCAAGTAGATAAATAGGGACCGCTTACCAGCGGGAAGGTAAACGGCGTTTCCGTGTGCGGCTCTGGCTCGCCAGAGCAGCGATGTCACGCTGGCCACGTGACCCGGAAGTGTCTCCGGACAGCGCTGGCCCCTGGCCTCTTAAGTGAGATGGGCGCACAACCCCAGAGTCTGTCAAGACTGGCCTGTACGGGCAGGGGTACCTTTACCTTTACCTTTTTACAGTGGTACCTCTGGTTACGTACTTAATTCGTTCCGGAGGTCCGTTCCTAACCTGAAACTGTTCTTAACCTGAAGCACCACTTTAGCTAATGGGGCCTCCCGCTGCCACCACACCACCGCTGCACAATTTCTGTTCTCATCCTGAAGCAAAGTTCTTAACCCGAGGTACTATTTCTGGGTTAGCGGAGTCTGTAACCTGAAGCGTATGTAACCTGAAGTACCACTGTACTTCCTTCTTGGAGGGGGGGATGAGCAATTGACAAATTGTGTTGCATAAACTGGTGATGGATATAATAGCGATATAAAACCATAAATAAATTTCAGTATTTCCAGATTACATCTGCTCTGCTCAGGGAGGGTGTCTCTAACAGATTCCTCTCCCTCTTTAGCAGCTCCCACATACCCGGCTGGATTTTCAGGAGACGATTTGGCAGGTTGGAGGAGACAATAGGGAGGAGGAGGTGTCACAATTTCCTAACACAAATATTCTTTCCTGATCACACTAGCTGTGGTGCCAAATTTTACAGTGCAAAATGAAGCTGTTCGCATGTTTGTAGAGGCGTGGCTATTATTATTATTTATTTATTTATTTATTTATTTATTTATTTATTTATTTATTTATTTATATATATCCTACTCATCTGGCTGAGTTTCCCCAGCCACTCTGGGCGGCTCCCAGTTGAGTGTTAAAAACAATACAGCATTAAATATTAAAAACTTCCCAAACAGGGCTGCCTTCAGATGTCTTTTAAAAATAGGATAGCTGCTTATTTCTTTGACATCTGATGGGAGGGTGTTCCACAGGGCGGGCGCCACTACTGAGAAGGCCCTCTGCCTGGTTCCCTGTAACCTCACTTCTCACAGTGAGGGAACCGCCAGAAGACCTTCGGTGCTGGATCACAGTGTCCGGGCTGAACGATGAGGGTGGAGACGCTCCTTCAGGTCTACAGGACCGAGGCCGTTTAGGGCTTTAAAGGTCAGCGCCAACCCTTTGAATTGTGCTTGGAAACATACTGGGAGCCAATGCAGATCTCTCAGGACCAGTGTTATGTGGTCTCGGCAGCTGCTCCCAGTCACCAGTCTAGCTGCTCTGACGGGAAGGTAAACGCCGTTTCCGTGCGCTGCTCTGGTTCGCCAGAAGCGGCTTAGTCATGCTGGCCACATGACCCGGAAGCTGTACGCCGGCTCCCTTGGCCAATAAAGCAAGATGAGCGCCACAACCCCAGAGTCGGTCACAACTGGACCTAATGGTCAGAGGTCCCTTTACCTTTACCTTAAATTTCCTGGTAGGTGCTCAAAATGCTCATGCAAAATACTGACAGTCTAGCGGCACTCTGATTTAAAAACATAGCAAAGGGAGTATAATACAACAACCCTTGTTTTAAGGTTCAGTCAATTTGCCTCTTCCTGTTACCTTTTGCAAGGGCTCCTGGGAGGCTGGAGGCAATGGATCAGGCCTCATTCCAGGCTGGCAGGGCAGGATTGACTAGCGGCGAGTTATGACAAGTGCCTGCCTACGAACTGCCCCCCTTGTATTGGGAAACAGCTTCAAGGCATTTGAGACGATGTGTTGCCCATGGATTATTACCTTTGCCAGGTGCTTCGAGTCACTTGACTTCCTGTTTCATAAGATCAAGAGTGAAATATTTCTCCTAATAGCCCCTCTGAAATCGACGGCTTGCCTCATTTCACTGCAGTATTGATGATGGATGCATACCTCAAATTGGAGGGGGTGGGGAAATTCTTTTCAAGACACACACACACAAATGATCCCCTCAAGGTTACCACATATTTCACCTTAAGGGCACTATCTGCATGAAACACATCCGTTATTTTTAACAAGGAAGAGTGTGGTGACATTTAACAAGAGCGGAGAGGGACAGCTTTGCATTCAGGCTGACAAAGAAACCTCACAGGTTTCTAGCATGCCAGGAGTAACTCAATCCCATCTCCTATCTTAATTTTTGAATCCCAAGCCAAAACAAGCTGAACATCACATTTCGTCCCCTAGCTGGAGGCAAGTCAACAAGGAAGAGGAAGACTTCGTGTTAAGTTTTCACAGCAGCCAGTGCTAAATGAAGAATGCTTTTTCCTCTGCCTTTGTCAGACGAACTGAAAACATAATCTGTCCTGAGCAGAAACGACTTTTCATGTACGTGACGACAGCAGCATGGATGCTATTAGCCCAGAGATGGGAAGAAAATAAAGTCCCTACCAGAGAAGAATGGCAAATTAAACTGTTGGACTATGCCAAAATGGCAAAATTGTCTGGAAAGTTCAGGAACCAAGAAGACCAAAACTTTAATAAGGAATGGGGGGAAATTATAATTTATCTTGGAGACCACTGTAAACAGATGAAAACATTAGCAGGATTGCAATAACACTTGTAATATAACGGGTATTATGAAGATAATGAAGGAATATATATATATATATATAGAGAGAGAGAGAGAGTACTGAAAAAGATGCAGTAGAAGAGATTTAATAATAGAACCCATGGAGGGGAAGGTGGGAAGTCCAGAGATTTGGAGGAATCTCTTAATTGTGGATATGTGTTAAGTTATTTTTCTAATTTTATACTTTTAAAATCAAATACAAATTATTTCCAAAAAAGAAGAAGAGAGAGAACATCATCCATCCTCTTGCTGGGTAGAAGAGGTTCATGCTGACAGGGCCATCTATAAGCCGTTGCACAATCTCAGGCCTCCAAAATGTAAGAAGAACTTTGCTGGCTCAGACTAAAGAATACTTGACCTCAGAATCACAGAATTCTAGAGTTGGAAGGTAACCCAAGAATCATATAGTCCAATCCGCACAAATGCAGGAATGTTAGCTTAAAAGCTCCTAACAGAGGACCATCCAACCTCTGTCTAAATACCTCCAATGAAGGTTCTAGCCTCTTGTTCTCACAGTTGTCCACCAGCGATGCCTACGGGAAGCAGATTCTCCACTTGTGATTCCCAGTAACTATCAGCCATCATTGATAGCAGTGCACAAACTGAGTTGTCCCTTCAAGTACTTTCCCTTCCTCGCTAGGCGGTCCGGGTGGAGGCAAATTGCACCATGCTTTCATGTACGAATGTCTGCTGAAATGAAGCTATTGGCCAAAAGAGTTGCATACAGGCTATTGATGGAAAATAAAGAAGAGTGCAACTATAATAATGATGATGATTTTTATACCCCAACCATTTGGCTGGGTTTCCCCAGCCACGCTGGGCGGCTTCCAAAAGAATATTAAAAACGTGATAAAACATCAAACATTAAAAACTTCCCTAAACAGGGCTGCCTTCAGAGGTCTTCTAAAAGTCAGATAGTTGTTTATTTCCTTGACATCTGATGGGAAATACCGAGAAGGCCCTCTGATTGGTTCCCTGTAACCTCACTTCTCACAGTAGGGAACCGCCAGAAGGCCCTCGGCGCTGGACCTCAGTGTCCGGGCTGAAGGATGGGGCTGGAGACACTCCTTCAGGTATACTAACCTAGGAAGATCAATTTGAAATGAAAAGATAAAGACATTTCCTTCTCAAATGTGTCGGTATTTGCAGCATTCTTTTCTTGATAGATAGGAAGACCCGTGCTTCTTAGCACTATCTTGGCTCAAAGACTATCAGGAGGGGCTTGTGTTTGGTTTACATGGTTTTCTGGCACATTTCAAGCCAGCAACACTGCAATCCATTTTTAAAGTTACATTTTTGTTCAGCTGTAAAATGTCTGGCAATTTATTTTTCCAGCTGTTTTATACCTTTTCTAAAACAACATTCTTTCATAGTCTTAACACTTCTCGGCCTCATTAGACTTGTATCGAAGTTTTTGCACGAGAGAAAGTAGTGAATTCAGCTTGTATGGGAAAAGACAAAAGTATTGCCAAGTTTATTTCTAGGCATGAGGGGCTGGCAGAGGACACCAAGGAAAAGTCAGCAATACAGAATTTTCTGTTGAAATAGCTGAAAGTTACCAATATGTCCCCAGACACCATTTTAAAACAAAGCAAGGCATCACTCAGTATTTGGATTTTTCAAATCTCTCTCTCTTTTTGTATTTCTAGCAGCCAATCCCATTCATGTTTACTCAGAAAGAAGTCCTGCAATCTTCAGCTAAGCTTTCTTTCAGGTAAGCATGCACAGAAATGTCACCTCAGCTTAGGTTCCTCACTGCATCTTCAGCTGACTTCATTTTTAGAGACTCCTGACGCCACTGTTACCAATCCATTGCATGTTGTTTTTGTCCTATCTTGGAGAAGGGTCTCTCCATGGGATCATTGGTCTCCAACTCTTTGAGCTCCTCTCACCCCATGTCCTGATTCAACCAGCCCCTCCTGGATGTCTCAACAGGGCTTGTGACAGAATCTGTCACTCTTCGGCGTGGTGATAAAGTCGTGGCAGTGTCGTGGAGAAGCCGGAAAACAGCAGTTTCACATCTTCTTCTTTGGCGATCCCTCGTAGCCGAGTAAGATTGTCTTCCATAAACATGGTTTTAACAGTGATTCTGTAAGTGATTGTGGAGGCGATTTCTGGATCCACACATCATTCCACAGTGGGGACAGAGGTTTCCAGGTGGGAGTTGATCACAGTGAGGGTTTGCCAAGCGTGCCTTCCTCCTAGCACGTTTCTCCTTTCATCCTGAGTTTGAGTGTCTTCAAAGCCCATGACATCTTTGGTAAAGACTGTTCTCTAATTGGAGCACTCGCAGACCAGTGTTTCCCAGTTGTCGGTGTTTATACTACTTTTTTTTTAGATTTGCCCTGCGAGAATCTTTAAACTTCTTTTGTTGACCTCCAGCTTTCCATTTTAAAGTTTCGAATAGAGTACAGTGGTACCTCGGATTAAATACGCTTCAGGATAAATACGCTTCAGGTTACAGACTCTGCTAACCCAGAAATAGTACCTTGGGTTAAGAACTTTGCTTCAGGATGAGAACAGAAATCATGCTCTGGCGGCGTGGCGGCAGCAGGAGGCCCCATTACCTAAAGTGGTGCTTCAGGTTAAGAACAGTTTCAGGTTAAGAACGGATATCCGGAACGAATTAAGTACTTAACCCGAGGTACCACTGTAGTTGCTTTGGAAGATGATAATCAGGCATCCAAACAACATGACCAGTCCAACAAAGTTGATGTTGAAGAATCATTGCTTTGACACTGGTGATCTTTGCTTCTTCAGTGTCTATGACACAGTTGTTTAGTCGTTTAGTCGTGTCCGACTCTTTGTGACCCCATGGACCAGAGCACGCCAGGCACCTCTGTCCTCCACTGCCTCCCGCAATTTGGTCAAACTCATGCTGGTAACCTCGAAAACGCTATCCAACCATCTTGTCCTCTGTCACCCCTTTCTCCTTATGCCCTCCATCTTTCCCAACATCAGGGTCTTCTCCAGGGAGTCTTCTCTTCTCATGAGGTGGCCAAAGTACTGGAGCCTCAGCTTCACGATCTGTCCTTCCAGGGAGCACTCAGGGCTGATTTCCTTAAGAATGGATAGGTTTGATCTTCTTGCAGTCCATGGGACTCTCAAGAGTCTCCTCCAGCACCATAATTCAAAAGCATCAATTCTTCGGCGATCAGCCTTCTTTATGGTCCAGCTCTCACTTCCATATGACACAGACCAAACTTCAATTCAGAGAACTGACTGCTTTTCTGATCTCATTGTTCATGTGGATCTTAGCCAAAACCGCACAAAAACTTGTGAATGATACATCTGTGTGGATGCTTAAATGCCTTTAGTGGTGAGAAACATATGCAGCTTCGATAACAATCCTACTGCATAGGAGAAGTCTCTGAGTCTGACTCATGGGTGCAGACTGAGGGCAAGACAGAGGGCGTGTTGTTCTCTTCTGGTAGCTTCATAGTTCACAAGACAACACTTCAGAAAGATAAAAAATGGTTTAAAAATAAGGTTTGCTGAAGGGAAGACAAGAAGTATATTGACAATTTAGTAGGACTCTATCTAACAGATAATGATTTGTGCAAGGCCAGGGCACACTTCGACCCATTTGATGAAGCTGTAATTGAAAACTCAGGACATGACCTCACTAATAACTGCAATGAGACAAGATCCAGATTCAGCCTTTAGCAGCGATGCAGACTCGAAATGTGCCAAACCAAACACATTTATTTGGCTAGTGCCCACCTTAGCCTAAGAAGTATAGAGGCCCACTCAGTTACGCCAATACTAGCACAGAAAGGCATTTTTGTAACTCCTTACATAGGAAAAAGGCAGAGGATATAATACAGAATCTAATCTCTTGGACATTTGGGAAAAACTGATCCCACACTACTGAAAGTTAATGACAGTTGAGATGTGTTAATGCCTCGATTGAGGCAGATGTTTTGGTATCTAAAATATACCTTAAAGATTATCAAGTTCATCTGAAGGCTGCTAAAAAGGAGACTGAAGGAAAATATTAGACTAGTCGTTTCTTACAAAACTCAGTTTATCCTCATTCGGAGGATATGCTAAATTCCATACATTCAAAGAACATTATTTCCCTCAAAGAATTCTAGGCACCACAGGTTACCTTCCACATACCGTCTTTTTTGCTCTATAAGACTCACTTTTTCCCTCCTAAAAAGTAAGGGGAAATGTGTGTGCATCTTATGGAGCGAATGCAGGCTGCGCAGCTATTGCTCAAGCCAGAACAGCAAGAGGGATTGCTGCTTTCACTGCGCAGCGATCCCTCTTGCTGTTCTGGCTTCTGAGATTCAGAATATTTTTTTTCTTGTTTTCCTCCTCCAAACTAGGTGCGTCTTGTGGTCTGGTGCGTCTTATAGAGCGAAAAATACGGTAGTTACAATTCCCAGAAATCCTTAACAATCTACAGCTCCCAGAATTCCTAGAGGGGGAAATGTGCTTTGAATGTGCTATGAAGTTATAGTGTGTACACAGTCTAAACTACTCAGTACTATGTGGTGCAGTTAAATGAATTAACTTTTCTTTGACATGTGAAATTCATTAAAATGTCAGGACAAGGCTCTGTTCTGTTGTTCATAGTGCTAGGATGCAGTTACTGTTGTTACGGCATACCCTCCAACATTTCTCAGCTGAAAAGGGGCCTTTTCTGTGGTGGCTCCTTCTTAGTGGAATGCTCTCCCCTAGGAGGTTTGCCTGGCCCTTTCATTACATAACTTTAGGCACCAGGCAAAAACATTGGTCTTTTCCCAGGCCTTTGTTTCATTGGCCAATCAATGGCCTTTAAAACTGTATGGCGGGGGGGAAGGGTGCTATTGGTTTTGTTGTTTTTGTTTTTGTTTTTGTTTTTGTTTTTGTTTTTGTTTTTGTTTTTGTTTTTGTTTTTGTTTTTGTTTTTTTGTTTTTGTTTTTGTTTTTGTTTTTGTTTTGTTATTATGGCATTTTATTTGTTATTTGGGGACATGGGTGGCGCTGTGGTCTAAATTGTAAGGTCAGCAGTTCGAATCCGCACGATGGGGTGAGCTCCTGTCATTTCGTACCAGCTCCTGCCAACCTAGCAGTTCAAAAGCATACCAGTGTGAGTAGATTAATAGGTACTGCTGCGTGGGAAGGTAAACGGCGTTTCCATGTGCTCTGGATTCTATCACGGTGTCCCGTTGCACCAGAAGAAGTTTAGTCCTACTGGCCACATGACCCAGTGTGATGGCCTGGGATTCCGATTCAGAGGCTGAACCAGAGGAATCCCAGCCTGCACAGGAGTCCCCGCCTCCAGGGCCGGCTGAACTGGGGCAAGGCCTAGATTCTGAGGAGCCTGCACCTGTGTCAGATCCTCAAGAGCAGGCACCAGGTGAAACCCTTCTGGCCCCAGAGGTGCTTGAGGACTCAGTGGCTACAGGTGAGCCTCCTCCGGGGCCCAGTAACCTCTCCTGAACTACAGAGGCTTAGGGCAGAGAGGCGAAGGGAACTGGTTGCTCCCAGGAGGAGTGCTCGCCTTAAGGCCAGAGGAGGCGGGGCTCCTGGGGGCCGGGACCGCCCCTGGCCTTAGAAGAAATAAAGGTCAGTCAGCCCGGTCCCAGGTTGCGGGAGCAACGTCGTTGTTGGCTTCAGACCTTCCAGTGTTCCTGTTCCCTGCTCGGCCTCCTGCTCCTGACCTTCCAGCGTTCCTGTTCCCTGCCCGGCCTCCTGCTTCTGATCTTCCAGCGCTCCTGTTCCCGCCCGGCTCCCAGTTTCGGACCTCGCCTCTCATCTTGTGAACTCTGACTACGATCACGGTACCTTCCCCCCGGGACCAGCACACCCAGAAAGCTATCTGTGGACAAATGCTGGCTCCCTCGGCCTGAGAGTGAGATGAGTGCCACAATCCCATAGTCACCTTTGACTGGACTTAACCGTCCATGGGTCCCTTTACCTTTTCCCTTTACCCTTATGGTATGTATTTTTGTGTTTTTATATTGTAAACTGCCCTAGGACAGAGCAACGGGAGTTCACCCCATCATGGCGAATGGAACTGCTGACCTTCTGATCGGCAAGCCTAAGCGGCTTAGTGGTTTATACCATAACACCACCCGCTTCCTGAATAAACAATCAAACAATCACTGATAGGTCCACCTGCCATTGTGAGGCTCAAAGCAATGAAGATGATGCCTCCCCAGCTGTTGCCATTGGCTGTGGGTTTCTTGTGATGTCACAAAAGCACTTGGCAACTGAGTGGATATAAAGGCAGGCCAAGGGGAAAGCCCTTTTTTGTTTCCAGCAGGACACACCTGGCAAGGGAAGTGACATTCAGCACTGCCCAGGTTTCTGCCACTTGCAGGAGGCAAAGTGGTGAATGGAAGGAGGCAATCCTCTGGCAGTGGGATGCTAAGGTAAAGGTAAAGGTACCCCTGCCCGTACGGGCCAGTCGTGTCTGACTCTAGGGTTGTGCGCCCATCTCACTTAAGAGGCCGGGGGCCAGCGCTGTCCAGAGACACTTCCGGGTCACGTGGCCAGCGTGACGAAGCTGGTCTGACGAGCCAGCACCAGCGCACCACACGGAAACGCCGTTTACCTTCCCGCTATAAAGCGGTACCTATTTATCTACTTGCACTTTGACATGCTTTCGAACTGCTAGGTGGGCAGGAGCTGGGACCGAAAGACGGGAGCTCACCCCGCCGCGGGGATTCGAACCGCCGACCATGCGATTGGCGATTGGTTTTACCCACAGCGCCACCCGCGTCCCGCGCTAGGGAGCGATAATAAGGCAAGTTTTCTTGCTTGAAGGCTGCTGGTATCTGTGGTTGGAAGCTGGTGGACATCTCATGATGGACCTAAGAAAAGCTGGCAGATGTTGGTGGATGGAAGCCAGTGGCATGTGGATTTGGAAGTTGGTGGAGGCTACAAGGCTAAAGCAGACTGATGTTTGTGGATGTTGGCTGATGGAAGTTCACCTTTGGAAGACGACTCAGAAGCCAGTGGATATTTGTGGATTGAAACCAGGGCATGAACGTGAATGGATGTCATGTTTTTGGATGTCGGCTGGTATATGTTTGTGTGAGTACATGGGGGGTTTCAAATGTGGTTGAGGCAGAATGGTGTTTGCGTGTGCACAAATGTAATGTGTGAAAGATAGATATTCATGAATGGATGAAACCCAGGCGAGGGGGATATTGGTTTCAAGGAATCATAGAATCAGGGAATCGAGTTTGGGAGGGACCATGAGGGTCATCTAGCCCAGCCCCTTACAATGCAGGAATCTTTTGCCAAAAGTGGGGCTCAAACCCACTGGCATGCTTCGAACTGCTAGGTTGGCAGGAGCTGGGACAGAGCAACGGGAGCTCACTCCGTCACGGAGATTCAAACCACCAACCTTCTGATCGGCAAGCCCAAGAGGCTCAGTGGTTTAGATCACAGCGCATAGATGTTTAATTAATAAATAAATAATTTTAGTGTTCCATCTCTCCTTTGAACAGTGTACGTGATATATAAATGTGTGTGTTTGTATACTGTTCTATACCTGAGTGAGCACAAAAACCCTTTAGGCTTGATAGCAAAACTTTTCAAATTGAGCCTCACCCTGGCAAAGGTCTGGAGAACAAAGTGCCGCTCTGTGTACTGGTAACCATTCCTGTTCTAGAGCATCTTGCACCATCTGCTTATTCAAGTGGCCAAGCTTACTAATATATGCTGGAATGTTGCATCAGGGCTTCTCCTTATATCAATTCCTCATGGAATATCTGGAATTACTTTGTTCTTCTTGCAGAGGTTTTGATCACCCTTCAGTTATTTTTCTAGCTTTGCGGTGACACTAACTGCTCAGTCAAAATATATTTAGGATGGTGATTCAAAGGCTGCTTTTACATGATTATTTGCCTACTTGTCCTCTGAAGCAATCAACGCATATGTTTAAAATTGCAAATAAATTATGATGCCACATCTGCTTCTGGTCCCTACCCACATGGGGGTTGGGGCTGTGCCTTGTTTAAATTTCACCCAGGATTCTCCTCTGTCTTTCCGGCTCCTGACTCACCTCCAGAATGGTCCTCCTTGGCCTAAAGATTGGTCAAGGCTTCAAAAGGATGACGTAGGCTGTCTTACCTGATGAGGAGCTCCATCTCATAAGTATTTAGGCCGGGGTATAGTGTCGCTGTTCCTCCAACAGTGCCAACAGAGCTCTGCAACCCTCCACTCATCCTGATCTGTTTAGTTGGGCTGTGTTGGCAGATATCTCCATTGCAATGGCAGCTTCTTATTGCCTCTCTTTGAATTTTGCTGATTCTGGCCACACACTGGTCCTGGCTGCCCACAGTTGGGTTCAAGGTTCTCCTGTACACAAAAAGAAAACAGTGTGATTCTTTGTGACCCCATGGACCAGAGCACGCCAGGCACTCCTGTCTTCCACTGCCTGCTGCAGTTTGGTCAAACTCATGTTGGTAGCTTCGAGAACACTGTCCAAACATCTCATCCTCTGTCGTCCCCTTCTCTTTGCGCCCTCCATCTTTCCCAACATCAGGGTCTTTTCCAGGGAGTCTTCTCTTCTCATGAGGTGGCCAAAGTATTGGAGCCTCAGCTTCAGGATCTGTCCTTCCAGTGAGCACTCAGGGCTGATTTCCTTCAGAATGGATAGTTTGATCTTCTTGCAGTCCATGGGACTTTCCTTGCCATGGCGAAGGGGCTTGAAAACTCAGAGAAGCTATGAGCTATGCCGTGCAAGGCCACCCAAGATGGACAGGTCATAGTGGAGAGTTTTGACCAAACATGATCCACCTGGAGCAGGAACCGGCAAGCCACTCCAGTATCCCTGCCAAGAAAACTCCATGGACAAAGACAACAGACATTTGGGCTATGTGTCACTTATTACTGATGTTACAAAGAAGCAACTAAACATAGCATGATGCCTGCATCTGCTTGCATCTGCTGCTGAAAGCCCTTGCAAGAGTTTTGTTTTTATAGCTTGTCTTGCCATCCAAGTAGTATTTTATGAACTACTATCAAGGTTTGAAGAAGCTGTAAAAATCCACATTGTTTCAGATCCCACCCTGACCTGACACGTCAAGTTTTGCTCCTAGCGCTCCTTTGATCCTTCAGGTTTCCTCAGCCTCTTCTGCTGAGTCACCAGCTGCTTCTACATGCCTGACCAAGTCCTGGAAGGGAGATTAAGTCATTTCGAAATCAAAAGTTGGTAATGTACGCACAGTGCATGTGTACATCTTTGTGGCATGAAGCTGAGCTACGTTGGCAAGAAGAGAGTGTTTGGAAGTTGGAAGCTGAGGCCTTCAGGGCTTGGCAGGGCCCCTCACCAGTCCAAATTAGATGCACTGCCAGCCATTGCTTTCCCTGCCTGGACCCAAGATGGTTTTCAGTGGTAGGTGCCAGTGCCAGTTTAGAACAGGAACCAAGCTCAAGTGGTCCTATCAACATGGACGAAACACCATTTTAAATTACCTAAAATTCAATGTCCTGATGCCTAGATCTATTAAATTTATTCATTCCATAGAGCTATTGTCCAGGTAGGGCTACATCTAGACATTTCATTGGCCAAGGCATTGCATTTTGGGTGAATTAAGATGTTGGTTGCTACCACAGATGAGAGCTGAGCTTAGCTCTCATTGAAAGCTCTGTCTCCCATCTACCACTGAAGCATGTCTAGGAGGCTGATGGATGTGGCATCAGAGAAAGCTTGTGATGGCCAAGGTTGTCACAAGAAGAGCAGAGCCTGATGTTGAGTGGGGGGACATCAGCAGCACCAAACCACGGGCTCCGTGAAGTCCAGCACCAGCCCTGGGTGTCTGAATGTGTTTTCTAATTTTGGCAAAAAAATGACCGGAACAATCAGAAATCAGGAAGACCAAAATTTCAATAAGGAATGGGAAAATTTATACTTTATAATTTATCTTAAAAACCATTGTAAACAGTTAAAACTGTTAGCAGGACTGGAATAAACTTGTAGTTTAATGGTGGACGTATTGGAGATGTAAAAGATTTGGATTATTATAAAAGATGCAGGAGGAAATGATTAACAATAGGACCCACAAAGGGAAGGAGGGAAGTCCAGGAGATTCCTTGGAATATTGTTTTTTATGTTACATATTAGATATGTGATTGTAAAACTTTGATCTGAAAACCAAGCAAAGAAATTTAAAACGAAAGTGTTTTCTAATTTGTGCAAAGATTGTAGCCACAATACGTTCCTGCTTAATGGTGAAACTAGATGCGACAGAGGGGGTATCCATATTGTGGATATATTTCTCCAGGCACTGCAGCCTTCATCCGAAGCCTCCCCTTTCACAGCTGCTTTTAACAAAAGAAAACAGCAGCTTAACAAGCCACAAAAATGTGAGACTGTAAATTTTGAGAGACAGCACATCACAGTCTCCTGTCCTTATCTCCAATACTTCCTATCCTTGAGTCCAAAAGGTCAGGTCTGGCCCTCATACCTCTGTTTGATATGACGGATGTGTCTGAGTGCAACCTTCTTCTTTTGTTTCTTGTTGTGCAGAAACGTCGTCGTTCTCTTCCCATGATTTACCCTGACCTCAGCCTCCCTGTTTAAAAAAAAGGATAGGACACTGAAGAATGTGAAATGTAAGCAGGGTTTATACTGGAAGATAGCCAGGTGAGCTGTGCATCTTCTCCTTCCCAGAGAAAGATGCTTGGGCCACCTCAAGCTGTTCTCATTCCTGTCTTCCTTCCAACAAAAGCAAGAGCAGCGATGGCACAGCCAGAGACTCTGCACACTTTTGGGATTTAGTTAATCCCAAAAGCCAATATTGATGCTAAATCCTTTGCTTTTAGGAAAACTCTTTTACCTTTAACATTTGCTTGACAGTGAGATTTGACGGCTGCAGTCTGCCCCCACCTCCGTCACATGGTAAAGCAGGACTGGAAGATGTTACAACCTGAATATTTCTCCAGGAGACTGTAAAAGGAACAGGTGCTCTCCCTTTAAGTCAATCTTCACATTAATGGGGTGTGGGGTTTTTTTTGGTCAGGGTTTCATTACTCTGACCCCTTTAAATTTCTCATTATTTTTCAATAATATTTTATTGCTCAGCCGGATTACGAGTTTCATGTATTACGGTCTGCCAATTACCTGTTCACCTGGGAGGAATAGCAATTGCCTCTGAGTGAGCCCTAAGGAGGAAAACAGCACCTGTCCAAGTGAGGGACTCGGTGGAGTGCAAAACCCGCATCACAAAGCAACATCTGAAAATGGGGCAAAAGTGGTTCTATGTTGCAGGGATCTCTGTCAATTCTCTGTGGAACCTTCAATGTGGGGTTCCGCAGGGCTCAGTCCTATCCCCCATGTTGTTTGACATCTACATGAAACCGCTGGTGGGGTTATTGGGAGGTTTGGAGTACGTTGTCAGCACTATGCTGGTGACACTCAGCGCGATTTCTCCTTTACATCTGCGGGTGAGGCAGTGGAAGTGCTGGACCAGTGCTTGGACTGGATGAGAGCCACCAAACTGAAGCTCAATCCTGATAAGACAGAGACACTGTGTGTGTGTGTGTGTGTGTGTGTGTGTGTGTGTGTGTATACATACAGTGGTACCTCGGGTAAAGTACTTAATTCGTTCCGGAGGTCCGTACTTAACCTGAAACTGTTCTTAACCTGAAGCACCACTTTAGCTAATGGGGCCTTCCTGCTGCTGCCGCGCTGCTGGAGCACGATTTCTGTTCTCATCCTGAAGCAAAGTTCTTAACCTGAAGCACTATTTCTGGGTTAGTGGAGTCTGTAACCTGAAGCGTATGTAACCTGAAGCATATGTAACCCAAGGTACCACTGTATATATATTTGGGGTTTTTTTAACATATCATTTCCAACAATCATTTAACATAAATTCTTATCTTATACAATGTTTTGGACTTCCGTCAACAACCTCTGATGATTTTCCATTCTTTAACACTTATTCTGCATTTCTTAATTTCTCTATTACTCTTAATTATCATTAACTAATAATTCTCTTCATAGTCTTAGCACAGTCACATCCCAAGCTGGCTGCACATGCAATTTGAATTTAAAGCTATGTAGTGCCAAGGGGAATTCACCATTGCATATGCCACATAAATACCTGCAATACTAGCATTATTATGGGTGTATTTAAAAATAAACCATTGAAAGCATCGGCCGTATTGTTCAATGAATCGTAGATACACGATCGTTCAATGGATCGTAGATATGCCCTTTTTAAATGTGTTTTTTGGGGGGCATTATTGGGTTCTTGTTTTTATTTTGATTATATATTTCACGGTTTTAAATTTTGATTTTGTTCTGTGAATCTCCCTGTGACCTCCAGGTATAGGGCGGTGTCAGAGCTGCCTCCAGGTCCCAGCTCACAGAGGACCAACGCTAGGCTGTAGTTATGTACAAAAGTCTTTATTGAGATTCAGTTTCCATTTTAAAGCCGCAGCGTGCAGCTCTACGTCTCGACCTTAGACCGGCGAAGTCCCGTCTGAGTCTCCTCCCCTTCCACACCAGTTTAAGACTCTCGCCTTGCTCCACCTCTTCCTAAGTTCCTTTCTCCTCTGGGCCCTCCTGCCCGCTAGGGTCTCATCTTTCCTGGACTCCTCTGACGCTGACCCAGACGATTCTTGCCCCTCCTTCCGGCGGGCTTTAGGACCTGGTTCCCTATCCGGGCTACCTTCTGTGCCGCTCGCCTGTACCTTTGAACTTGGCGCGCGCGCCCAGCCTGCAACTTTCCTCTTGACCGTTCCCTCGCTCTCCGATGGAGGCGTGGTCAACCCTGACTCATCTTCTCTCGCTGGTGGTGCATATGTGGGCTCTGACACCTGAAACTCCTCCCCCCCACTGCGCTCTGGTGGGGAAGCTGGTCCTGATTTCCAACTGCTGCTCTGGGAGTCCCCACTGGCCCCTTGCTTCTGGGGTGTCCCCCTTGGCTCGCCCCTTGCCCTGCCCATCGGCGCCCCCTTCTGTGAATCTTCCGATTCGCTGGAGAGGCTCATGGAATCTATCGGGCTGCTGTCATATTCTCCTACGCTGCCCTCGGATTGCTCCCCCTCGCTCTCCATCTCTTCTCCTCCCTGCGCTCCCGCTGAGTCCCTGACAGGCGGTATATAAATTCAATAAATATAAATAATAGATATACAGTGTACAAGCTGACAAGATCTCATTAATCTTAATTAAAATTTATCTTTATCAGATCTGGCACCTGAGAAAGAAATTATGTTTACTAATGTAATAGGTTTTCCTCATATCTCTGGATTGCCTATGTCTGAAATTTTAGGAAGCAAGGTTAAGTGTCCTGAAAATAGCTGTTTTTGGAGCTATCCTCTCTCAAATGTAAATAACCTACAGTAGTGGTAGTAATAATATCTCAGGTCAAACCAGTTCAGAGATAACAAACAGGAAACCTACATATGTTGCTGCTTTGAACAATACTGGTGGCCTTTCAGATTTTGGAAGCTTTCCAATCTGCAAGCATTGTTGTAGCTAGTGCATAACTGCTCCCTAGTGGAAAAGCTATACCGCTGCAGATTATTTCTATGCCTAGTTGTGACATACTGTATTTAAGTCAGTTGAGCATGTTGCCATCAGAATGTCAAACAATCTGTAGCTGGATTTATTTATTCACAACAGGTAATATGATGCTGGGCTTCTGCAAATTTTTTTTGGGGGGAATAGAATTTATGTGATTTGTTCTTCTAAAATCCAGTTGAGATTAAAGTTTACTAGATTATTTTACCCACCAGGACTTTACCCACCGTGACTCAATGTTGAGGGGGCCTGGCGAGTGTTGTGCGTGCATGTCATGCGCAATACGCATCACACATATCACTGTTTCAGTGGTCAGCTCCTCTGGTTATCTCCCGCTTGGACTACTGCAATGTGCTCTATGTGGGGCTACTTTGAGGGTGACCCAGAAACTACAACCAATCCAGAATGCGGCAGCTAGACTGGTGACTGGGAGCGGCCACCGGGATCACATAACACTGGTCTTGAAAGACCTACATTGGCTCCCAGTACGTTTCCGAGCACAATTAGAAGTGTTGGTGCTGACCTGTAAAGCCCTAAACAGCCTAGGCCCAGTATACCTGAAGGAGTGTCTCCACCCCCATCGTTCAGCCCGAACACTGAGGTCCAGCGCCAAGGGCCTTCTGGCGGTTGCCTCACTGCGAGAAGCCAAGTTACAGGGAACCAGGCAGAGGGCCTTCTCGGTAGTGGCACCTGCCCTGTGGAACGCCCTCTCACCAGATGTCAAAGAGAACAATAACTACCAGACTTTTAGAAGACATCTGAAGACAGCCCTGATTAGGGAAGCTTTTAATGTTTGGACTACTGTATTTTAATATTTTGTTGGAAGCCGCACAGAATGGCTGGGGAAACCCAGCCAGATGGGCAGGGTATAAATAAATTATTATTATTATTATTATTATTATTATTATTATTATTATTATTATTATTATTATTATTTTGGCCTCCACAGACAATGTGACGTTGTTCACATGACATCACACGCATGCAGCATGCGACAGGCCCACCCCCTCAATCTTGGGGGCCACCTGACACCTCTGTCCCCAGCTCAGCCATTTTGCCTGGTCAGGCTCCCTCACTCAGGGAAAACCAGGATTGCGTTTGCTTAGTAACATCCATGCTTCTCTTTCTTTCTCCTGGATCCCAAAGGCAGCTAGTACCTCCTGAAGGGCCAATATGCAGAATAAATATCCCGTCTGTCTCATGGGTAGATATGCTCTTCACATTGCCATTAATTTTACTGCCTCAATAACATACTACTCAGTCCATGCCAGAAGAACAGAACTGTGAACTTTGGAAGTTTATGAACTCTCGCCATCAGGGGCTGGTCCAATAAAAGTAATTGCCTTACCTGCTTTGCCTCATTGAATATGGAGAAGGCAATAAACCCAATGAATCACGTTCAATGTATTTCCTTCTGCGCTCAGTAAAGACCTTTTTTATTATTACCAGTGCCCTGGGATGTATGATTCATGAAACAAGTTTGCACATATTTAGTCTACTCCTTGGAAAGGTCCTGCTTTAATCTTGTTCTGGGTCAACTTCATGCTAATGAAGATGGAGAAGTTACGGCACGATCCTATGCGTGTTTCCACAGAAGTTCAACGGGACTTGTTCCCAGAAAAGTGTGTATAAGGCTGTAGCCTAAAACTTCTATGGGCAAAACTCGGTGGTAGGTCAGAGAACCATTGAAGTAAGTAGGGATGGGGAACCTGTGACCTCCCCAGATGTTGCTGAAATACAACTCTCCTTTTCCCTGACCATCGATCAAGCTGGCTGGGGCTGACAGGAGGTGGAATCCATCAACATCTGGAGGATCATAGGTTCTCCAATCCTAGACTAATGTATCTGGCAATATGGTGAATTCTCCCCCCTTTCCTTCCTTCCTTCCTTCCTTCCTTCCTTCCTTCCTTCCTTCCTAGGTTCCCCAATCCTAGACTAATGTATCTGACAATATGGTGAGTTCCTTCCTTCCTTCCTTCCTTCCTTCCTTCCTTCCTTTCTCCCTCTCTTTCTTTCTTTCTTTCTTTCTTTCGCCAAAAGTGGTCTATTGTGTTAGCATTCAAACTTCAAACAAAATAAATCTTACAAACATCTTGGAATCTCAAATTTTAAAAGAACATGTGGAAATTCTCATACCTCAAATTTTTACTGCATATGAAAATTGTATTTATTTGCTTATTTTACATCATTTGTATACCGCCCAAGCCACAATGCCCTGTTTTGTTTCCAGCTTCCCCAAGTATCCTCTTTTTTCTTATACCACAACAATAATAAATAGGGACAGGGTTTATAGGGTCAGATATTTTTCTTTCTTGCAACTAATTTTGTAATGTACCTTTTTTGAAGACAATTTCTATGTAGGAACGTTCCATGCTACATTACAAACTATTCTGGGGAGGCCCATAGACCTTCAGAGAGGCTTTTTAGAGGCAGAAAAGGCTGCAAATACTTATCTGGACCCAAGATTTGCTTATTGTTGAAACAATTATTGTTTCCCTTTCCTGACACAGTAGAGGGATACGACTTGCCTGTGAATCATTTCCACATATGCATATTTAGTATACAGTAAACTGCAAATTGAGCAAGCAAACTCACCCTGCCCAAATTAATTACAAATAGTCCCACAGTTACAAAGAGTTCAAGGTATTTTTGCAATGGAGTGATGCAGATCTATGGCAACACACTAGATCTATGTATTTTATTGGGCAGTGCGTACTTCTGGCATCAAATCCATAACTCATTGCTCAGACCTTACTAAGGATGACTCCTGTATTTCCCAAGACCGGAGACAATGAAAATCTCTTATTTTCTCAGCATTCAAAATTGTTGTGGCTATGCCTGTCAGGCTCGAAGTGTTCTGCCATCACCTCCACGCATGTTTTACCCATAAGTAGAAGGAATTCCTGTTTGCCTTCTGGTCTGGATTACATGATCTGTAAACACAGCAATGCCCTTATGAACTTCAGCAAGACGGTGGGATCAACTGTTTAACATTTTTCTAGTTGACAAATGGGTTTTAAGGCTATCAAGGATGGTCTGGTGGTTTCAGCATCAGCTCTGCGGACCTCAGATTTTAAACAACTATACAGCATTGAAAATCACAGAGTATTTTGGCACCATGGGAAAAACCTGAGACTGTGCGCTGGCATTCCAGTACTGTAGAAATATATACTGTACTGCTAACTCCTAGGACCTTTTATTCTGTAAAATTGGTGGCGCTGAACGTCAAAGTTCTCTCCAGGAAAAGAACAACCTTACAGTTTCTTTATACAATGCTTGTGGGTTATCCTTATGTTTGTATTTTTGCTTTTATTTTCTTTGTATTGCTTTATTTCTTTATAATGGAAACCTTTTCAATAAAATATGAATACCAAAAAATGTTTGTAGTCAAACATTCAGGGTAGTCTGGTTCATGCCTTATTGCTAGGCTGAAGAAATATAGCCTTGACTTGCTTAATATCCAGATTCTGTTAATTTCAGCCTAGGGCTCAATAATTATTATTATTATTATTATTATTATTATTATTATTATTATTAATACCCCGCCCATCTGGCTGGGTTTCCCCAGCCACTTTGGGCGGCTTCCAATGAAAGATTAAAAATTCATTAAAACATCAGTCATTTAAAACTTCCCTAAACAGGGCTGCCTTCAAATGTCTTCTAAAAGTCATATAGTTGCTTATTTCCTTGACATTTGATGGGAGGGCGTTCCACAGGGCGGGCGCCACTACCGAGAAGGCCCTCTGCCTGGTTCCCTGTAACTTCGCTTCTCGCAGTGAGGTAACCGCCAGAAAGCCCTCGGAACTGGACCTCAGTGTCTGGGTTGAACGATGGGGTTCAAGACTCCTGCACTTCTGCTTTCGTATGCAAGCACACAACTGGAAGAAGAAAAGACCTGAAATGGAACCTGGAGGGTATTCGAACCACACTCTCATCCCTCCTTCAAGGCAGAACCTCTTCCACTGAGATCATAGTATATGCATTGTCTTTCCTCCCCCCCATAGTCTCCGTTCTGAAGGGGGGGAGGAGCTTTTCTCCCCATCTCACCCCAACTGGAAAGGTAGTGTGGTGTAGTGGTTAGGGGGTTGGACTAGGACCTGGGGGACCAGGGCTCAAAGTCCTCCATCAGCCATGAAGCTCATTGGGTCTTCATGGGCCTGTCACCATCTCTCAGGCTAGCCACAGGGTTGTTGTGAAGATAAATAATAAGGGGGAATGTATACTGCCTTGAGCTCCTTGGAGGAAATGAGAAATATAAATTGAGCAAATAAATAAAAGGTGCCATTTTCAGCCTTTGCCTCCTCTTTTCATGCTCTTCTATCATTCCCTTCTGCTTGACAAGTGACTGTCAGACCCTTTTTAGCTCATTCATATTTCCCCACTCACTGCTTGTTTGGTTTTCCCTTTTCTCTCCTTCTCCGGAGATTAGTCTTGTGGGATTTCAGTCCTAGTGCTCATTATCTTTCTATCTATCCCCATCCTCAAGCTTTCTCTTTTTGGCCAACTCCTTTGATCAGCTTCATCAACGTGGGGCTTGTGGCACAAAACTGCAACACTTGTTTGGAGTCCATCGGACAAGGTTAGATTTGGGGGAATTAACCTGTGATCCTGATTTGCTGGGCCAATTACCTGGTGGCAGGGGGCAGCACGAAAAGTGGGGTTCGCAGCACAAAACTTTGGCATCAGGTTTTTTTTGGGAGGGGGAATCCAGAATTTCAAGGTCACATGGTAATGAAGCTCCTTTGATTTCCTTCTTTATGCCAACTCTGCAATGGTCATAGTGGAACGCTCTCTCCGAATTTCCCCCTCTGATCTCCTATTTGGGGACTTCCCTGGCTTTTTTCTGGCCCACGTAGGACCAGTCTGGATAGTTGGCCTTGGTGAAGTTTTTGATTTGAGTTTCTACTGAAATGAGGCTGAGCTGAATTTTAATGTTCTATTGTAATCTTGTTTTTAAGTTGTATTTTAATCAATTGTTTTATACAGTGGTACCTCGGGTTACATACGCTTCAGGTTACATACGCCTCAAGTTACAGACTCCGCTAACCCAGAAATATTACCTCGGGTTAAGAACTTTGCTTCAGGATGAGAACAGAAATCGTGCTCTGACGGCGCAGCGGCAGCAGGAGGCCCCATTAGCTAAAGTGGAGATTTAGGTTAAGAACAGTTTCAGGTTAAGAACGGACCTCCGAAACGAATTAAGTACTTAACCTGAGGTACCACTGTACCTGGTGTTAGCCGCCCTGAGCCCAGTCTTGGCTGGGAAGGGCAGGATATAAATAAAACATCATCATCATCATTATTACCTGGTTTCCTTAAACCTGTTACACCCCCTTATTCCCCCTTTCAGTGAACTACTTTTCTGTATTCTCAAAACCTTTCTCTGCTATTATTTCACTGCTACTCCTTTTTCACGCTGCTCTTTGCAAGTTATAACAAAATAATAAAACTGGGAGACTATGACACACTCACACCCCAAGACCCATAGGATTATGTAAATTGGAGCATGCATTATTTATTCTGGTTGGTGTTTACCGAAAATGCAATCCAGGACACGCTAAAGAAGGGTGTGGCTGAAAGTACAAAACTGAAGTCCTGTTTTTCTACTTGCTTTGCCCGTGGCCACCAGCTGAAAAGCATTATTACTTCACTCCCCCCCCCTCCCTTCCGTACAATTTGCTTCCCATCTGGTGTTGTGGCAAATAGTGTTTCATAAAGTGCTGGGAGTTGCGTGCAGAGTGGTTACACGGGTAATTTATCACAACCGGGATGGTAGCATTGGTCCCACTTTTACCCTTAGAATCATAGAATCATAGAATCATAGAGTTGGAAGAGACCACAAGGGCCATCGAGTCCAACCCCCTGCCAAGCAGGAAACACCATCAGAGCACTCCTGACATATGGTTGTCAAGCCTCTGCTTAAAGACCTCCAAAGAAGGAGACTCCACCACACTCCTTGGCAGCAAATTCCACTGTTGAACAGCTCTTACTGTCAGGAAGTTCTTCCTAATGTTTAGGTGGAATCTTCTTTCTTGTAGTTTGGAACCATTGCTCCGTGTCCGCTTCTCTGGAGCAGCAGAAAACAACCTTTCTCCCTCCTCTATGTGACATCCTTTTATATATTTGAAGATGGCTATCATATCACCCCTTAACCTCTTCTCCAGGCTAAACATGCCCAGCTCTCTTAGCCGTTCCTCATAAGGCATCGTTTCCAGGCCTTTGACCATTTTGGTTGCCCTCCTCTGGACATGTTCCAGTTTGTCAGTGTCCTTCTTGAACTGTGGTGCCCAGAACCGGACACAGTACTCCAGGTGAGGTCTGACCAGAGCAGAATACAGTGGCACTATTACTTCCCTTGATCTAGATGCTATACTCCTATTGATGCAGCCCAGAATTGCATTGGCTTTTTTAGCTGCCACGCCCTTCTCTTAGGAAATACTGCACAGGTGAACGGAAAGAGTGGGACGGGCCACTCTTTCAAAACACAGGTAGCAAAGCAGCTGTAGATTTGCATTATTATGCTTCCACTGCCCATCCTTATTTTTCCCAATTTAAGAATGTGCCTCTCTTCAAGGTGTTCTAGGGGACCAGGCAAAATCAGCAATCCCTTCTGGGTGTGCCCAAAGTCCTCTTAATAAACAAGTTATTTTGCTTTGCTTTAAATTATTCCTAATTAAAATGCTGCTTAACACAGTCATTTCTTAGTCAGTCCTAACCATATCTACTCAGAATTAATTCATACAATTTCTCACTTGCCCTCAATGTATAAGTAACTTCGCATTTATGGGTTGTTCTGCTACCACAGCCATTAATTAAGTCATATTGAATTCTGTGACAGTTGCAGGTAAACGGGATTAGGATTGCAGATTTACACAGAAGTAAAGTACCCCTGGGCTCATAGGCACCTACTTCCTAGGAAATATGTCAATGTCGGTGTTGCAAACATGACCATACAAACAATTGCAACTTGAGCGTTTTGTAATATTTGTTTCTCGCCATTTTCCAGAAGAGAAATAGGAGGAGAGAATATTGAATCACTTTGGTTAGGTGTTGACTCACTGATTCCTCAGGCCGCAGTTCTGGGCTAAGCCCACCATGTGAGCCAATAAAGGAAATGTCAATGAGATGAGCAAAATACCTTCTTCTCTAGATTGTAGCAGGAAGAACAAGAAGTGCAGAACTGAAGCTGGTTCTCCTCCTTTCTTCCCTTATCGTAGGCATGTGACTCCCACATATCCATGCATAGATTTTGTCTGCTTGAATTGTGTTTTACCTCGTTGGAAGCTGCCCAGAGTGGGTGGCAAAATAATAATAATAATAATAATAATGATGATGATGATGATGTCAGATGGGTGGCATAGTAATAATAGTAATAATAATAGTAGTAGTAGTAATAATAATAATAATAATACAGTGGTACCTTGGGTTAAGAACTTAATTCGTTCTGGAGGTCTGTTCTTAACCTGAAACTGTTCTTAACCTGAAGCACCAATTTAGCTAATGGGGCCTCCCGCTGCCACCGCACAATTTCCTTTCTCATCCTGAAGCAAAGTTCTTAACCCGAGGTACTATTTCTGGGTTAGCAGAGTATGTAACCTGAAGCATCTGTAACCCGAGGTACCACTGTAATAATAATAGAGGTAACCTGTTTTTATTTTGATTATATATATTGTGGTTTTATATGTTGATCTTGTTTTGTGAACCGCCCTGAGACCTCCAGTTATAGGGTGGTATATAAATTCAATAAATAATAATAATAATAAATATTAATAACTCAGGGTCCAAACTAGAGCATGATGCTAAATGTGTACTTAGAAACCGCATCAAATCCAGAGGGGAGAGGGCTCCCATTGGGACCATAACTCATAGCCATGCCAGTGGTTGGAAGAGATTGTTGGGATTGCAGCTGGAGAGGGACAGCTTATACCTATATACTCTGATGTCATTTTGGAAGAAGTATCTGATGTCACATCTGGTCCACAATTTAGGCCAGGGTTTCCCAAAGCTTGGGTCTCCAGCTGTTTTGGGGCTACAGTTCCCATCTTTCCTGACCACACTGGTCTTCCTAGCTAGCGATGATAGGAGCTGTAGTCCAAAAACAGCTGTAGACTCAAGTTTGGGAAACCCTGATTTAGGCGATCCTGCAACCTCCCCTGGCTCAATCCAAAACATACTGCTAAATGATCTCCTGGAAGCTTCATGTGGCAAAGACTCATGAACCCCTTTATGTTTCTACACGAAGTGCTGTGAATTCAAGTTGCTGTATAAAAGAGTAAACAGAGACCATTTAGAATCAGGTGAGGCCATGTGGGGAACGTTTGACCCTCCAGATGGTGCTGAACTGCAACTCGCAAGTAATTCTTGTGAATTATGATGCTCTTGTTCTCGTTCTTTCACAGCAAGCTTTGTGTCCTACACCACTTAATGCCGGCTGCGTTTTGAACCAATAGGACAGCACCATCCAGGGCCCATTGAAAAAATGTGAGAACACAAGTTGGAACCATCCTCTTAAAATAATAAGGAGGCAGCGATAGCTTTGCGATGGAGGTTTAAGAGAACTACTGGAGATCAGACGGAAGGCGGTCTTAAGCATATCTGGCGCCGTGGTTCAAAGATCCCTCCGGTGCCCCCCCCCCGAGTTCTCCACCTTTTTTAAGGGGGGGGGAACCCCAGAGTTGCTGACCTATTTTTAGGGAGCTGACCACGCTTACACATTATCTCTAACAAGCTCTTGGAACAAAATAAAATGAAAAGGCAGAGGAAAATCTAATGAAGTCCTCAATTCCAAAGCAAGACTCATTCAAGACTCGGCAGATCTTCTAATTCATCCTCATGATTCAAATCACCACATATCCAAAAGTTAAAGCAATCACCAGTTTGTTGTTCTTTAAATAAATTGATAAAAGACACCGAGAATGAATTTCCCGGCCAATTTGTGTACAAAGTACAAAGTGTACATTTTCAAATATTGTGAGGGGTGGCGTGGGGGTGAGTGTAAATCAGTGACATCCTGAACCTAAAAAAGGACCCAAAACTTGGGTCACAAAGGCTGCAGCTGCACTTACCTGAGAGTAAGCCCTGCTGAATCTAATGCAACACACGTCTCACAACAATTGAAACTGTTCCGTAGAAAGCACAACTTGAAAAAAAGAGATAATGCACCTATTTTTGTAAATTAAGAAACGGCATTGCCATTCCAATGGTGTGCGTGCACTGCTGCATCTTGTGACCGATCCTATGGCGTGGGGCATCTTTGCAACCCTTAGATCCTATGGGGTGGGGCATCCTTGCAACCCTTCCAATATTCTGCATCTTGCAACCAATCCTATAGGGTGGGGCGTCCTTGCAACGCTTCCACTATTCTGCATCTTGCGACCGATCCTATGGGATGGGGCATCTTTGCAACCCTTCCAATATTTTATTTACGTAAGTTTTGTGTGTGTGTGTGTGTGTGTGTGTGTGAGAGAGAGAGAGAGAGAGAGAGAGAGAGAAAAGACCCGCCGCCTCCACCTGCGCCTCCTCCTCCTCCTCGTCTCTACCAGGCAGTCTCCTCCGGGGAGTGGAAGGGGTTAAAAGGGGGCGGGGCGACGGGCGCGTCCGCCCCGGTCTCCCAGCCCCGCCCCCGCACGCGGCGTGACGTCGCGGCGCGCGCCGGGACCCGGAAGCATCTCTCGGCGATGGCGGCGGAGGGCGCGGGGCAGCAGTGGGTGCTGGTCGAGATGGTCCAGGCCTTCTATGAGGTGAGCGGGCCCCTCGAGGTGGGTGGCCGGGGGGGGGGTGGCCGCAGGGCTCCGCGGAACGGAGCGAGGAGAGGCTGGAGGCTTCCCGAGGGGTCGGGGAAGGAGCAGGGGCCGGCGGGGGTCCCTTCCTGGTCCGCCCCCACGACCGAAGAGGGAGGCTGAGGTCGGGGTGGGGGGGCGGGAGGAGGGTGGCTGCCCGGGGGAGGGGCCCGGGGGCGGGGGGGGGAGGGGTCGCCGCGCCTGGCCGTCGGGAGGACGCATAGGGGCTAACCACAAGGGGCAGAGTTCCCTTCGCAGCCCCCCCTCCCAAGAAAATAAAAATGTGAGGGGGACGGGCCTCCAAAGTTGAGGGGCATTCCCTTTCAGACGGTGTGTCTGTGCAACATTATTATTATTAAGGGAGTTGGGTCCCCAAAGTTCAGGGGAGTTCCCATTCAAATTGTGTGTGTCTGTGCCACATTATTATTATTGTTATTGAGGGAGCTGGGTCCCCAAAATTCAGGGGAATTCCCATTCAAATGGTGTGTGTCTGTGCAACATAAGTATTATTATTTTTATTATTATTGAGGGAGCTGGGCCCCCAAAGTTCAGGGGAATTCCCATTCAAATGGTGTGTGTCTGTGCCACATTCTTCTTCTTCTTCTTCTTCTTCTTCTTCTTCTTCATCTTATTATTATTATTAAGGGAGTTGGGTCCCCAAAGTTCAGGGGAGTTCCCATTCAAATTGTGTGTGTGTGCCACATTATTCTTATTCCTGTTTCCTGCTGTGGGGCAAACAGGATTTAGATGGCTTTGCGTTCCCACCCCATAGCTCCCATCAAGATATCAGAAGGTGTCATTAAATATTGCAGTTATAAGGGTTATTTAGGCATGAGCACCATTGAATTCTGAGCAAACGTATAGGTTCTGTTTGTAAGTTTCGCTTATAAATATGGGGTAAATGTGCATAATCTTGGTTATCATTTAGTGGGTGTCTGTCTAGAACGCTCTGCTGAATTAATTCCCAGTCCTCCAACATGGACTTATTTCTTTGCTTTAGGCAAACAAACACCTTCTTATTCAGGTGTCTTAAAGTAGTTTACATACATTTAAGTATTCTTAATTTTTATTTCCTGGCTTACTTTTTTATTATTTGTATTTTTTAACCTAATAAGCCACTCTGAAATCAGTTTTGATGAAGGACATTATGTTTTAAATGAATAGGCTTCTGTTTGTTTATAGCATGGGTTGGTGACAGAGCTCATCTCCCAAGCCTTCTGGCTTTCAGTCAGAACAGACAGTGCTGCATTGGGTAGTCTTAATACCTAGTACAAAATCCCATTGCCATTGGTTGGCTTACCCATAATACAGTGGACGCTCGAGTTCCGAACGTGATCCATGTGGGAGGCACCTTTGCAACCTGCAGTGCTGCGTCTGCGCACGAGCGGGTCGCAATTTAGTGCTTATTCGCATGCGCAAGCACCAAAACCCGGAAGTAACCCTTTCTGGTACTTCTGGGTTTTGGCGCGTCCTTAACCTGGAAACGCATAACCAAAGCATCTGTAACCCGAGGTATGACTGTACCATGTTTCTAGCGCTGTCTGTATTCAGAGACTACATCTTTTAATTTGGATTGGCAGAGCAGTTTGGTTGGCCTGGCATAGTTATACTTCTGTAGGTGAGTGGTAAGTTCAGAAATCTAACCACATGATTTATAGTTCTAAGTAATGCTAGAGGATGGAAACAGCATGGATGCGGCACTTTGAGGGAGCAGATTAACCTTTTGGCCTATGCTTCTAAGGGAGTGGTGTGTACCTATTCTGTTCAAACCCATTGACCTGATGCTTGTTGAAGCAAACTTCCCAGAGAAGAGACTGTTGAACTCTTTGAAGATCCTGTGTGTCTACAACATGTCCACTTAACACAGCTCTAATGGGAGAGTAGAGATCTTAAGTAAGAAAGATACTCTGTGTATGGAGACATAGCTAAGTGTATAGAACACTTGTTCTGAGCTATACCAGTTGCATAAAGTTGCCTATTAGGAAATGTAAGAACTTGTTTGGCAGCCAGCAGTTCCATACCATCAACAAGTGGAGAAAGAATGGACCACTGTCTCCAACAGCAACCTTCTTGGGAGAAGGTATTCTCTTTTGCCTAGTGCCCTGAATTTCCATGTTCAGTGCAGAGGAGGGGAGTTCCTAACCTTTGCAGGCTTGTTTACAAGGCTGTGTTATTGGATCCAAGAGAATAAATCCAGCTTTTGTCCATTTTCTCTTTTGAAACCTTCCGATTGGGCAGTGCTGGGCTTCCTAAACATTTCAGTCAGGTTACAAGTTTGGTTAAAACAGCAAAAAGTGGTGAATTTAACTTGTACACTTTTAAAGAGATGGCAAACTTAGAGCAATGATTAATGTGCAGCTGGTATTTTTGTTTACTTTCCAGGCTCCAACTTACCATCTTATTTTGGAAGGTATTCTAATCCTATGGATAATCAGACTTCTTTTCTCCAAGACGTACAAGCTTCAGGAGCGATCTGACCTCACACCTAAGGTTTGATGTTCCAAAATAGTCTCAATATGCTCTGACAAAAAACTAAAAGTCAGTATGATTAATAGCTATAATGCTTGAAATAAGCACTTCAGTCTAATCATCGTTTTTTTAAAAAATAATGTGTTTTATTAAAGATTTTCTTGGGTTACAAAAGTACATACATCACCTCTGTTTTCAGATCATAAAGTCCCTTTTACATATCACTTGTATTTTACATGAAACTTTAATGTATACAATATTAGATTGGGGGAGAAGAGAGGTAGGAAGATAGAAGGGGGGGGAGAGAAGAGGGGGCCGTGTCTAATCATAGTTGTATATACAAGTGTAATTGTTTTTCCTAAAGTCTCCCCAAAAAACCCCCAACCCTGCTTGATTATGGACTATGTTAAGTTAATTCGTATTACTAATGACTTGGCTCTAGAGAAGTACGATTGCATAAGCAGGGAGGTTGTGGCTGACAGACACACTGTGTGGGGTGCTGTTTAGGACACCCACAGCCCATGTTTTTCTCTGGCTCCAAACCTGTTAAATAAGTTGTGGTATTTAGGGGTGCTGTTTTAAAAAGTGATGTTGGTTTCTGTGTAGCAAAAAAAAAAAAAAGTTCCTCTGACAATTACTCTTTGAAAGTGGTGCTATGTGCTTACCTTGGCAAGTTCTACTGATCAGCTGATTGGCAGCACTTCTGTACCCAGGGCTTTGGAAGATCTAAAAGTCCATTGATTGGTGGCACTTGTGAAGCCCAGTGCACATTACTTCCCAAAACCTAACAATCAGCTGATCAGCATTAGGAGTAAACAGGTTTATTTCAAGCCATTATGTCATTGTAATGCAAGGTGATAGTCATGGCTGAACCATGTTGGGTTGCAGAATGGGAGGGGTTATAATGACAAGACTGGCTGGATCAAGTTCCCCACCTGATACCAAAGTTATTCTGAAAGGTGATTGCCCAGTTTAATAACCCTGTGTGTCGTACAGCAGTTTTCCACAGGAGAACAGATATGATGGCAAAATGGCTGGAAAATGCTCTACCTTTTCTTTACTGATCCAGACGACTAGTTTCTTCACAGCTGTCACTCATAACAAAGTGGAGATGCAATTTGCTTTTTATTTTAAAATATGCTTAGTTCACCTTTCCAAGAGTCAAGGCAGCTAACAACACCAGAGTCCCTTTACCTTTAACCTCTAGATCAGGAACGTCCAACTCTAGGGACTGTGATCTACTCCCAGTAAAATAACACTGGGAGTGATCTACCCACTGTCATTTTTTTGAGCTTTTTTGGGAAGGAGAGACTACCAGGGTTGTTGAGAATGTTTTAATTCGATATTACTTAAGTCCGCAGCAATAGCTACTTACAACACTCAAACGTCAATGCATGACATGATAGCTTTCACAGCTACAGCAGCAATTGGACACAGCACCAGGGGACAGCACATAGGACATGACAGAGGAATACAGCGAGGGGGCAGGCAGGGGAATATTCCATTCCCCTTTGTTTCATATTTGGTGATCGAATACGATCCCGCAATTGACCACAATAGCCTGGAGATCCACCTGTCGTTTGCTGTCACCCGGTTGTACATGTCTGCTCTAGATGTTTTTGGACTCCAACTCAAAACAGCCCCCGTTAGCGTGGCAAAGGATGATGGGAGTTGTAGTTCAGCAACATCTAGAAGGCCCCATCCCTCGAAGTAGATGCTACTATGGTTGGGTCCATGCAGCTGTTTAGGAATAGATAGTCTTCTTACACACATTGTTCTGCGATTTGTTTTTCGTTTGACGGGGAGATTTGCGAGGCAGTATGCTTTTTCTCTCTTTAACTGCATAAAGATCCTTTGCCAAAGGTCCATCTAGTCTTTCATCTGTTTCCAACAGTAGCCAGCCAGGTATCTCTGGAAAGCTCACAAGCATGATATGAAGTTGACTTCAGTACAGAATGTTCAGGGGTAGCGTGCCTCTAATGTTAAGCATCCATTGTGAAATAATTGTTCACGATGCAGGTTTTTTTTTAAAAAAAAACACCATCTAATTTAGTGGTTATTACAGTTTGTGGTATTAAATAGGTTGGAAAAGGTAGGGCATTCATGACTGCTTTGTGGTTAGTGAGATCTAGGGTAAATGCTATATTTATCTATCTTACTCGTTTGAAAGCAGGAGTTAGCATTGAAATAGAAGGAACTAAAAGTACCTCAGAGACCTAATGATGTTTCTTAGCCCCTGGGAAGCTTTCATCTCTGCTTTTCCTTTAGCGTAATGAATAGTAATGACTACTTGCTCACAAGTGAGATGGGGCATTCTAAGTATAACTTGTGTTCATGTTATAGCAACAACAAAATGAATCATTTCCACTTTCATGTCTATATTGCTCTGTCCCAGTTTCTGCCAACCTAGCAGTTCGAAAGCACGCCAGTGCAAGTAGATCAATAGGTACTGCTGCAGCGGGAAGGTGAGCGCCATTTCCGTGTTCTCTGGCATTCATCACGGTGTCCCGTTGTGCTGGAAGCGGTTTAGTCCTGCTTGCCACATGACCCAGAAAACTGTCTGTGGAGAAACACCAGCTCCCTCAGCCTGAAAAGCGAGATGAGCGCCGCAGCCCATAGTCGATTTTGACTGGACATAACCGTCCAGGGGTCCTTTTACCTGTCAGCAGCCAGCCGCAGTATTCTGCTTCACCTGCATCTTCCTGCTGCAAAGGAAGCCTCACATAGAGTGCATTGCAGTGATCCATTCTTGATATCACCAAAGCCTGAAGTGAAGCTGTCCCACTTCAGGCATGATTTTAGCTGTCACACCAGTCACAGCTGATAAAAGGAATTCTAGCCACTGAAACATCTTGGGCCACCTGTGTCAGAGTTGGGTCCAGAAGCACCCCTAAACAGCCTGCCTGCTCCTTCAGGGGGAGTACAGACCCACCCAGGCCAGGCACTTGACCAATTTCTCAGACACAAGAACCACTCACCCATAGTGTGTTTCCAGGATTCAAGTTCTGCTTACTTTCCCTCATCCATCCCACCACTGTATCCAGGCAGTACGTTGCCCTGAGGCCTTTTTGGAATTATTATTATTATTATTATTATTATTATTATTATTATTTATACCCCACCCATCTGTCTGGGTTTCCCCAGCCACTCTGGGCAGCTTCCAACAGAATATTAAAATACAATAGTATATTAAACATTAAAAGCTTCCCTGAACAGGGCTGCCTTCAGATGTCTTATAAAAGTCTGGTAGTCGTTTTTCTCTTTCACATCTGGTGGGAAGGTGTTCCACAGGGCAGGTGCCACTACCGAGAAGGCCCTCTGCCTGGTTCCCTGTAACTTGGCTTCTCGCAGCGAGTGAACTTGCAGAAGGCCCTCGGCACTGGACCTCAGTGTCTAGGCAGAATGATGGGTGTGAAGACGCTCCTTCAGGTATACTGGACAATGAAGAAATAAAGATGATAATAAAACCAATATTCAGGTGGGTGGACTTGCTTGGTGCATCTGTACAGAGAAGTCTATTAATTTCATAATGATCCTTTTAATGTCTGTATTGCTCTTGGAAAAACATGTCAGCATAATCAAATGTTTTCCCAGCGCTAACAAAAATGTGGCAATAGTTACAGTGCCAACTGGCATGCATAGAACATGAAATACATATGTGGATTAGAAAATGGGAAGCATATTAATATGAATGAATTACATTTTTGTATCCATTTAACTTACCAGATATGCATGTAAAATCCATCTGCTTAGATCAAAAATCTCTTCCTGATTTTCTCAATAAAATTATTAACAACCAATATTTTGGCTTCTTTCTGTTTTAGGAAAAGGAAGAGTTGATTGAAGAATGGCAACCAGAACCACTTGTTCCTCCTGTATCCAAAGACCATCCAGCTCTCAACTACAATGTTGTTTCAGGGTAATCCTAGAATAAATCAATTCCATGTTTGACTAAACAGCCCAATCCCTTGCATGCTTACTTGAAAGCCAGTCCTCCTGACTTCAAAGGTGCTTGCTTCATAGTTAGTATGCTTAATATTGCAGCTTTGATTACTTTCAGGGGAAATTGTGATTTGTTCTCTTGCAAACTTTGAGAACCAGGTTACAGAATGGATTGAACTTTTAGCTCGCAACAAAATTTTGTTTTTTCTTTTAAAAAAACCCCTCATGAAGATGCTTGGCGTCTGGTTCACTTAGTTGGCATTCAGCTGCTTAATTGATATTAGAGACTTGCCTGGTGACTTTTCAGAAATGTTATTGTGAAAGCTTGTCATCAAATCTAAACTTTTTAAGCTGGGGAGATTTCAGTGGTTAAGAAATGGTTGCTGGCTTCTATGCGCCTCCGAGAGTGAAGGCAAACCACTGTGTTAGCAGTACCAAAGTGATCTCTCTGGGATGCAAGCCTGGGCAGTGTGTATGGGGGCCCTGGGCTGCCCAGGCGACAAGGCCCCCCCCTCGGCCTCGCTGATGTGGTCCAAAGGAAAGGAAAGCAATACGTTTGGCACAAGCTTGGCTGTAGGAGTTGCCGGAAGGAGGCGGACAAGGTGCCATCCAACCGTCTTAGGGACTCCACTCTGGATTTGTGTCGGGTTTACTCCTTCGCCTTTTCTTCTCCCAAAGATATCCTGCAAGGCAGCAGAGGTTTAGGATCAGAGTTTTTCTTCCAGAAACCGCCTTCTTGACCATTGAACCCACTGTTTATTGGCCTCGTCCACTCAGTTTGCTGGAGCCTGTTTTCACATGCAAGGGAAGTTCCTAACTCACTAAGGGTTTGAGACCCATTGGCTACTCTCACCTGGTTTAGCCGGCCAGTCGAAGCCATTCCCAGGGTGTTGCTGCTGCCACATTCTGACAGCTTTGAGGAGCCACAGGTGAGAGCTGAGTGCATGTTGGGCACCAAATGTGGACAAACTACCCCAGAAGGAGCCTAACATGTCTCTCACCACCCCTCCCCTAACACCCCATAAAGGTAAAGGTAAAGGGACCCCTGACCATTAGGTCTAGTCATGGTTGACTCTGGGGTTGCGGCGCTCATCTCGCTTTATTGGCTGGGTCATGTGGCTAGCATGACTAAACCGCTTCTGGCGAACCAGAGCAGCGCATGGAAAGGCTGTTTACCTTCCCGCCGGAGTGGTACCTATTTATCTACTTGCACTTTGACGTGCTTTCGAACTGCTAAGTTGGCAGGAAAAGGGACTAAGCGACGGGAGCTCACCCTGTTGCGGGGATTCGAACTGCCGACCTTCTGATCGGCAAGTCCTAGGCTCTGTGGTTTAACCCACAGCGCTACCCGCCTCCCATACACCCCGGTTAAGAAGCAAAACCTATAATATTCTGAATGTTAATGTTGACCCCAAAGTAAGTTATCCTAAAACTAGTAGTTAGACATAAAGATTTATTTTCTACCTTGCATGTCCTGCAGTAGTAGTTCAGTAATAAAATTAAAAAAGTAAATAGATATTTGATCATTGATGAAAGGTAAGAAACCTCTTTATTTTAGCTCTATTGAAAGCAAAGTGATCTTTAACTAGAGCAGTTTTAATTTCTGATTGTCATAAGGTAGTTCTATGTTTCCCAAGATCCCTCTTAAATTTTCCTCCCCACTGCATGTTCCAGAGTTTCAGATATGGGTTCTTGAAAGTAGTTAGCGTCCGAAAATGCCAAATTCTGTGCGAGTGCCACAACCCCATAGCTGCCTTTGACTGGACTTAACCATCCAGGAGTCCTTTACCTTACCTTCAAAGGCATGGCTTCATCAACAGGAATGCAGCTGTTTGAAATGTGATATAAATACTAAAAAAGGAATCCCCGCACCAGAAAGACTGAACAGTTTCCACCATTGCAATATGTATTTTCAAATTAGTTGTCTTTACAGTGTTGTGCGGAATTTTTAAAAGCGCTGTTCTCTTACCAAGTGCCTGAAACAAAGTTAGGATTATTAGTAAGCTAAGAAAAGTTTGATTTTCTTTTCTTTTCAGGCCTCCAATTCATAACATTGTCGTGAATGGCAAGGAATGCATAAACTTTGCGTCATTTAATTTTCTTGGGCTTTTGGATAATGAAAGGGTCAAGGTAAGTGCCTGCACTTTTGCTCATCTGTAGGTATTGGCTCAGGTGTAACAATCCTGCCTTAATAATCTACGGTTTATTAAGCAGGGAGGGAGCATCCTGTCGCTGTGCTATACTTTGCATACCAGATTCAGTTAGTGCTGTTTACTTTAAGCCATAGTTTAAAGTTGCCCAAAGGGGCAACTGCAGTTTAATCTTGAACTCAGTGCCACAGTTTTATAATACTGCTGTTCATATTGTGCTTGAAAAGTCTACATGAGAATCCTAGGCAAAACCTCCCTTTTAGGTAATGAACCCCTGGCAACAGACCTGCTTGGATTTAGAGATCTAAATAAATATATTCCTTCCAGTAGCACCTTAGAGACCAACTAAGTTTGTTACTGGTATGAGCTTTCGTGTGCATGCACAGTTCTTCAGATACACGAAAGCTCATACCAGTAACAAACTTAGTTGGTCTCTAAGGTGCTACTGGAAAGAATTTCTTTATTTTGTTTTGACTACGGCAGACCAAGACGGCTACCTACCTGTAAATAAATACAGTATGCTTTCAAACCCTTGTCTAGCATCTTGTTTGTAGGGCAACTGTGTTGCATTCATCTGTACTCGCTGGGACATGAAAGTGCCAATACTAACACTGTTGAATGTCCCAAGGAATAGCTATTGAATGTCCCAAGGGATAGCTCCGTAGCTGGGGTCGGCAACCTAAGGCCTATGGGCCACAAGCGGCCCATGGAGGTCGTTTAACCAATCCATGGACCCCTGCCGCCCGCCCAGCTGGCTTCTGTGCACCTCACTAAACCGGGCATGGAGCAGAGCGGGGACCACCTTCTGCGACGCTAGCCAGCTTCCCATTGGCTGCAGGAAGCTCCTGCAACCAATGGGAAGCTGTGCACACCTCTGCGCCAGAAGGAGTGCCGGAAATAGCGTGTGCACAGCTATTGCAGGACCGTGAACTGGCCCAAGCCACAAAAACTTTGCCGACCCCTGCTCAGTAACATGAGATTCTTAATTTCAGGGTCATGAGTTTGTGCCCCTTGTTTAGCCAAAGATGCTTGCATTGCTGGGATTTGGACTAAATGGTTCTCATCAGTGTTAGGAACTGGGATACAAAAGCTAGGAGCTACATTGCTCCTGGGGCTGGAATTGTAGGTGCAAAAACAGAATGTCTAGATGCTATTTTTTTATTTATATAGGGATTTCTTTTTTAAAGACACTAAAAGTTTTCTGTTTTAAAAACCAGATTTTGGCACACATTTAATCCAGGCAGGTTTAATAACATGAGAGAAGTAATAGTTTAGGAGGGATTTCTTAATACAGCTATGTACGTGTCATAGCTACCTGGCAAGAGCAACAGAGGGGAATCCTATAATGAGGACGCTGCCCTTTCCAACAGTAAGCAGCCTACCCACCAATTTCCCTACAGGAATATTTGTGGAAGAGAACCTGCTAGGGGAGATGCAAGTGATCCCTTGCAAACAGTAAGGTGGGGGGAGAGGACACAACAGGAAGCACAAAAGCACTGATGCTTCGTAGTGCCTTTGTAGGTCCTCTTTGAAGGCAGTCTGATATCCCTAGCCACATTATAAAGGGACATTATATTATCACACAAGCATTGCTGTCTATGTTAAAGTGCCCAATACAGCAAGCAAAAGTGTTTTGTAAGAAGTAGGTGCAGATAGAGCCTTTAAGTCAGGTCAATTAATAAAAGTGGGTGTTTTAAACACTATCTTTTTATTTAAAATAAGCAAAAATAATCCATTAAAAACAAAAATGTAACCTGTTTTTTTTAATCAAGTGTCCTGACTTAGCATTCTAAGATCAGCAGTTAATAGTTTTTTATACAAATTGGTATAAAACACCTGATTCTCCCAGCAGCGTGGCGGGGGTGGGGGGTGTTGAGAGACAGTCTTTTGCTGCTGCTGCTGCTCTGCACCTGGGCGAATCAGGTGTTTTGTGGGATAGAGCAGTAGCAAAAGACATGTCTTTTGCTGCTGCTGCACCCTGCAGATCAGTGGACTGCAGCCAGGCCAGGGTGGAGATAAAAGGTAAAGGTACCCCTGCCCGTACGGGCCAGTCTTGACAGACTCTGGGGTTGTGCGCCCATCTCACTTAAGAGGCCAGGGGCCAGCGCTGTCCGGAGACACTTCCGGGTCACGTGGCCAGCGTGACATCGCTGCTCTGGCGAGCCAGAGCCGCACACGGAAACGCCGTTTACCTTCCCGCTGGTAAGCGGTCCCTATTTATCTACTTGCACCCGGAGGTGCTTTCGAACTGCTAGGTTGGCAGGCGCTGGGACCGAGCAGCGGGAGCGCACCCCGCCGCAGGGATTCGAACCGCGGACCTTTCGATCGGCAAGTCCTAGGCGCTGAGGCTTTAACCCACAGCGCCACCTGCGTCCCAGGGTGGAGATACCTTGATGCAATAGAGGCTCGCGGTGGCAAAATGCGACTGGAACAATAGGCGTATCCAATGCTGGTCCTTGTGGTCAATTTTGTGATTCTCTGAATACTGTAGAAATCATTTCTTTTCTAACTGTACTTAACAACTCTTCTCCTGCTATGCTTATTCAAAGAATGCAGCCCAGAATTCTCTGACAAAATACGGTGTTGGCACCTGTGGCCCAAGGGGATTTTATGGAACCTTTGGTACGTATAACCTGTTTTTTCCAGTTGAGCATTAAAGGTAGCTAATTGAATGTTGATGTCACATAAAGGAATTGGGAGATGGGAACCAATGCTAACGTATTCCTCATTCAGATGAATTGGCATCTAAGCTTGTGGGGTTTTTTTGCATAGTGTCATTAACATGCACACACATGGAGTAATAACAAGAGCACATGGTCCCTTTCCTGAGAAGCACACAATCTAGAGTTTGACATGGGGAGGCGGCAGAAAGAAAGCTAAAACTGAGCATAAACAGAAAAGGAGTTTCCATTCAGTTCAGTTGAACACACTACAGCTCAATCCTCCCCCTTTTCTTCAGTGAGTAAGATTGTCTTCCATAAACACGGTTTTAACAGTGAATCCGTAAGTGACTGTGGAGGCCAGTTCTGGATCCACACATCCATCCACAGTGGGGACATAGGTTTCCAGGCAGGAGTTGATCATGGTGTGGATTTGCCAAGCGTGCCTTCCTCTTAGCACGTTTCTCCCTTTCGTCTTGAGTCTGAACGTCTTCAAAGCCCATGACACCTTTGGTCAAGGCTGTTTGCCAGTTGTAGCGCTCTCAGGCCAGTGTTTCCCAGTTGTCAGTGCTTATACTACATTTTTTAAAGATTTGCCTTGAGTCAGTCTTTAAATCTCTTTTGTTGACCAGTATTACGCTTTCCATTTGTAAGTCCGAAATAGAGGTTGCTTTGGAAGATGAGATATATAGATATTTATATAGATACACACACACACACAAGATACACATGTTTGCTCACGGAGTTTGAGGGGCTTTACACTCGGGGAAACTAGGTACAGAACTGCATCAGTAGCAAATGAGAGCTAAGAGGTTCTGCCAAAGACATCAGAGAAAAAGTGAGTTCACAGGAGGGATTTGAAGGCAAAGAGTAACTGCTGGAAAGTCCACATTTCTGTCTTCTTTTTTTGGCTGCTGCTGCTGCTTAGAAGATATTTCCAAAACCGGAATTATCCATATGAGTTTGAGCTGGCCCCCATAAAAAGTTAGAAGCAGCTTTTAGTCTGCATCCAGAAGCACACCCATGGTTGCACACTCAGTCTTTTCAGGGAGAGTACTTTGCTGGGCAGTTTTGTACTTTTTGAGTGAAAAGAGATCACTTTTGCATCTTGTGAAAGTGAAGCTACAATACTTAACAAAGTATTATAATTAGGATAAACTAGAGCCCAATTAAGGGACGCAGGTGGCGCTGTGGGTTAAAGCCTCAGCGCCTAGGGCTTGCCGATCGAAAGGTCGGCGGTTCGAATCCCTGCAGCGGGGTGCGCTCCCGCTGCTCGGTCCCAGCGCCTGCCAACCTAGCAGTTCGAAAGCACCTCCGGGTGCAAGTAGATAAATAGGGACCGCTTACCAGTGGGAAGGAAAAAGGCGTTTCCGTGTGTGGCTCTGGCTTGCCAGAGCAGCGATGTCACGCTGGCCACGTGACCCGGAAGTGTCTCCGGACAGCGCTGGCCCCTGGCCTCTTAAGTGAGATGGGCGCACAACCCCAGAGTCTGTCAAGACTGGCCCGTACGGGCAGGGGTACCTTTACCTTTACCTTTACTTTGCTGGGCAGTTTTGTACTTTTTGAGTGAAAAGAGATCACTTTTGCATCTTGTGAAAGTGAAGCTACAATACTTAACAAAGTATTATAATTAGGATAAACTAGAGCCCAATTGGATTGTAATGCCTGAAAGAAGCAAGAGGAATTCTCACTCAGAATTAAATGCTTCTTAATTCTCTAGAGCCATTCATCGGCCTACAGATGCAGAAACACAACTTTGTAACCATGCCAATACAACTTGATCCAGGACCCTAGAGCTACTTCCACATTGGTCTGAGGGGCTGCTCAGATTTCCACTGGCAATCCTAGTCTTTGAATATTCTGTAATGCCAGTAGCAAGAAATAGGAACTGTGAAGCTTTTCATTAAAGAATTCAGCTATTGCCTTGACATAATTTTAAAAAAGAATTCCTATGACTTGCCTCTGGCCAGTCTCAGACTGCCTCTGGCCACACCAACTGGACCTGAAGGCAGACCCATCTGGGCAGGACAGTTGCAACAGCATCCTAGCTTCTGTTTTTCCCCTGTGCTTCCCTTAAACTTTCCAGATCAGTTCCTGATTTTTTTTCACAGCAACAGCCTTCACACAATCTCTGCTTGCAGTAGAAGTTGCAGCTTTTTCCAGGGTCATGAAACCGTTACAGCCGATTATTTACAGAAGCTTCGTTAGATTCTCCCATGTGTATCGGTTACAGAATCTATCTTGTTTGAGCAGAATACATTGCTGGATGATGCCTTAAGCTTGTTTCAAGAATGCTTCACAGCTTCTTTTCGCGGTTATTCAAATGTCATACAGGGATAATAGGCAGAGCTGAAGCAAAGACTAAATACTGAGCTTTCCAAAGAGGCCACAAGGGGGCAGTCTGATTTCTGGCTGAAACATCTTGACCGCTTGCGAACACAGTAATGTAGATACTGCCAACATACTATATCTGTGTGGTAATCAAGAGGTTTGGATTCAGACCTCAAGCGGAGGGTTTTTGTAATACAAATCCTGCTGTGAAGCTCCTAGTCTGCATTTAATCACAGTGTGAGGGTGTTTCACATTCCTCTCCTGTCTCTGCAGAGCACTATAGAGACAGCAGTGCAGTGAGCCTAAACGTTTTCCTTTATCTCCCCTATAGTCTGACTTTCTGGTGCGAGTTGCTTAACTTGCTGGTGTTTTCACCTAGAGGATTGGGAACGGCTTCCAGGAAGCCACTTGGGACTGTTCAGGTTTCACAAGGCAAAGTGTTCATCTTATCGTCGGCATTTTGGGCACTGTGATTTGATAGTTTACCATATGAGAACAATGTCTTCCATGCTCCCTTCTCCTTTTAATCATTTCAGTGGTGGTGCTAGAATTCTCTCTTACCTTCCTTGTTACTGGAAGATTGTGGCGAAACACTATCCATGACCATAACTGATGTTGTTTTGACTAGATTCCCATCTAGATATCCTGACTTCTTAATTTTAAAGCCATGTGGTTTTCAGTATGGTGAAAGACTTCTTACTCTGAAGGTTTGGCTGTTCTTTCCAGTGTATGTGTCATCTTCTCATGCTCCTGCTTAATACGTAGGGTGCATAGGAATACGAGAAGAGAAAGGTTTACGCCCTGCCCCTTTTCCTTGGATTTTAACGGCAGATTCTCTTAGGAATGTTGGTCACTAAATTGGGTCCAAACTGCCCCCCTCCCGATGTGATAATGAGAGATTTTGAGCTGAAAAAATAGGGAGATAAGGTTCATTAATCTGGCCTGTTACCAGTTCCCCAGTAACTCTAATCCTGGCAACTTTCTTGATATTGAAAAGAGATGGTCTGAACTAATAGGTTTCATCCTATCAGAGTGTCAGGATGCTGTCACCGGCTCCCGGCTATTTGCCCAGGAAAGTATAAAGACAAGGAAAAGTTTCTTGCTTTCCTTTTTTATTTGAATCTTTACAGAGAGAGGCTATAGACCCCAGCCTCTTGGATAATGGCGTTGTCCTGAGTGAATCTCCACCCCCCATCCCCCAAATCTCTCCCACTTTCTCATTCGTCGTTCTCATCATCTCTACGGATGCTGCTACATGCCCTCTGTCTTTGAGCTCTTTGCTCTCCCACTTTTAAGGCTTGCCAGGTTCTGGGAGATGGAGGGTCTGGAATGCTTTCTAATGACAACGTGTCAGCCGGGTGTTGTTCCGACTCTCCCATGATTTCCCAACTTTTCCCCTCATCTGCCTCTGAGCTGTGACCTTCCTCAAACCCCTGTTGTAAATCTATACTGTCGTCTTCTTCCTCCTCCTCCCTGGAAGGGGCAGGATGGGGAGGCAGACTCCACCATTTCTCCTCTGCCCAGTCCCTGACACAGACACAGTGGCCACTCCTGGAGGGCTCCCATGACGCTCAGTAAAACTTTCTTCCCCACCACTTGTCCTTGGAGAAATAGATACCCCATTCCTTGCAGTGCTCACTTGTGCTGCCTTAAACCACTTAGAAGCCATTTTACCATGTAAGCGGTATAAAGGTAAAGGGACCCCTGACCATTAGGTCCAATCACGGACGACTCTGGGGTTGCGGCACTCATCTCGCTTTATTGGCCAGCATGACTAAGCCGCTTCTGGCGAACCAGAGCAGCGCACGGAAACGCCATTTACCTTCCCGCTGGAACGGTACCTATTTATCTACTTGCACTGCATTCTTTCGAACTGCTAGGTTGGCAGGAGCAGGGACCGAGCAACAGGAGCTCACCCCGTCGCAGGGATTCGAACTGCCGACCTGATCGGCAAGCCCTAGGCTCTGTGGTTTAACCCACAGCACCACCCATGTCCCTATGTAAGCGGTGTATACGTAAACAAAACAATGAGTTTGCTATCCTTTTCCATATTTGATGGAAGATGTGTGGGAGAAAGTGGAACTATTGGGCTCTATGACACTCATTTGTGTACACTACAGTCACTCCTGCTACGCTGGATTGAGCCCCTCCAGCACCCACCCCCAAAATGAGATGGATCTTAATTCACCATGGTTGAAATTATATTTGGGGACAACGGTTAATTCTTCTTAAATGGGTGGATCTTGCTGGGTTGTGTGTGTAATAAAGGTGAACCCACTGGCAGCATATGAATCGATGGTTAGCTTGACCCAACAACGCCACACACACGGGGCAAACAAAACTCACTGCAGTCAACTGTAGGTGACCATCCATGCCTTCGGCCCCCAACCACTCTCAATGCCAAAGAAAACTGATAAAGGAATACAAAGAGAACCTACCCACATGACGCTGACACAAAAACCTTGCACATATACCATGTAAAACAATGAAAGTTTACTACCTCCCTTCTCCCCCCCAAACTCTCTTCTCCCCCACCCCTGTATGCAATATGCAATATTGAAGTCTCACTGATCTGCAGAAAAAAACTTTAGAATCTGAAAATAGAGGTGATGTATGTACTTTGGTAACCCCAGGAAATATTCAGTAAAAACATTTTTTAAATAATAATGGATGAATCTGTAAAATAGGGCTCAGTAAGTGATAGATGCGAATGTTTCATTCGAAATGAGGGATGTTCAGAAAATGAGTTGGGGAGGAGTAGGAAGGTAGGGGATGAGAGAAGGCAAAAAAAAAAAAAACAAAGTGGAAAAATGCAAGATAGGAATAAGTGTCGGGAGAAGAGATTTAACTCCACTGATTGCTTTGTTGGTTTATCGAGCCTGAAAACTGCTTGGGGAATTCCACTTGGAATGCACTATGTTAATATAGAGCTAAGATAATTACCCCTTAGCTTTCTAAACAAGCCTCTGACACTTGGCAGTGTTGATTCCCTCTGTTTCTAGTTTCCCAACAACAGACACGTTTTGGTATTCGTTTCTGGAATATTTCTGACAGGTATCTGAGTGTGGCTTGCTTACTTTTACTCACAAAACATAAGTGCCCTTTTAAGGTAATGCAGTCAAACACTCAGATGAGTTACTTTGCACCTGGTTAGAATGACCGGATTGTCAGCCTGTACTTGTTCCGTGTGTGTGTGTGTGTTTGTGTGTGTGAAGGAGAAAATAACCTGGGCAGAGTTGAATAGATTTTCATGCTGTTAATGACTTTGCATCTTTGTGTGACTTTTCTAAAACATAAACTACCCTTCCCAAACAGATGTACACCTGGAACTGGAGGAACGACTTGCCAAATTTATGAGGACCGAGGAAGCTATCATATATTCCTATGGATTTGCTACAATTGCCAGTGCTATTCCTGCCTATTCAAAACGAGGAGACATTGTTTTTGTGTACGTAATCTTCACTTTTTCTATATTACACTGGACCCTCCGGATACAAACTTAATTTGTTCTCGGGGTCTGTTTTCACCCCCAAAATTATGTAAATAGAGACACGCTTGTGCGCATGCGCAAGGTACGTGAAGCTCTTCTGCGCATGTGCGCGGGGCGAAACCCGGAAGTATACACTTCTGGGTTTGCCGTGGCCGTAACCCAAAGATTCCATATCCAGGGGGATACGTAAGTAGAGGTACGACTGTACGTGGGACTTTCTGAAGAGGCTCCTTCAGAATCTCTGTAGTATTTCTTCTCCTCTCTGTAAGGCTGAGGTTCTTCATAAATAATAATTTTATTATTTATACCTGCCTATCTGGCTTAACAGGGATGCGGGTGGCGCTGTGGATTAAACCACAGAGCCTAAGACTTGCCGATCAGAAGGTCAGCGGTTCGAATCCCCGCGATGGGGTGAGCTCCCCTTGCTCGGTCCCTGCTCCTGCCAACCTAGCAGTTCGAAAGCACGTCAAAAGTCCAAGTAGATAAATAGGTACCACTCTGGCAGGAAAGTAAACGGTGTTTCCGTGTGCTGCTCTGGTTTGCCAGAAGCAGCTTAGTCATGCTGGCCACATGACCCAGAAGCTGTATGCCGGCTCCCTCGGCCAATAAAGCAAGATGAGCGCTGCAACCCCAGAGTCGGTCACGACTGGACCTAATGGTCAGGGGTCTCTTTACCTTTACCTTTATCTGGCTTAACAACAACAACAACAACATTAATTTTATCATTTCTACCCCACCCATCTGGCTAGGTTCACCCAGCAATTCTGGGTGGCCTACAGCACATAAAAAATGGTAAAACATTAGACATTAAAAATTTCCTGATACAGGGTTGCCTTCAGATGTCTTCTAAAAGTCAGATAGTTGTTTATTTCCTTGACATCTGGTGGGAAGGCATTCCATAGGGCAAGCGCCACCACCGAGAAGGCCCTCTGCCTGGTCCCTGCAACCTCACTTGTCACAATGAGGAAACCGCCAGAAGGCCCTCAGAGCTGGACCTCAGTGTCCAGGGTGAATGATGGGGGTGGAGATGCTCCTTCAGGTCTACTGAGCCGAGGCCATTTAGGGCTTTAAAGGTCAGTACCAACACTTTGAATTGTGCTCAGAAATGTATTAGGAGCCAATGAAGATGCTTTAGATCTCGGCGGCCACTCCCAGTCACCAGTCTAGCTGTCTCATTCTGGATTAGTTGTAGTTTCTGAGTCACCTTCAGAGCTAACCCCATGTAGAGCATATTGCAGTAGTCCAAGCGGAAGATAACCAGATAGAATCGATTTAAACTAAAACAGAACTTATTCTTTCTGTTTGAACCACTTCAAGTCAAACCCTTTTCAAACAGATTTGTCTTGCCGCTCTTAGAACAGTTGTGCATGCTTGAGGTTTGGTTGAGCCTTTGGGGAAGAGATTTCGAAACTAGGCTAGAGTACAGTAAGGTGGCCAGTGGATATATGCATTGTGTGCCTTCCTCCTTCAGTCTCTACCGATGGCTTACAGATGCAAAACTGCTTGGAGGAAGAAGCCTATGAGCTGGGCTATAGATTGGGGGGGGGGGCATCTCATATACCTGATAGGGACAATCTCCCCTGTTGTAGTGACACTTTTCCCAGCTGTAGCAATCTGCGAATTGTTGCCAGCCACTGCTGGCAACATCTGTGTACACCCAAGTTAACCATAGATATTTCTCTCAAAGGCACAACCTACAAGCTGTTGCTTCTGGTTACCAGCTCTTAGTGGGTTCTGTGGTCTGTTTTAGTGAACATGCATTATGAGCTATCAATCTCAATTGTTTAAAAATGAAATTAACTGGGACAGTTATAAAAGCGCTTTAATAGGCCTTCTCCTAGAAGAAGGGCTGAACGTGATTGTTAGGAAAGTGGTTATGCACAATTTTTCAGCGCCAGTGTAGGATCGCTTATATGATCTTGTCATTTTCAAAGCTGTATCTTGATACCATTTTAAATGCCTATTAAGGGGTAGTTTTAATCGCTTATGAAATGCTTTCAAAATGACTACTTGGTTTTAACGATCAATTGCTGCTTTAGAATCAACTCTTTAAAAATTGCTAGCAGCTGTTGAAACGTTTTGTCAGTATCCCCCATAGGTTACAGCCAAGCAAAGAAATGCACTTGATGAGTGGTTGGAATGAATTTACTTAATGTCAGACAAAAATCTCCTCTAGAGCACTCTTACTGAGCTTGTGCTTGTTATGTGTTAGTTGATACTAACTGAAATTGTATGTGTGTGTGTGTAAATCTTATAGAACTCAATGAGACATTCCCAGATAAATGTGTCTGTAGCATACGTAGTCTGATTTTTTCCCCCTTTCCATTTTCCCCCCACGTAACCTATGAACTGAGTGAGTTCAATGGCTAGGAATTACCTAGCCCTGGCAGTTTTCTCCTTATTAATATACTAGCTTCCTTTAAAAAAATTATTGAAGGTGGCAAGCAAACTTTTTTAAAAAAATGTAAAACAATGAATAAAAGAATATTAAAATAGCCTTTATGTTTAAAATTACAATTAAGAGATTATGAGGAGTGTAATCAAATAACTAATTAAAGGAGTAATACCTAAAGATGTCTGTGGTCCCTCTGCCCCAGTCTTAGCTGCTCTTCAGAAGACAAGCTCAGTTTGAGCCTTTTGGAAGGATGTGGTTATCTTGCCATCAGCTCAGAAAATTTTCTGGCCACATTTCAAACCCATGGAGCTAATCTCTGGGGTTAGGCAGATTCATATGGGTGGAGATAGTTGGTGCTCTGTTCCCAGGCCATATAGGGCTCTAAAGTTCAAAACCGCGGAATCCTACACAAAACTAATAAAAATGACTGGAAAAACAAACCATAAAATTCTGATACTGTTCCATCTTCACTAGGTACCAGTTTGTCGCTGGGCTCAGTTTTAGGTGATGACTATAGACCTACAGACTCTTATTAACTGGAGTTTGAGTTGAGTATAGAAACAAATAGGTAGACAGTTCAGATGATGCAGTATTGCAGTTTTATGCTGCAAACTGCTATCTCCTGTCAGCGCTGGGCCAGAGGCATTGTGGTCTATTTGAAGTTTTTGCTCTGCCATCAAAGGCAGCCCTAACATAGTGTTACAATGATCGGCTAGAAGTGACTAGGATATGTCTGAGTCTGGTTTCTGAGATAAGGGCACAGCAGCTCCACTAGCCAGATCTGGCAAAAGGCAGCCGTAACCACTTCTGCTATCTGAACATCCTTAAGCAAGGCTTTACCTAAGAGCACTGCCAAGCTGCAAACCAGATTTCTTTATTTAAGAGGAAGGCCTCTCCCAAACCTCTTCCAGGCTGCCAGAACGTCCAGCTAGCAGCACCTCTGCCTTGTCTGGATTAAGCTTCGGTTTGTTCACCTTAATCTACTGCAGAACTCACCAGTTTAGAACTTCCATTGCATCAAAAGATGGAAATGAAAGCTAGTTTTGATCTGCATATAGATGATCTCTAGCCCAAATACCGGGATGATCTAGCTGTTTCATGTTCATGTTGAGAAACAAGATGAATCAGTGTGACATCCTGTATGCCAAAGGTGATGGGTTGGAGGAGTGATGCCACCTTCTGAAACTATCCTTTAAAGGATCTCTATATGCTCTCTTTTTTACTCAAGAAAATCACCATTTTAAAGTTCAAATCGGAGGAAATAAATACAGTAAATGGACAAAAGTACAAAGATTCACAAAATGTTTAGGGATATTCGTCCCCTTGCGTCCCCACAGAAAAAGTACTCTGTGTGTGTGTGTGTGTGTGTGTGTGTGTGTGTGTGTATTTACACCTTGGGGATCTTTTTGATTCATACAGAGGGATAGAAACATTTTAATAAACAAAATGATGTTAGTAACAGTTCCTTGTGAACACAGGAAAAACAAAATTGTTGGCTATTGATTGGGCAGCTCTCATACACTGGCTGCATTCAAACATAACAAATTATGGTTTTATCATGTGAATGAGCCTCAGGCGCATTCATTTTCCTTTTTTGCACCAGTGAAAAAGATTGGAAGCTTCACATTTTAGTGTTGTAGCAAAACCTAGGGAAGCTGTCATGAATGTTAACTATGGTTTGCTAAAACAGGCAAACCAGGAAACATTGTTCATGAAGCTGGCTTGCTTCAATAAACCATAGATAAAAATAACATGGTTAAACTGCAATTGGAAATAGAAGCAAAAGCATGTCATCTCCTTGTGGCCATTTCAGAGAGAGAAGAATGCAAGAGCCCCGTCATGTGACGATATTGCTAATCGAATGCAGTCTTGCTGTCCACTTCTGTAGCTGGGGGTGGTTGAGGCTGCTCATATGGTCAAAAAAGCACATTGTGTAGCAGTTCGTGAAAAGTACATTATGGAGAGAAATCAGACTTCAAAAAGGCAGCTCATGCTAAGAGTGAACTGACACAGTTCTGTGTATTTACAGTGATGAAGCAGCGTGCTTTGCTATTCAGAAAGGCTTACAGGCATCCAGAAGCAACATTAAGTTTTTTAAACATAATGATATAGCTGACCTTGAGCATCTACTCAAAGAGCAGGAGATTGAAGATCAGAAGGTACAGTATTTTTGAAGTCATTGATGTGTTGTAGGGTGTATTTTTAAGCTAACATATTTTGATGCCTTCATTGCTCATTATTTATCTTCTAGTCCATTCTGGAAATGAAGTGTTGTGTATCTTTTGAAGTAGGTTTGGCAGCTGTGTTTCATTTATTCAGATAGCCGTGCTTGGTGTCTGCAACTTTCACTTAACTTTTGAAAAATCTACAGATGGAACTGTAAGATATGCAGTTCACCCACTTTTTCTTTTTTTAAAAAAACAACTCAAAATAACCAGAACACACACCACCGCAATATCAGTGCAGTGTAAAAAATACTGAAGAGTTCCATTTTGTTTCACAACCACACTGTAAGCACCATTTTTGTATTAAAGTAGTATCAAAACACAGCCATGCACATTTCTTTATACATCAACATGTAAAAGGCTCAGAGTTAATAGCATTAAGCCTTTATCCTGGCTGCAGAGCTTACTGGCTATAAAGAATGCTTAACCGCAAAGTATCATATTGTTAAAAATGTGTTTAAGGCCATTGATTTCTGCTGGCATAAGCGCAAGCTTTTCTTCTATACATTCTGTCAACTTTTGATGGCATTTTAGTAGTAACCTAAGTGAGATTATCTCATAACAAGCATCTGTTAAGAAGCATCCATACAAAACTTTTACTTCTCTGCAGAACCCTCGTAAAGCTCGTGTAACCCGGCGCTTTATCGTGGTTGAGGGTTTGTATGTTAACGCTGGAGATATTTGTCCTCTTCCAGAATTGGTGAGTAGGTAGTTTTTATCAATAAGTATTTTCCCTACCAGTTATTATGTGCTATGTGAAGAATGAACAGAAAAATACTAGACTGTTTAGTGATGGGGGGGGGGGACCTAAACCACTCTTGGGCTTGCTGATCAGAAGGTTGGCGGTTCGAATCTGCACAAGGGGGTGAGCTCCTGTTGCTCTGTCCCAGCTCCTGTTGCTCTGTCCCAGCTCCTGCCTACCTAGCAGTTCAAAAGCATGCCAGTGTGAGTAGATAAATAGATACCACTGTGGCAGGAAGGTAAACGGCATTTCCGTGTGCTCTGGTTTCCGTCACGGTGTTCAGTTGAGCCAGAAGCGGTTTAGTCATGCGGGCTACATGACCCAAAAAGCTGCCTGCGGACAAACGCTGGCTCTCTCAGCCTGAAAGTGAGATGAGCACCACAACCCCATAGTTGCCTTTGACTGGACTTAACTGCCCAGGGGTCCTTTACCTTTACCTTAGATAGGGATTGAGGGCTTCACCCCTTATATATGAGATCACTTGGCTAGTGCAGGGGTCAGAAGAATGGGATGCAGCAATTTTGAGGCAGGAGACAATATTCTCACACTGGGAATGAGGCGTGTTATATTGATGCTGCTGTGTTCTGCCTAAAACTCTAGTTGTGCATTGATAACTTTCCCCTATAACTGGGGAAAGTTTTGTTACAATGCATTTGGGCAATTTCTCAGTAAGAAGGCTTTCTATTTATTTCTTCAAGGAAGTCTGTTCCTACTCCCAAAGTTTTAAGGGTACTAGTTCTGCATTTCGATATTTCACCGCGCACACACTCTGGACTCCCAAAAGTCCAGCTACTCAGTGAGGCACCAGTGCACAGAAAATTATATTCTATGCATAATCAGGCTAAATATGTTCCATATCTGTCAGGGAACTGCCATCAGGGCCGGAGGGAGAGAGCGGGCTCCAGAGGGATTCCAGAGAGCGTCCCGGGATGGGGAGAGGCAGCCCATCTTCTGGGAAAGGGAATCAGCGTAGCACCAGTGGAGAAGGGGGGCAGATGGGGGAATCGGCGAGGCGGTCCCATGACTACTTGCTGGGGACCAGCGGGGAGAGTAAGGGTCCTCTGCTGCCCACACCCTCCTTGCACAGAAGGCTTCCGTGCAGGGAGAGTAGGAGGAGACTAGGCGTCAAAGAGCTTCTTTGCTGGAAGAAGTTCAAGAAACGCCCACTGACGGATTCTGCCAGCGATTGAGACAGCCACGGGCGAGTGGCTGTCCGGACAGAAGAGGTTCACTCAGGCAACCCAGCCAGGTGTGGCGCCGGTTTACGCACGAGCAACCCCTAGAACCATTACAATATCTTACAACAATGTCAAGGAATTAACGTGCATGGAGGTTTGCATTTTTAGAATGAAGTTGACTGAGCAACAATCTGATTGAACACTTGACAACTTGTGCATGAATCTGGTTTCTTGTCCTGAGCACTCGATAATCTTGTGCTCTCTTGTGTCACTTGCAATTGAATAAATATGTAGGTGAAATTGAAATACAAATACAAAGTGAGGTTATTTTTGGAAGAAAGTCTTTCCTTCGGAGTGCTGGGAGAACATGGACGAGGAGTTACAGAACATTTTGGAATAAATGTAAGTGCATGCTTTTCTCTGATGACAATGCTTTTTTGTGCCAAAAGGAAGAAACAACTTTTGATATGCTTGTCATGTTTATAGCAGTGGCTTAGCAGCCATTATATGCAAATTCTGTGCATGGCAATCTTGTCTCTTGCATAATCCCTTAAATATTAGCTTTGCAAAGAAAATTTAAATATAGGTGGGATTATTACTAGCAACAAATATGTAAAGCATCTTCAAGTTATCAAAATCATTGTCCTTTTAAAACAATCTACTGTGACTTACTCGGTTTGCAGGTTTTTGTTACTGCTTTGCCTTTTTCTGAATTTGTCAAGAATCTGCTTTGGGAACGGACAAATGAATGGGTGAATTTTCTGATATGAAAGAACATACTTAACACAGAGATGCCGTATACATTAATATACCCGCATGATGCAAACTAACACACAAAACTTTATATAAATCATTCAGAACATTTTACAAATTACTGGCTAGGATTCAGGGTGCTACTTGTAGTGTCCTCTACATGTTCAGGAACTGTTTATCCACAAAAAGGAAAAGAGCTCATAAAGTAGAACTTGGAAAGCCGCAAGGAGCTAATCTTGGAAGGGAAAAAAATCCTGCTCCCTGTTCATCTTTTGATTTGTTGAGCATTTTTATTCCAGATGGGTTGTGTCATTGTAATCATTCTGGAAAGTGCATGTAGAAATTTACATTAATATTGACACTCGGGTCAAATGTGTTAACTGAATGTATTCCAGAGTTAAGTTGAGAGCTGCTTCAGATCTACTTTGCTATTTTAGATCTCAGTGGTTAAAACAGGAAAACTTAAATTGTGGATACAGCTGTACCTTGGTTCCCAAAGAGCTTAGTTGCCAAACAAATCGGCTCCCAAATGCCGCAAACCCAGAAGTAAGTGTTTCAGTTTGCGAACATTTTTTGGAAGCAGAACATCTGATGCAGCTTCCACGGACTCCCGAAACGGATTAAGTTCGAGAACCAAGGTGCCACTGTACTTTGTAGGATACCCACTGACACCAGAAATTTGCATTGAGTGCCACTTTAATAATTTCTCTTGTATTTTGCTGTCTGTCCTTCTCTAGATGAATTTAAAGAGTTTGTGTCTTTATTAATTATGGGCACGTTTGGGAGGGTTAAATAATTCAGAAGCCAATCTAACCTTTCTATGGCTATATGGCTGGTTACCAAACATGCTGTTTTTAACTATCTCTGGTATTGCCTTGTTTGTGCAACAGATGGATGACATTGATCTTATAAGTGCAAACATGGAAAACTCCCTGGCTTCTATTGGAGGGTTTTGCTGTGGGCGATCCTTTGTTATTGATCACCAGGTAGGTGTAAAAACCGGAAATGCATGATATGTTGTATGTTTTGCAGTTCCAGTAGAATACTGTGACCAAGGCAGGTATTGGATAGAGTGGAGTCACACTTGGCCAGTCTGGCAGATGTTGGTAGGCTGGTGGGAGCATCTCCTCTTCATGTTGTCAGTTGAGAATAACACCATCTTGTTCATCTTCCAACATTATATATGCTATCAAATGCCAACACTGCCCTTCAGCTCTCTATATTGGACAAACAGGACAAACTTTATGCCAAAGGCTAAATGGACATAAATCTGACATCAGGAATCATAAAACAGAAAAACCAGTAGGAGAACACTTCAATCTCCCAGGACATTCTATACAAGATCTTAAAGTAGCTGTCTTATTGGAAAAGAATTTTAGAAATACACTTGAAAGAGAAGTTGCTGAATTACAACTCATTACCAAACTAAAAACTATGGAGAGACCTGGTCTGAATAGAGATATTGGATTCATGCCCCATTATATACACTAAAGCTAATTTTGGTCAACTATCCCTTTAAAAATCCCTTGCCCTTCCCTGTGGAACCAACTGCCATAACAGTCATCAACAGTTGTAAGGTTGAAGCGACCTCTGACAAAGTGTGTATTATACACGAAAGCTCATACCTTGAAAGCTTATATTTAGTTGATCTATAAGGTGCCACTGGAATTACTGAAAGATGTTTTCATCTTTCATCTTGTTATTTATTATGACCATCCAAGGGAGCCGCAGGAAACAAGGAGCATCAGCATCTATTGCTGCGGAATGGGGCAAAGGTTTCACTGGATGCAGCTGAATTGGTGCCCAGTATACATAAAGGAAGGTGGCTGACCAGGGAAGAATTGGGGAGAAGTAGTTGATAGTAGAGGTGAAGGTCCTAGAGCAAAGGAGAGCCTGGGCTTCAGTAAAACAAATAATTTAATTAGACAGCACCTATATGATATCGAAAGGGACACGGGTGGCGCTGTGGGTTAAACCACAGAGCCTAGGGATTGCCAATTAGAAGGTCGGCAGTTCGAATCCCCACGACGGAGTGAGCTCCCATTGCTCAGTCCCAGCTCCTGCCAACCTAGCAGTTTGAAAGCACACAGTGCAAGTAGATAAATAGGTACCACTCTGGCAGGAAGGTAAACGGTGTTTCCGTGCGCTGCTCTGGTTCTCCAGAAGCGGCTTAGTCATGCTGGTCACAGCAGTCATGCTGTACGCCAGCTCCCTCAGCCAGTAAAGTGAGATGAGCATTGCAACCCCAGAGTCGTCCACGACTGGACCTAATGGTCAGGGGTCCCTTTACCTTTACCTATATGATATTGAGCGACAGAATAATTTGGCCACAACAAGGACATTTTGTCCACGGTATGATTGTTTTCCACCTAGTCACTTTGGCACCCTCTTTGCAAAATTTAACAATTCCAAAATACAGACCAGCTTTCACTTTCGCAAGATTGAATATACTGCCTTCGGCTGTACTTGAGGGTCGATTTTGAAAAATCCCGCTGGGAAAACGGTTATGTCCTTGTGGAGAGGGCAGTATTGAGCCAGTGGCTCATGTGCTTCTGGCTTGCACTCTTTATAAGGATTTGAGGAGTGAGGTTATTACTCCTCAATTATTGTCCATGCCAGGTCACTCAGCCATTGCTACTGTGTCTTTTCTTTTAGCAGATCAAGATGATCAGGTCACAGCAAAAACTGCAAGGTTTTTAGCAGGGGCAATCAGAATAAGATATATTATCTGATTATTGATGTAAACCTCCAAAATGTATTTTGTATAGTTAAGTTTTTACCTCTTATATTCAGTACATTTTATTTTATTTTATTGCTATGGCTAGTGGTTGATGCAAATAAAGATACTGTGTTGCACACATGTAGCTGTTGGAAATAATTTCAGATTAGGTCTTTGGAACAAGGGCAAACTAAGCATCCAGATAAATTCCAACTTGTTTACCAATGAATTATCGATATAAAGTGTGGTCACTCCATGCTCCTTTTTCTTTCCAGAGATTATCTGGTCAGGGGTACTGCTTTTCAGCCTCTCTGCCTCCTCTCCTAGCTGCTGCCGCCATTGAGGGCCTCAATATCATGGAGGAAAACCCAGGTATCTTTTTTTAAAAAGCAGAAAACTGTTTAGCATAAACTGCCATACTTGTGAGATGGGTTTGACTTCCTGTTCTTATGAGAGATTGCTCGTAGGTTCACTGTAGAAATTGCAGTTCACATTTTGGTATGCTTGATAGTTGACTCAGCCCTTCTTCTTTTTTAAAGATGCCTAGGTTATCCGGAGGATAGTTGTGCTATATCACCTAGTACATAGTGCAGTAGGAAAGTTTGTAGTTTTTTGAGAGTGATGAAATCCCAAGAAATCTCCTAAGAAATCTCGCCAGGCTTGTTGAATGGGCCACAAATGATATAAATGATTTGTTCCATTAAAAGTGATGTAGGCAAAGGATGAGGGAGTGAGTTTTTATTTTTTTGAATAGAGAAGAAAAATAAATGGCAATAGCAATGGCTACCAGGAAAGAGTCTTCTCTCTAGTCGAGAAGTCATTCAGAATGTGCCAGAAAAAGGCAAATTCAGCATTGGAAATCCTTGTGAAGGGAATTGAAAACAGCTAGTAGCATAATGGCATCATGGAAATCTCAGAATGGCCAAATCTATTACATTGTGCACAATTCCAGTTGTACTGGATTACAGTTGGAAAAGGTGTAGGAAAAATGACAGCAGAAATAATTAGGTGGCTAGGGGTTAGAGCACCTCTCAGCTTTCCCTCCTCCGCTGGCTTATGTTGTTCTCCCTCCAGGAAAGAGAATTTCTCCTTTAGAGGCCTGAACTATTCTGCTACCATCCTTCACTTCTGTTTACCCGGAAGTTGAGATAAGAGAAAGCCTTTTTGCTCTCTAGCAGTTCTCCAGCTCTGCCTTTGAGAGAAGGTGAAGTTCATTGATTCATGAGCTTGACTTAAAAGAGGCAAAAATGCCCCACTGTTGACCATGTGGTCTTCTTCTGTTCTACGATGCCTGTTGTCTATTCCCCGTGGTCTAAGGTAGCATGGGAGCCCCATGTTTGTATCGCTAAGCATTTATTTTCTCTGTATAATTCCCTGTAACCTCTCGAGTGGTAGAAAGGCAGATTTGTAGAAGTGGCAACTCTAGCACAAGACTTAAACAGCTGTTTATATTTATGCTGCTCAGTTTTAGATACCCCAACTTAAAACTGTTTTGTCTAGGCATTTTTCAGATTTTACGACAAAAATGCAAGCGAATACACCAGGCTTTACAAGGGTAAGTGAATGTTTCGCCTTCTTACTTTGAACTCCACGTTGAACGGAAAATGCCTCCTAAAAAAGCCATAGTTTTCCAAACATCCTATACCATATTATCCAGGAGTAATCCCTAGTGAGTGGAATAGGGCTTGCTTCTGGATAGGCATATAGAGGATTGTGTAAGATTGCCCCTCCTAGTGGAGTTTTCCCCCACCCAGCTCTGTTGAAGTTTGAGCTACTTTAGAAAATCCGGCTTCTGCGTTTGACTGCAGTTACAGTTAAAGCAGGGAACAATTTCTTGAAATACAATATGGGCAGTTTAGCCGTAATTTATCTTCTGTTTAAAATTCTTCTCTGTGGCATTTCAATATCAGACATGCATTTAAAAGATCATACTTCCTCCAATAGTGCTATATGAAATTTTATAGCTGGGGTAAATAAACATGTCATGTGTAAAATAGCCTTTGTTCCTAGGCACTCCTAGCTATTTTACTTGCACATTGAATTATTAGCAGGGAATACAGTCTTCGATTGATACCAAAGATGTAGTCCGTGTCTGTAAATATGGTCATAATTAAGATGTAGCTGGCCAGCAGCATTGCCGAAAATAGATACTTGTGGGAGACCCTGCTTCCAAGACTTTGCTCTGGGCTCACTTTGGAGCACTCCCAAGTATTAATGCAGGAATATTTGCAAAGACTAGCATCAAGATTTTGGATGCTTCAGGTTTGAGCCTCTTGTGCAAAATTAATTTCTGTGCATTTCACTTCAGTTAGCGCAAGAGGTTGTAAATTAATATATCCAAGTTTAGATGAGTCTCTCTGAATTCACTGATGTGTTGAACGTCTTCAACACATCAGTGTTTAGCACATCTTTCAGATCACGAAAGAGCCTTGGCCCTAGGCAGTTGCACGATATCTGTTCCCTTTTTTGAAGGCGACGCTGCAATTCTCTTTTCCGTAGTCAGGTGCATCTTACATACTATCCTTAGCTTTTCCATATAAGTTCTCACGTCATACATTTACTACATCTTCTGTAGCACAAGTTTTCATTAGGCATACATTTCATTGTGCCAAATTCCCCATCCTCTGCCTATGTAAAATATCCTTTCGAATAGGGTTGCCATACCATCAAAGCCAGACTCTCTTCTCTTAACACAAACATTAACTGACCTTTTGAGCTTTGTCTGACACTTTGCTTATTGTTCTTCTTTAGCTTGATGCGTACTTGAGTCAGATGTTGGTTTATTTTAAGTAAGTGGCAAAAGGAACTTGGATATCAACTTGGGACTTCTAAAACAGCCTCTAGAAATGTACAGTACATTTATGACAAAGTGCGGTTGGGGAGAAATCTGCAAATGTCAAAGCTTTAAATTGGCTGGCATTCAAAGGCGGTTTCTCTTATTAAACCACCTCTTCCTTTTGTAGCAGTTAGTTGCCTTCATTTCTGAAACATGCTAATGGTCCATTTTATAACTTAAACTGTCTGTTAGAATTTGACGTGAAGCATTGGTATTGGGACCTGAGCTTTTTAAGTTCTTCATAAATGATCTAAAGTTATTTTGTAAGTCTTCAGCATGCAAGCCTCTCACATGGTTCCATAAAAATCTGCCCCGTAAACTAACATACAGTTGCATTCATGATTTTGCTTGTGACTAGATGATTGCTTGCTTTATGATATTAATCAACACTGCTTCTTTCTCTCTCTCGTGTTATTGATTTCCTTCCAGTAAATAGCCTTCCATTAGATTTCAGGCTCTTAACAAGATGCTTTCCAGCAATTTTAATGTGGAATAATTGAAAATTGAGATGTTTCTAGACATTAAATTCTAAATTAAATTGAGCAAAACTCTTAATTTGTTTTTGCATATCTTTGTCCTGTTGACAGCATTGTCCACTTGCCCAGTGAAAAACTTGTGGCTGGCAGGGCTTTTATGCTGACCTAGTTGGAGGAAAATATATTCTTCCACAGTTCAAGGAAGTGCCTCACCTCTTAATTTAGAAGTGCAGTTTAGGCAGATTCTACTGGCACTCTTACAGGAGTTGAAACTGCCTCCCCAAGTCGAATGTGTCATCTCTGTTTCTAGATTTGATCAAGCCAGTGTTGTCTCTGCTTTGTTCCTCCTGGACACTCTTTGGCACGCTAGAGTCTAGCTGTTTAGCATCTAAAACAATTACCCATGTAGCTGTGGGATAGGAAGTTGCTGAAAGAAAATGGTAGAATTGACATGGCCGTTTCCAGATGTTTTGTTATCCACACTCCGGGTTACGCAGAACTAGACGATACTGTAGAAATTGGCTGATCCAGTGCTGAAAAGCTGTTCTTGCTGTGATTAAACATTTGATTCTGTCCATGTAGGAAAGTAGTTCCATTTCTCAAATTAGTTTATTTGGATACTGGTCCTATCACATCCAGAGGCCGAGAAAAGTAATTGAAGGTTTTGGGAGATGGGCCGTTTGCCTGTAGTCTGCAGCTGGGCCACCTGCTGCTTAGGCAACCTGCTATAATGCATGATGTTTGCTTCTGCTCTCAGCTTGTGATCCACCATGGGTTGGTATAGGAATAGAAGGAAGGAAGGAAGGAAGGAAGGAAGGAAGGAAGGAAGGAAGGAAGGAAGGAAGGAAGGAAGGGGTGAGTTCCATTGGATGGGACAGCCTTCCTGACTTGACCGTGTGGTTGGCTGTTTCGGTCATGCAATCCTACAGGAAAGCAGAGAATGCATTCCATTGAGTTCACTATTGTCACAAAGCGACTGCTAATTTACGTTGCCAGTTTTTCTTTCATTTGATTGCTGACCATATCAGCGTTTTTGATATGTTGACCTTTTTTTTTTTTTTTAGGATTCCTGGTCTACGTGTAGTGGGGCAATCCATTTCTCCAGCATTACACCTCCGCTTAGAAGAAAGCACTGGATCTCGAGAGAGTGATGCAAGGCTACTGAAGGAAATTGTTGATTATGTAAGGGTCCTTTTTTACAGTCCTCAAAGCCTAACAACGACAAGAAAGGTGTCCTGTATTGAAGTCTCTGTTGCACTTCCTTCTAGAATTCCTCCATGTGCTGGGTTGCAAGGTTACATTTGAAAAGTAGGGTTGCCATACACCCGAAATTTCCTGGGCATAGCTGGGATTCGGCCGCTGGAAACCATGTCCGGGCGGAAATCGCTTTGGGAAAATCCGGACGTATGGCAGCCCATGCCGGAAGTGTAGATTTGGGCAAATTTCCTTAAAAATAGCTCCAGAACTATATTTTGTAAAAAGAGAAAAGGAAAGTTCAACAACTTTGGCCGAAAAGGATTTTCACACTTTGAAATATGGCAACCCTAAGTTGGCTACAGCAATCATCTGGGATTAGTCCCTTTTTGAAATAAGGCATATGAAAGGCAGCATTGTACCTACTATGGGAGATGGGTATTGAGGGCAAGACAGCATTGGACGAATGTCTCTAAATTCCCTCGCTCTTGAGCCTTGTGGTCCCACAATGTCAGGCCTCTGCCAGCGACTCCCAGTTGGTTGCCCAGGAACGTACGAAGATAAGGAAATGTCTCTTACCGTCTGCTTTTTATTCAGTATTTACAGAGAGAGGCTGAAGAACCCAGCCTCTTGTATAATGGCATTGTCCAGAGTGAATCTCCACCCCCCGTCTCCCTCACTTCTTCATTCATCACTTTTACGAATGCTGCTACATGCCCTCTGTCTTTAAGTTCTTTGCTCTCCTACTTTTAAGGCTCGCCGGGTTCTGGGATGGGGGGGGGGTCTGGAATGCTTTCTAAATACACCATGTCCATTAGCTGTCACCCCCCTGGTGCTTCCTCCTCCCCCTCCCCCTCCCCCTCCTCTCCCATTATTTCCCAACTTTCCCCCTCATCTGCCTCTGAGCTGCGACCTCCCTCAAACCCCTGTTGTAAATCTAAAATGTCTTCCTCTTCTTCCTCCCTGGAAGGGTCAAGCTGGGGAGGCCGTCTCCACCATTCCTCCTCTTCCCAGTCCCTGACACACAGGGGACTATAATTTGTCCAGCGCTACTTGACACCTAAGGGACGCAGGTGGCGCTGTGGGTTAAAGCCTCAGCGCCTAGGGCTTGCCGATCGAAAGGTCGGCGGTTCGAATCCCTGCGGCGGGGTGCGCTCCCGCTGCTCGGTCTCAGCGCCTGCCAACCTAGCAGTTCGAAAGCACCTCCGGGTGCAAGTAGATAAATAGGGACCGCTTACCAGCGGGAAGGTAAACAGCGTTTCCGTGTGCGACTCTGGCTCGCCAGAGCAGCGATGTCATGCTGGCCACGTGACCCGGAAGTGTCTCCGGACAGCGCTGGCCCCTGGCCTCTTAAGTGAGATGGGCGCACAACCCCAGAGTCTGTCAAGACTGGCCCGTACGGGCAGGGGTACCTTTACCTTTACCTTTACCTTACTTGACACCTATTCAGATCTGTTGGCAGTGGCCATTGGGGGATTTTCAGCTCGGCAGGCAGGCAAGAGCCTGGTCTTCCCTGCTCCATTTCACTTCTCTGGTACAACAGCAAGGAGGTGATTGCAAGCTAGGGTCATTAACCATGGTTTGAAGTTGCCTTGTTTCACTAAACCAGGTGTCAGCAAGGTTTTACCTGCCTGGGCCGCTCAAGTCCTGCGGAGATCTCTCCGTGGGCTGCATTGCACGTGCGTGTGATTTTCAGCATCTGGACATGCACAGACGTGATTTCTGGCACTGCAGAAGTGAGTCACCGTGCCACACTGGTTTAGCGCAGCACGCATGGACTCGCCCAGCTTGTAGCTCTGCTTGGGGGCCAGTTAAACTGCCCTGTGGGCGCAGGTTGCCGACCCCTGCACTAAACCATAGTTAACCTTAACCACTGCAATTAGCTGTAAATGAAAGTGAAAGATTCTGACCACTGGAGGAGGAAAAATGTTGGGGAGTTGATGGGCCCAAGACTAGTGCGCATAACATGTACCTAGTATTTGGTGTTGTGTGCAAATGCATGGAATGCACGCTGGTTCACTTAGAGAAAGGAATAATGACAAGGGGACGTGGGTAACGCTGTGGTCAGAACCACTGAGCCTCTTGGGCTTACTGATCAGAAGGTCAGCGGTTCGAATCCCCGCGACGGGGTGAGCTCCCGTTGCTCTGTCCCAGCTCCTGCCAGCCTAGCAGTTCGAAAGCACACCGGTGCAAGTAAATAAATAGGTACCGCTGCAGCGGGAAGATGAATGTCGTTTCCATCTGCTCTGGTTTCCTTCATGGTGTCCCATTGTGCCAGAAGCAGTTTAGTCATGCTTGGCCACATGACCTGGAAAACCTTCTGCAGACAAACCTGCCTCCCTCAGTGCTGCAGCCCCATAGTCGCCTTTGATCGGACTTTACCTTTACAATTTTTTATTTTTTATTTTACAATAGAACAAGGAGCAGTCATGGGGATGGCTAGAAGAGAAAGAACAGTATTACAAACCAGAACTCAAAATGTATTTAGCTCCTTGTGGCAGGGTATCACATGTTACTTAACAGTCCGATAACACATGAGCATGGCACCTGATGTTCCTGTTTCTCTCCTCAGTGTATGAACAGAGGTATTGCATTAACCCAGGCTCGCTATTTGGAGAAAGAAGAGAAATTTCTCCCACCACCCAGGTTCGTAAATACTTGCTCACCTTGCTATTAAAAGAAAATTGTGTTCTTCTGATGGCAGGCAGAATGGGTGGGTTGAGAAGCATGCCGTAGCTTGTGTTGGAACCTCGGGATTTTCAAGGTCGCTGTTGTTTTATAAGTCATGGACTCGTCTAGTGAACAGGCAGACTGTCCTAAATGGCTTGCTCATCTATACCTAAATAGGGTTCAGGGCAGGAATATGTGTGAGGTTTTTTTAAGAATAGCTAATAAAATGCTGTCTGAAGGTTACTTGAGATCAGGCCTTGGGAGGGAGAATAAGGTCACTTACATTCTGTGGTCACTAGAAGCAACAGAATGACTCGAGGCCCAGCCAGATGGGTGGGATATAAGTAATAAATTATTATTATTATTATTATTATTATTATTATTATTATTATTAACATCATCATCATCATCTCGCTGTACCTTTTCTAGCTACTGAACTTTACCAGTCACCAAATCTAGACTTCATAATCCTTGTTACTGAATTGACAGGGGAAGCTATCACTACTGTTATGGGAAGCAAAAAATATTGATGGGCAAAGGAAAGTACAGTGGTACCTCGGGTTAAGTACTTAATTCGTTCTGGAGGTCCGTACTTAACCTGAAACTGTTCTTAACCTGAAGCACCACTTTAGCTAATGGGGCCTCCCGCTGCTGCCACGCCGCCGGAGCACGATTTCTGTTCTCAACCTGAAGCAAAGTTCTTAACCTGAAGCACTATTTCTGGGTTAGCGGAGTCTATAACCTGAAGCGTATGTAACCTGAAGCGTGTGTAACCTGAGGTACCACTGTATTAGGAGACTGAGTACATGTGCAGCTGTCTTATTTACTAAGTCAGGCCACTGATCTGCCTAAGCTGGTAATGTCTTCTCTGACTGGCAACAGCGTTCCGGAGCTTAGAGAGTCTGGTTTGTGCTGTAAGGTTGCATGCATTTTGCCACGCAACGAAAAGACAACAACTTTGACCGACTACTCTGTGTTTGCCCCTGACAGCATCCGAGTTGTAGTGACGGTAGAACAGACAGAAGCGGAATTGGACAAAGCTGCCTCGCTTATCAGGGAAGCTGCCGAGTCAGTGCTGAATTGAGGCCCGCATACTTGAGTCTTCGTTCTTCACCCAACACTGGAATACCGGTTTTCCTACTGTATGGCGGATTGGCTTGTGCTCCCAAGGTTCAAGCTCGTTGACTTTCTCTTCTGACGGAGTGGAAAGCTCAACTTCCACCGAGTCATTCCAGAACAACAAAAAAGTCACAAATATGGGAATGTGAAACTCTGCTCACTGTATAAGTACTGTTTCGATTGGAGATCATTGTTATCACTGGCATTTTACATGAGTTTCACCTTTGTTCTTAAAGGGCCTTATTCCTTTCCCTAGCTCTCTAAATGTGTAAAACAAGCCGAGCTATTTTTGAGAGTTTTGTGTTTAACGCTAATGAACATGAAAAGGGTGAGAAAACTTACACGATATTCTTCATTTAACCTCTCTTATTTTAAATAACATTCCCCCGAACAGGTTCCTATTACTGTCAGACCAGATAGTTAAACGGTATTATGGAATTATGCTTTTGAATAATGTACTTAAGTAGCTTTTATTACACTGGGTATGTGGGAATTTTGTACACTTTTTTTTAAAGATCTTTTGGTTTTTGAAATTCCCAGAAGGAGCTGTTTTTCTAACTATTTGTCCGGTTTCCATTAAATGTCTTATCTCATGCCAATTCCTTTATTCTATACAAGTTTACCTTTCCTGTGATTTTACCACGCATTTAACTTTTATACCGGTGATCGCCAGTGCTGTGCACACATTGGAGCTCTCGGTTAAATTTCAGTCTCAATCTCCATTGGATTGAGTTCAGCATTGTACAGTACAATCTGTATGCACACACAGATGAAATGCTGGTAGAATTTCTTCCGCCAAGCAAACAAAACAAATATTGATCTCTTACCATAATCTGGTGGGTACATAAATTAATGGGAAAACTAATTCACTCATGATGTTTATTGTCCATGTTTACTCATGAATACCTTTAAAAACCATGAATAAGTTAGAAATACTTAACATTTAGTTGCATGGGCACATATCCCTACTGTGATCAGGAAGTTCCAATTTTTCTCTCTCTTTCTCTTTTTCTCTCAATTACTTGCTTGAGACCACCACTCAGGTCTCCTAAAGATGTGCAGAAAAGGGACTGTCATTGATACCGTAGAAGTTTCAGTATTCCACCCAGAGTCAGAAGGACCTCTTTCGCCCTTCAATGAATTTGCCATGATAAGTGTTCCAGATTTCTGGTGAATACTATTTTTTAAAGACTTTCTGTTATGTCTGGGTTGTTCTACACTCCTGTGCCTTTTTTGGTTGCTGCTACATATTCCAGCGCTCTATTTGACACATAATTTTTTTAAAAAATAAAAGCATATATTTGATCCTGCTTTTGTCCTTCTTTCTTCATATTCCGACTGCACCATCTTCCCTATCAGCTACAATCTCATTAAGGGGGGAAATAATTGGATTTGAGCTACAGTCCCTGAACTCAGTAGGGCTAAATCGGCTTAAAGTGCTTCATGGTAACCTGAGGTGGGTATCGGGCTTCTCTCTCAGTATTTTAAGGTATAAATTTTTCCATCATGCTTCAGGCTGTGCTGCCTTCCATACCCAAGCCACTTAATTTGCTACGTTGATGAGTTTCTGGTTTTCTTCAAAATGCGGTTTCAGGATTGTGGCCAAACGTTGTACAGTCCAGTGTAACTTTATCAGCTGCCGACAGTTATGCTAATTGTAAACTGAAAATATTTTCAGGACTGTAGACTCCCAAGTTCTCTTTCAAATGAGATCAGGAAAGGGTTGGGACTTCTCATTTAAAACAGGGTGTCCTGCTTTTCCACAATCGTTTTCATGCCTTTGGTTTTATGCTGCTCTGTGTTTTAGTATTGATTTTTTTATTGCATTAATGTGGTTTATTAATTGGGTTGGTTTTTTAAAAAATATATCTGAAGCAGCCAGAGGACATGGTCAGCTGGAAAGTGTATAAATGGCAGAAATAAAAATAATGGTATGGATTTCCAGATAAATACTAGATGAAAACAGTCCTATCACTTTCTGTGTTGTGATTTTTTTAATGTAAAGCTAAAGCATTCTGCTTTCCTGATGGTGAAGCAGTCTGAAAGTGCCTTTTCCTGGATGCAGGATATATTAATATCCTGCAGTAAGCTGCAGTAAGAGACTGAGTCGTACAAGTGTCTAGTGTGGCCAAATGGCATCTGTCTGTGGCACCTATTGGCTAGTTCCTGTAACAATAATAATAATTAATTATTATTTATACCCCGCCCATCTGGCTGGGTTTCGCCAGCCACTCTGGGCGGCTTCCAACAAAATATTAAAATACAGTAGTCTATTAAACATTAAAAGCTTCCCTAAACAATATCAGCCATCATCCCAGTTTTGCAACTGTTTACAATTTTCATGATTTTGTGGGAGTGGAGGTGGGGTTGATAAAGAAAGGATATGTGTGTGAGAATATAGACAAACTCATAGGTGCTGCTTTAAACCAAAGTGACAAAATGCAGACTGCATGAAGCACAAGTGGAAGAGAAAGTCAGCCCTGAACTTGCATTCAAGGTATGTTACCAGTTTTGATTTGTGCTAAAAACCAGTTGTTGTTTTTTCTTGGTAAATGTTTACTGAACAAAATGAGCAAAATAGTGTACAACTTTAGCAGAAGGAAGCAGAGAGGCGTGCCAGTATATCAGTCAAAAAGCATCAGTTCCATATCATAACAGGCAGTGTACATTAGAAAACAAGACAGAAACAATAGCCTTATAGCCAGGAAAACTAATACAATAGTCCCCACATCTGATTGTGCCTCTAGGTTTGTAATGCGGGATTACATTACCTAACTTGGCAAACTGATATTTCAAAAGTATACTAGATTATTAATGTCCGTGACAATGCTAAAGTGTCTTTGTCAGATGAAGAACAGAATAAGTTGTGGTTTTAAATATGTTTGCCAAACTACCACTCCCATAATCTCTGGCCGTTGGCCATGCTGTCTGGGGCTGGTGTGAGTTCAGCAACATTTGGGGGTACCCCTGTCCTAGAGCATGCTGTACATTCTTGGGGGGAGAGTGTACCCCAAACTCCCTGCGGGTACACAGTGAGGAAAAAATCCATACTGAGTAGACTGGCTATGTTGAAGGGAAGCTTAGATTCCTTTACTATTTTCTCAGTGGCAAACCCCTCAGGATGCTGAGGGTTTCTCTGAAAACAATATGAAAATCCCAATTAGATTTCTTTTTGACATTGCTCTCCTATAAGAAATATTTTACCTTGGGGTCTTTGATGGAGAAAATTATAGGGTCTACAGTTTGTGTTGTGTATGAACTCCAAAAGGTGTGTGTGCGCGCGCTTGTTTAAACCAATGTTAAGGATGTGTGCTGACCCATAGTTGCCTTCTCTCAAATGATGTTAAGAGAAGAGAGTGAAGGATAAACTCGCACCCTGCTCCTGACTAGAAGTATTTGCAAAGAAATCATCATGGTAAGATATCCCTAGGTCAATCTGTCCACAGATATGTTGTTGTTGTTTAGTTGTTTAGTCGTGTCTGACTCTTCGTGACCCCATGGACCAGAGCACGCCAGGCACTCCTTCCACTGCCTCCCGCAGTTTGGTCAGACTCATGCTGGTAGCTTCGAGAACATTGTACAACCATCTTGTCCTCTGTCGTCCCCTTCTCCTTGTGCCCTCAATCTTTCCCAACATCAGGGTCTTTTCCAGTGAGTCTTCTCTTCTCATGAGGTGGCCAAAGTACTGGAGTCTCAGCTTCAGGATCTGTCCTTCCAGTGAGCATTCAGGGCTGATTTCCTTAAGAATGGATAGGTTTGATCTTCTTGCAGTCCATGGGACCCTCAAGCGTCTCCTCCAGCACCATAATTCAAAAGCATCAATTCTTTGGCGATCAGCCTTCTTTATGGTCCAGCTCTCACTTCCATACATCACTACTGGGAAAACCATAGCTTTAACTATACGGACCTTTGTCGGCAAGGTGGTGTCTCTGCTTTTTAAGATGCTGTCTAGGTTTGTCATACTGATCCTTAATAGTTTTGTACCAGCAGCTAGACGAGAGAATAAATGTCTTAAAAAGTGATGTTTTATTGAAACCGGCTGGTGCCAGAGCAGCCCTTATACAAGTAAATGAGATTGCCTGTTGGTGTACAGTTGCTTCCTTTTCCTTGCCACCTCAATGCCTGAAAATTAAATCAAGGGCAACATTTAGAAAACAACAATGTGATTTCGAACAGTAAAGTTGATCCTTCTCAGTTGAAGCTTATTTGGAGGTTGGGAACTGTAAAACACAACAAGAATACTGAGTTCAGAGTGCTGGTATGCGGGAACAGCTTTGACTTCCTCTGCACTTTAGAAATGTGATCCTGGTCGCGGCAAAGAATGGAGGGCTGTCTTCGTCTTGTCTTTTTGTCACCCCATCTGGTCTTTATTACTTCAAAAGGGGCTGTGGGGTGTTGGCGTTTGCCGATCTCTGAAACTGCTACTGCAAACCGAGCTGTGCATCCTGCGATGATTCACAAAATGTGCAGGAGCCGTAAATGCTACTCTGGCAAAGGAAATATTTAGGGTTAACCCCAAGCATTTGTGTACTTAACAATTTCAGGGCTCCAATAAAAGGAAATGTCTGGAAGCGCGTATGTATGGCGATTGGACCAAAGCTGTGTTATATATATATATAATGACCAGTTTCTTCTAGACACTGATCCATTCAAAGCATGTACAATTAAAGTAAGCCAGAAATCCGTGTTAATAAATCAAATTGGTCATTAGAGCTAGATTTAGTAGACTCCTCTATTTCCTTCCCCATCTCTGTGTTTCATATGAAGTCAGAGGCCTACAGCTTCCCCATGCTATAGAGGAAGCCCCTCACTCAATGTAAATCAATTGGTACAACATCCCCTTATTGCTCTCATTGATTGAAAGTGGTGCTACACTGTTAAAGTCCATTGTTACATTGCCTTGGACATCACGCCAAAAAGAAGAGAAATAATACCTACCAGGGTGGATTGGCAGACGAAACTATTGGACTATGCAGAGATGGTATGATTAACCGGGAGAATCAGAAACGAAGAGGATCAAAACTTCAACAAAGAATGGGACAAATTTATATTATAGTCGAAAGACTACTGTAAACACCTGAACTCTTTAGCAGGTTTTAAATAGCTCTTGCAATGATACATAGATTTTGGACACAATGGAGGACTGTAAATTGGATGGACTTGGGCAGTTTAAAAGTTATTCAAAGAACCCATGGAGGGGAGGAATAAAGTCTGGAGACTCAGAAGAATCTTGTGTAATTTTTTTATTACGGATGACGGATGAATATGAGTGTGAATGAATTTGTAAAAGCAAATAAAAATTTGCTTTTATTCCTCCTGCCCTTCCATCAGATGTCAAAGAGATAAGCAACTACCTGACATTTAGAAGACATCTGTAGGCAGCCTTGTTCAGGGAAGTTTTTAATGTATGACATTTTAATGTATTTTTAATCTTTGTTGGAATCCGCCCAGAGTGGCCAGGGAAACCCAGTCAGATGGGCGGGGTACAAATAAATTTATACCCCCGCCCATCTGGCTGAGTTTCCCCAGCCACTCTGACCTGACCTGATGGAGAGAAATGGATGCCATTTCCTGATTCAGCAGTGCAAAAATACCCTAAATCAGTTGTAGCAATCTAGACAACATTCAAAAAGTAAAAAATTGTTGCCCAGTGTTGTTGTTGTTGTTATTATCATTATCATTATCATTATCATTATCATTATTATTACTACTCCGTATCGCTCCCATTGTATTTTTCCGTGTATTGAATGAGGTTTTTTGACAAGAAAATCATGTCAAAAAACTGGGGTTGTCCAATACATGGATAGTGGCATGGGGACGGGGAGATGCCGCTGAGCGCAAGGAGTGATCCGGGGGCGCTGGCTAGTGGCGCATAGCTTCCCCCGATGCCGCTGCACATGGGAAGCACTCTCTGGATCATTTCCCACATGGGGGAAGGTGCCCTCTGGCCAACCAGCTGGCTGGCTGGAGCGCAACTTCCCTTGATGCTGCTGTGCGAGGGAAACACTTCCTACCTGCAAGCAGGAAATAATCTAGGGGGTGATTCCTGCCTGCAGCTGCGTGGGGGGAGAGACTCAACAACTGTGGGCCATCTCCCCTCATTTTCTTAAAATTGAGTCCCCCCCAAATAGGGGAGGGGGTCTTATACATGGGGGCATCTAATAGACGGAAAAGTAAGGTATATGTTGCCTAAATATTTTTTTCTGTTTGGGGTGGGTGGGGTGGCAAAGCAGGGAGCCCCATTCTGCTGCACTTACAGAATCCAGAGAAGTATGAGCATGCAAAACATTCAAGATGTTTTACAATCCAAAAGAGAACAATGCCAATACAAGATATTAGCTTCTCTTGCCTTTTGGCCCAGAATCTCAAAATAGCAAGTTACAACTACCAGAATGTAAAATGCGGCACACTGCAAAATGAGTCTTACAAACCCTAACCTTAACCCTTATGATTGTGAGAGGTTCTTTATTTGCCATGTTTCTCAATGCCTTCTTTATTTTCATTATTTATTTATTTTATTGTCCGGGCAGAACGATGGGGGTGGAGACGCTCCTTCAGGTATACTGGGCCTTCAGGTATACTGGGTATATATTCTTCCCATAGGTAAAGGACGGCTGGGTGGTTAAGTCCAGTCAAAGGTGACTATAGGGTTGGGGCATTCATCTCGTTTTCAGGCCAAGGGAGCCGCCGTTTGTCCACAGGCAGCTTTCTGGGTCATGTGGCCAGCATGACTAAACCGCTTCTGGTGCAACAGGGCACTGTGGCAGAAACCAGAGCGCATGAAAATGCTGTTTACATTCCCGCCACAGCAGTACCTATTTATCTACTCACACTGGCGTGCTTTCAAACTGCTAGGTTGGCAGGAGCTGGGACAGAGCAACGGGAGCTAATCCCGTCATGGATTAGAACCACCAACCTTCTAATCGGCAAGCCCAAGAGGCTCAGTGGTTTAGACCACAGTTCCATCATCAACATCTGGCCACAGGTTCCTCACCCACACTGGACCCACTGAAACTGGGAATATAGATGTATCAATTTGCCACTATTAAGCACCCACATGCATTCCTCATATATCACCAGTGACATCAGGTACCTAGCATAACTATTTCCTTCTCCATAACAAAGCTAGCTAACAGGCAAGAACTCTTAATAGCCCAGCAGTGGAAGGATTTGCAAGTGCATATGTTGAAACAATGATTTAGCAAAGTCTGGGAAATAGCTCTAATTGGAAAACTGACTCGGTATCTACAAATAGCAAAAGGCCAGAGGGAAAGAAAGATTCCTTTGCAGCAAGTTGGCGGAGCGTTACAACTTTTATAAATGAAGACGAAACTGGTTGATCAGGGCCAAGAATATTCAGAATATTGCACTTTTATGACTCTCCTGAGTGTGGATTAGAATGCTCTTTCAGCTTGCTCAGCCCTTGAAATAGCGCCAAAAAGTATTTTTTGTTCACTTGTAGCGCTGCATACCTGGGATGTTTGGTTCTACTGTTATAATACTGAATGAATGCATTAAAAAGACTGAATGAATGCATAAATGTGATTCTATGAAAATATTAATATCGAATACTCCCTAATCCTCACTCTGAGGCAGGAGTGGAGAACCCTGGGTCATACCCTTCACTGGCGGAAGATTCTAGAATTGAGTATCATTCCTAAGAAAGCCAGCCATCAAATGTCCTCTGAGGACATACACACCTCCTGAAACATTACACTCAGAGCCTGCAAGAACAATAATGGTTTTTCTTTTAGCCAACTCCAGTTGGGCCCCCTTCTGATATTTCATCAAGCTTTCTAAACTTTGGGTTTTTAGTTTTTTAGCCTTAAAGACTAGAAACTTGCTTTAAAGAGCACAAAAAGAAATGTCTCTAGAGGATGTAAAATCCTGTACTCGATACCAGTGTTTGAATTTTCAGAGTGCAATTCTTGAATATATGTAAATACAATTTAGAAGATTTAGAAGTACAGGAGAGAGTAAACAGAAACCCAAAGCCAAACTAACTGTGGCCGCAACTGACATGAGCAAAATAGGCTCAGTTCTGTCAGCAGCATGTAGATGCTATTTTTGAGCACAAGATAACACTAGAAAATTGATTGTGGGGAAACTCTTTTCATGCTGTTTTAAAAACCAGTCCGTTTACATCTTGCTTTAGTTGTGATAGACATAGATTTTATTTTTAAATCTGTTTTGTGAGGAAATAACCTTTTTTAAAAAAACAACTTCTTCCCCTGCTTGGCTTGAAATATCCTTCTGGAGTTTGTTTCAGGCTTGCTTTCTCTTTCAGCCAGAAACTTGACAAGTTAAATTACAACTTCAGAACAGTGAAATAAAACACTTGTTTTCCTGCAATAGTTTTGCATGTATGTATGTAGACCATTTTTTGTCCTCTTAACAAGCAGTGCATCTTATTGTCTTGCTTGTAGAGCAGGAGGCAAGCAGTATGGGGCCAGGATCATCATCTTCTTTTTTGGTGATCACTGTAGTCAAGTAAGATTGTCTTCCATAAACATGGTTTTAACAATGAGTCCCTAAGTGACTGTTGAGGCCAATTCTGGATCCACACGTCCTTCCACAGTGGGGACATTGGTTTCCAGGCAGGAGTTGATCACAGTGTGGATTTGCCAAGCATGCCTTCCTCTCAGCATGTTTCTCCCTTGAGTCCTGAGTTCGAGTGTCTTCATAGCCCATGACACTTTTGGTAAAGGCTGTTCTCCAACTGGAGCGCTCGCAGGCCAGTGTTTACCAGTTGTCAGTGTTTATGCTACATTTTCAAAGATTTGCCTTGAGACTGTCTTTAAACCTCTTTTGTTGACCACCAGCATTATACTTTCCATTTTTAAGTTCGTAATAGAGTAGTTGCTTTGGAAGACGATAATCAGGCATCCACACAACATGACCAGTCCAACGAAGTTGATGTTGAAGAATCATTGCTTCAACACTGGTGATCTTTGCTTCTTCCAGTCCACTGATATTAGTTCGCCTGTCTTCCCAAATGATGTGTAAATTTTTTCTGAGATACCGTTGATGGAATCTTTCAAGGAGATGGCGTTTATAAGTAGTCCATGTTTCACAAGCATACAGTAAGGTTGGTAGTACAATAGCTTTGTAAACAAGCATTTTGGTTTCCCTGCGAATGTCCCTGTCCTCGAACACTCTGCACTTCAATCGCGAGAAAGCCGCACTCGCAGAGCTCAGGCAATGCTGGATTTTGGCATCAAGGCTGGCCCTTGTGGAAAGATAACTGCCTAGGTAGGAGAAATGATCGACATTTTCCAACGTTACACCATTGAGTTGGATTTGTGGTGCTGCAAGGGTTTTTTTTGTACTTGTTGGTGCAGCACTTTGGTTTTTTGGATATTGAGTGATAGGCCAAGCTTTTCGTAAGCTTCTGCAAAGATATTTAGGATGGTTTGGAGGTCATCCTCTGAGCGTGCACACACTATGTTGTCATCAGCATACTGAAGCTGTATGACGGAAGTTATGGTAACCTTACTCTTTGCTTTCAGCCTGCTCAGATTGAAGAGCTTTCCATCTGTTCGATATATGATTTCTACTCCGGTGGGGAGTTTCCCTTCGACAAAGTGTAGGATCATAGCAATGAAAATAATGAATAGAGTTGGGGCAATAACACAACCCTGTTTAACACCTGATCCCACTGTGAATGGTCCACTTTGAGAACCATTGTTATATGCAATGATAAGCCAACACTCACAGACCCACGCAGGTCACAACTGCAGCAACACAAAGCTAGCACACGGTGAATGGCAATTGTTTTCATTTAGCAATTGCGGTTCGTGTGTGCTCATAACAAGCAATTGTGTGCCTCCCAGTTAGGGAGGTCAGAGAATTCCGACAGAAAGGGGAGGGGAAATTGCTGATGTCCTATTATCCGTCCCAAATCTGGAACAGAAACCAATAGGTGAAAACAGTTGACATTCACTGTTGTTGCTTTCAGTCTGCAAACCTAATCCCTCCCACCCTATTTGCATTCTGTTTCCATTGCACTGAAACAGAGTGGAATAATGTACCAACATTAGGTAAAATTACGTAAGTTGTGTAATTTCGCCATACTGGATGGCAGCGATTTGGAAATCATGCTTTCTCACTCCTAGTCCATCCCCTGCATTAATGCTAGGCTGCACACCGAATCTACAAAGCCCTTGCTCAGCCTCCAAAAGGAGCAGAGAGATGTAATTTAAGTATGTGCCTTTCCTCATGTTAATCCTTTCTTCCTCTTCCCTCTCCCATCCGTCCGTTTTTCCTGCGTAATAAGTGACCAGGCTCTCAGTATTCCACTTGTCATTTGGATCATTTGCCCATTGTGTTCCCCTATCATTTAGGATTGGCAACAACCAATCTTAAGATCCAAGCCCCTGTTTAGCTAAGGTTAAATTGTCATGAGCAATGAGAGGGTTGTCATGTGTCATCTTTTTCCAGGACATGTCCTCTTTTTACAGGGTAAAATTTCTGTCCAGGTGGATTTTTAAAATTTTCCAAAACATCTCTGGCTATTCTTTCTGGATGAGACATAGGCATAACTGGTGGCTGAAGACTTGCTTTCCTCTTCTCTTCTCCTGCCCCGCTCATCAATATATATCACAGCTTCTGTAACTTACATATAGTAAAAGGTAAAGGCAGTGGCATAGTGTGGGGGGGTGCAGGGGGAGCCGGCTGCACTGGCCGCAACATCGGGGGGGGGGGGGGCGCGCTCGCACTCGCAGCTCTCTGCCCCTACTAAAATCCACGGGTTAGGGGGCGCAAATTACTTGCCTTGCCCCGGGTGCTGACAACCCACGCTACGCCACTGGGTAAAGGGACCCCTGACAATAAGTCCAGTAGCAAATGACTCGGGTTGAGACGCTCATCTTGTTTTAAAGGCCGAAGGAGCCGGTGTTTGTCCGCTTCTGCAGACAGTTTTTCCAGGTCATGTGGCCAGCATGACTAAGCTTCTGGTGAAACCAGAGCAGCGCACAGAAATGCCATTTACCTTCCCGCCGGAGCAGTACCTATTTATCTACTTGCACTGGCGTGCTTTCGAACTGCTAGGTTGGCAGGAGCTGGGACCAAACAACAGGAGCTCACCCTGTCGCGGGGATTTGAACCACAACCTTTCGATTGGCAAGTCCAAGAGGCTCAGTGGTTTAACCCACAGTGCCACCCACGTCCCCAACCTACATATAGTAGGGGTATTTAAATTGAGAGTCGGCATTGTGTCCTCTTTTTTGCACTTCAAAATATGGCAACCCTAGCTTGGACAGGAGCCTCACTTAAGTTCAGTGAGACTTAAAATGCAATTCTGTGCAGACTTACTTAAAAGTCCTAATGGGGGTTAACATTAGGTGCCATTGAATTTTCCATTGTTTCCATTTGAGACTTGGCCATGGTGAAAATTGTCCCTGGACCAGAACATACAATGGAATTTATAGGTTTAAGATTCCTTCCTCACCTTCCTATAAAGAGAAAAATTGCATGGGGGAATCCTTCATTTGGATGGGAGACTTGCTCTTGTTGCTAGCTATATCAATGTGACCACTGAGGGCCTATTCTAGGGAGTCAATGGAGCATAACTGAAGCTTAATTAATTGCCAAATTGAGAAAGTAACACTTTCCCCCCTCCAGGCAGGTGGTTATGTCTTTGACCTTGTATACACGCAGCTCCTTTAATCATTTAGATATACAGTAGATCAGAGAAGGTTCCAGATGGAAGCTGAACCCACAACCCCTTAACATAAAAACATCTCTGACACCAATTACACCATCTGTTGATCATAAAATCACATTCACTATCTTCCCTTAGCTCTTGCGTTATAGAAAGCTGAAGGTTGAGATTTGGGACTGTTCACGTTTATCCCGGAACTTTAATACAGAACACATTTCCACCACGGCAGAACAAAGCACAAAGCACATTCTTATTCAGTGAAAACAAAACAAATATATATATATATATAACAATAAGAAACAGTTGTCTAAAAGTCATTATTTAAACCCAAAGCTGTAACTCCAGAAGTGTGTTTCTTCTCAGTGTTTCTTCCTATGATTTTTTAAAAAAAAACAACAAAAAAATTCTAATGTTAAGGTTAAAAGAAAAATTAAGCAGGTAGAAGAATTTTAATTACAATTTTAAAAATATCATAATTTGATAGCTACTGAAGACAATTAAGTTGGTAATAATTTCTTAAGTCTTCTTTCCACCCCTACATTTTAGAGTTCCCTTTCTGGAACTCTCACACGAGAGCATATTTTGAGCATTTTATCTGGAAAAGGGGGCAATTGACTTGTCCATTTCTATTCCGTAAAAATGCTTTGGGATGGAAGGTTACTTATAGCAGCAGAAATGCTAGTGGAAGGTATTGGTAATTCTGTTGAACTATCCCACAATGTTTTTCTGTTTTTAACAGTATCATAACACATAGCGCTAATTGAAAAGCTTTTGGTTTGGATCACAATTTTTAATTAACCTGAGAAGTGGTAAGCTAGTGAGATTTAAGTACCGGCTTCCTTTGGAAGCGTAGTTATGTGAGCAGTAACTGCTTTTGGGTGTCATGCAGAGATGAATTGCTGATCAGGGAAGACGGTGGCAAGGATGAAAATATAAGGTAACTATAAGAATTTCACAAAGTGAAATATTCTCACCCCTTCTTCCACCCTGGCATCTCCCAGAAAAGCCTCTGTGAAGGTTAGGGGCTCCTCCTTTTGGCTGTAGAGGACTGGAAGGGGAGGAGGAAAGCAGTGGCGTAGCGTGGGTTGTCAGCACCCGGGGCAAGGCAAGTAATTTGCGCCCTCTAACCCATGGATTTGCGCCCCCTAACCCTAACCCCCAGATGTTGCGCCCGGTGCGGCCAGCTCCCCCTGCACCCCCCACGCTACGCCACTGGAGGAAAGTGCCCTGTTTCCATCTCGAATGTGACGAGAAGTTAACTTAAGGACGTTCATGGAAGTCTATTATGCCATCACTCCTCCCCATGAGCAACCAACATGCCTCATCCCATATTGTTCAGGAAAGAGCCTCAGCAGTTTCCCCGCTCCTTTGCCACTGTTGCCAAATCAATGGGGTATGGTGAAGGCAGAAAAAATTGCTGGGTGGTCCAGGAGTACCCTCTTCACACACAAAAAAACCCTAAAGGGTGTTAACTACTCTTGCAGTAAATACACCCTGTTCAAGCATTTTATTTTTTATTTTTCAAATTGTTTTATTAGTTTTTCAGATTTATAACAAATATAACACAACGCAAAATAACAAAACATGTTAAAAAGAAAAACAAACAAACATACAAAACTTCTTACATTTAAAAATCCAACTTAATTTCCATTGTTAAATGACTTCCTCGACTCCTTCCTAACTGATTTTTGTTGAGTCTCATTTTAGCAATTTTCCAATATCCACTTTCTAATAGAGTTAACTAATTCAATTTACTTCTTTTTGCATCTGAATAGAATGTGAAGTCTTTTTCAGTTGGATTTCTAATTCACCATATATCTGACAGATCAAATTTGTCTATCATATCAAAAAAAAGTCTTTGGTAGTCTGCCAGCATTCAATATTTTCTGTCTCTTGTGTCCTATCCATTAAAGCTGATGCAACTCCATTCAGATCCCCCATTAGGATTAATTTATAATCCAAATAGTCCAGAAGTCTTGTTTCCAAATTCTTGAAAAATTCTGCTTTGCCATCGTTTGGTGCATAAATTCCCAGCAATAAATATTTTTTGCCTTGTGCAGTAATCTCAACTGCAATGTATCTTTCCTTTTCATCTTTAAATATCAATTTTGGATTCCATTTTTCTTTAACATAGAAAACCACTCCTCTTTTTTCTGTTCAAGCATTTTAAAAAACATGTTCAATGAATTAATGGGATGGGGACACCTTGCTCCACCTCCAACCTTTGCACATTAATTCACTTCCTGAACAGAAGTAGTAGTAATAGTAGTAGTAGTAGTAGTAGTTAATAATAATAATAATAATAATAATAATAATAATAATAATAATAATATATTTATACCCTGCCCATCTGGCTGGGTTTCCCCAGCTACTCAGGGTGGCTCCCAACAGAATACAGTGGTACCTTGAGTTACAAACGCCTCAGGTTACAAATGCTTCAGGTTACAAACTCCGCTAACCTGGAAGAGTTGCCTTGAGTTGAGAACTTTGCCCCAGGATGAGAACGGAAATCGTCTGCCGGCGACGCAGCGGCAGCAAGAGGCCCCATTAGCGAAAGCATGCCTCTAGTTAAGAACAGTTTGAGGTTAAGAACAGACCGGAACGAATTAAGTTTGTAACTAGAGGTACCACTGTATAAAAAACACAATAAATAATAATGATAAATAATAAAATTTTATTTAGGGACACGGGTGGCGCTGTGGGTAAAACCTCAGCACCTAGGACTTGCTGATCGCATGGTCGGCGGTTCGAATCCCCGCGGCGGGGTGCGCTCCCGTTGCTCGGTCCCAGCGCCTGCCAACCTAGCAGTTCGAAAGCACCCCTGGGTGCAAGTAGATAAATAGAGACCGCTTACTAGTGGGAAGGTAAACAGCGTTTCCGTGTGCGGCTCTGCCCCCCAGAGCAGCTTTGTCACGCTGGCCACGTGACTCGGAAGTGTCTGCAGACCGCGCTGGCTCCTGGCCTATAGAGTGAGATGAGCGCACAACCCTAGAGTCTGTCAAGACTGGCCCATATGGGCAGGGGTACCTTTACCTTTACTTAAAATTTTATTTATATCCCGCCCTCCCCAGCCGAAGCCGGGCTCAGAGCGACCAACAACTGTAAAATGATCCATGTGATAAAACTTCAAACATTAAAAACTCCCCTAAACAGGGCTGCCTTCAGATGTCTTCTAAAAGTCAGATAGTTGTTTATTTCCTTGACATCTGATGGGAGGGCGTTCCGCAGGGTGGGCGCCACCACCGAGAAGGCCCTCTGCCTGGTTCCCTGTAATCTCACTTCTCACAGTGAGGGAACGGCCAAAGGCCCTTGGCGCTGAACCTCAGTGTCTGAGCGGAACAATGGGGATGGAGACGCTCCTTCAGGTCTACTGGGCTGAGGCCATTTAGGGCTTTAAAGGTCAGCACCAACACTTTGAATTGTGCTCAGAAATGTACTGGGAGCCAAGGTAGATCTTTCAGGACCAGTGTTACGGTATATGGTCTCAGCGGCCACTCCCAGTCACCAGTCTGGCTGCTGCATTCTGGATTAATTGCAGTTTCCAGGATAAACTAGCTACCTGAGAGTCCATCTTTCTCCTTACACACCTGTCTGGACACTGCAGTCAAGCCCCACAAATAATGCTGCATTCTCTGATAATTCATCTTGCCATTATCCTGCTCTTTGGAACTCCCTTCCCCTGGAAATACAGCATGTGTCAATGATTACATGTTTTCAGTGCACACTCAAAGCTTTTCTTTTGACCCATGCTTTCCTGGATGATTCTATGGGTCGCATATAGTGATGGTTACTGTGTTGCTTAGAGTTTAGTGCTGATAATGCCAAGGGATGCGGGTGGCACTATGGGTTAAACCACAGAGCCTAGGACTTGCCGATCAGAAGGTTGGCGGTTCGAATCCCCGCGATGGAGTGAGCTCCCGTTGCTCGGTCCCTGCTCCTGCCAACCTAGCAGTTCAAAAGCATGTCAAAGTGCAAGTAGATAAATAGGTACCACTCCAGCGGGAAGGTAAACGGCGTTTCAGTGCACTGCTCTGGTTCGCCAGAAGTGGCTTAGTCATGCTGGCCACATGACCTGGAAGCTGTACGCCGGCTCCCTCAGCCAATAAAGCGAGATGAGCGCCGCAACCCCAGAGTCGATCACGACTGGACCTAATGGTCAGGGATCCCTTTACCTTTACCTTTAATGCCAAGGTTGCAGGTTTGATCCTCATATAATAATAATACCTTTATTGTCAATGTACAACCTGTGTACAATGAAATTAACCAAGCCTCCCTCCTCCGCACACAAACACTCAATCTCATTGCACTCTGTGTGCTTGTCGCACAACACACCAACCCCAAACGTCAGTCACACTATATTATTTTCCATTCAGCAGCCTAACAGCCCATGGATAGAAACTGTTTTTTAGCCTGTTAGTACGGCTGATTATACTTCTATATCTCTTGCCAGGGGGTAGAAGATTAAAGAGGTGCTGGCCGTGGCGTGAATCGTCCCTGAGAATTTTTCTCGCTCTCCTACGGCAACAATCCCTTGCGATGTCACCTAGTGGGCTCAGAGGACAGCCCATGGTATCATGTGCTGTGTTCACCACCCTCTGTAAAGACTTTCTGTCCGTGGCTGTCAAGCCAATGCACCACAATGTGATACAATATGAGAGGACACTTTCTATTGTGGACCGGTAGAAGGAGGTCATCAATTGTTGTTTAACATTGTTCTTTTGCAAGACCCTGAGGAAATGGAGTTTCTGTTGGGCCTCCCTAACTACCTGAGTTATCTTGTTTTTCCAAGTGAGGTCTTCACTGAGGGAAACTCCCAGGAATTTAATATGGGACAGCTGCATAGCACTGCATTGCAGAGGGTTGAACTAAATGATCCTCAGGGTCCTTTCAATTCTATGATCCAAGTGGATATGTGGAATTAGTGTGGTTTTTATACTGGCTTTATTTTATGTTGTCATGTGTTGATGTTTTTATTCTTTGTATACAGCTTGGTAATGTGTCTTAAAGCTTAAGTGGTTTGTAACAAAATTGAAATAAATAAAAAGTAGCCACATGTATTATTGTGTGTCCGAGGCTCTCTTCACAAACACACACAACTCAGAAATGAAGCACAGAAACTGAGCACCCAAACAGGGCATGTTTCTCCTGGAGCCAAGATTTTCACTAGGTGGCAAACCGCTTTCTAATATTCCAATGATGTTTATATGAAGTAAAAGAGTCTGCGATTTTAACTGTTCTTTTTAATGGTTCTGAAGGGACGTTTTCTTGCGTGCTCAGACCTAGAAACCTCCCCCCTAAATAAATTCACACTTGATTCAAATATTGGTTTTGGTTTTTGGCAGAATTTAGGCCACAACTTTACTGATTACAGAGAGTGAGTGGTTGCATAGGCTCTGGTTCGACTAGCTCCCTGCACCGTTGCAGGTAGCACTGACTCAGGGCCACCAGCATAGGTCAGCCTAGGGTAAACACCTGGATAAGCAGAAAGCCGGGAACAGGCTTTCTCCGCCACCCAAATATCCCCCTGGACTCAGGCACGGGCACAACCCCCTCACAGGGATTGACCAAACCATTGAGTCCCTGGATTCCTTTAACGGAATACCCTTCACATAGGGATGGCGAGAGCATTCTCCCATCCCTATCACCTGAACCAGAGCCTATCCACAACCTTACAAGTTGTGACAATTTGCTACATGGCAGGCGAAACCCAAATGGCAACAGCCAATCAGCCAAGTGGGGAAAATTCCTGCCGTGCCCCTGTCCCAATGACAGATGACACACAACAGCATAGCAAGGTCAAGCGCAAAAAGCCCTAAAGGTAGAGAGAGGTGGGTAAGTGTTCCAATGAACGAGCCGAAAGAGGAAACTCTGGGTCATGTGCATGGGCATAAATAGGTCCCTCAAACCATTTAGACTGTGTCCCATTGGCTTTGAGGGACCTACCAGTCGGGTGTTGTGGCTAACCAATTGTACCCACCCACAACGCAGGGTGTCAGTTGTCCAGGTCTCACCACAATACGTGCCCTCTTAAAGGGAGGACCCGATTTATCTACTCTGGCCCAAATGATGCAGGAACAGAACTGCAAACAGAACTTTCTTTGTTTTGTTGCTTTGATACACCAAAACAGCTGCAGGTGACCACTATTCAGACTGGGAATCTGAATTCCCCTGCCCCCTTTGCCATTTCCCCAGTTTAAACCACTTCTCAAAGTTGCTATTGTTTCTGTTGCAGAAATACCATCTGCCTGTGTGTGTGTGTGTGTGTGTGTGTGTGTGTGTGTGTGTGTGGCATCTGGAAATGGTGTGAGGAGATAAGTTTAAAACCACATCCCCAACTTGCATACTCTCCCCACGACTGCTTTGATCTACCAACCCTCAGTTTTGTCAGGCATCCTATTCTGTGGCCCTGCTATATCACATCTAGTTTGACTCCTAAGATTCTTGCGTTAAGATGTTCTTTTCATGGGGTGGGGGGATACAGTTCAAGCGTGAAGTCTATAAGAAACAACTCTCTCTCTGTGTGTGTGTGTGTGTGCAGAGGCAGATTTAGGGCAGTGCAACCAGATTCCCACACAGGGCACTGAGCCAAGGGGGCAATGCAGGGCACTGCAACTATGGCATAGGGTACACATAGAATAGGGAAGTGGGTGGCGCTGTGGGTTAAACCACAGAGCCTAGGACTTGCCAATCAGAAGGTCGGCGGTTCGAATCCCCACGACAGGGTGAGCTCCCATCACTCGGTCCCTGCTCCTGCCAACCTAGCAGTTCGAAAGCACGTCAAAGTGCAAGTAGATAAATAGGTACCACTCCGGCGGGAAGGTAAACAGCGTTTCCGTGCACTGCTCTGGTTCGCCAGAAGAGGCTTAGTCATGCTGGCCACATGACCTGGAAGCTGTACGCCGGCTCCCTTGGCCAATAAAACAAGATGAGCGCCACAACCCCAGAGTTGGTCACGACTGGACCTAGTGGTCAGGGATCCCTTTACCTTTACCTTACACACAGAATGGAAGGTGGGAGAAGGGGGCACCAAATTTCAGCCTCATACAGGGTCACTGAAAACTGAAAGACCAAAGTCTGTTGCTGTGAATGTGTGCGTGCGCCACATAATTTAGGTGGTCGGTTATAATTGATAATCCAAAAATGTTTTGTTTTGTTTTTTAAATCGTAGAAGGTTTAGCAGCACACTTAACATCTGTGGTTTTCTTTCCCAATCAGTACTGCCATTGTCTTAGAAATATAGCTGTTTGGTTTATAGCCTCAATATTGCCACCCAGGAAGGTTTTTCACTTTTCACTTATGGAGGCATAGATAGATGAGGACGCTAACTAGACTGTACTTAAAGCTGTTATTATGCCAGTTTGTTTCGATGCCAGAATTAGCAGCTGGAAGGCATAGCCAACGGTATCGTACATGATTCTGGGGATCTTTGGCAAATCCTCAGCTTTTATTCTGAGTGGAGAAAAAAGAAGGATTTCTCCTCCTTCTCCTCCTCCTCACATTTGCACAACCCATAAAAAGTCTCTCTTAAGTCTCTTCCCTCAAAGGATTCTGGGAAAGGAAGTAAGTAGGTCTGGGTTCTCGTTGTTTCATGTCAAACTCTCCTTTTCTTTCCCAGAAAATGAGTCATCTGGAAGAAGAAAAAACTGAAATGGCAGGGAACTCATGTTTTTTATCATTGCAAAAGGGGAGGGGGGGGGTAAAAGTTAACTGAACCAGGAATTATTTTGGCTCACCGTTATTGTTGCATCTGACTCAAATTAAAACCAAGAAGAAATTACATTATGTTGGGAAATGTTTTATTATGTGATAACAGCACACCTTGAACACACTTCTCGCTTGTTTCTAGACTTATGATAGGAATGAAAGTGATCATAATTTTGCCATGTGCTTGATTAGTAATCAACTAATGTGTGTGTGTCTCCAAATATCGGACGCATGGCAAGGACCAAACAACTGGTACAAAATGATTTGAGTTACTATCAATGAAATCTGGTTTGGCAAAGTTATAAAAGCTCCAAGCTAGTATTTAATAATAATAATAATAATAATAATAATAATAATAATAATAAATTATTTATACCCCACCCATCTGGCTGAGTTTTCCCAGCTACTCTGGGCAGCTTCCAATCGAGTGTTAAAAACAATACAGCATTAAATATTAAAAACTTCCCTAAACAGGGCTGCCTTCAGATGTGTTTTCAGTATAAGATAGCTGCTTATTTCCTTCACATCTGAAGGGAGGGCGTTCCACAGGGCAGGCGCCACTACCGAGAAGGCCCTCTGCCTGGTTCCCTGTAACCTCACTTCTCGCAATGAGGGAACCGCCAGAAGGCCCTCAGCATTGGATCTCAGCATCTGGGCTGAACAATGGGGATGGAGACACTCCTTCAGGTATACTGGACCAAGGCTGTTTATGTCTTTCAAGGTCAGTACCAACACTTTGAATTGTGCTTGGAAACGTACTGGGAGCCAATGTAGGTCTCTCAGGACAGGTGTTATGTGGTCCTGGCGGCCACTACCAGTCACCAGTCTAGTTGCCGCATTCTGGATTAATTGCAGTTTCCGGGTCACCTTCAAACATAGCCCCACATAGAGTGCATTTCAGTAGTCCAAGCAGGAGATAACTAGAGCATGCACCACTCTGGCGAGACAGTCATGTTATTTGCTCATATTGCAAGTCTTAAATCCAGGTGAGGTCTATTTCCAGTTATTCTCCTAGGTTCCTGATGGGTGGCATCAGAATCACCTCTAGGTGATTGTAGAACCAGAGGGTTGTACTTGGAAGGGACCACGATTGCATTCCGGCAATGCAGGAATCTTTACCCAACATAGGGCTCAAACCATCAACCCTCGGATTAACAGTCTCATGCTCTACTAACAGAGCTATCCAATATCAGGCAGAGAAGTTTCACAAAAGTTGGAGTTTGGTTGTTAGGCCATATGTTAGGCAAACCCTGCTCCTGAATACAAGAAAAGAAAAGAAAATGCATTAACTTTTCTAAATTTGGTATTTTATTTCCTGTAGTGTATGCTCTGGGGTTTTGTTTTTTTTAATCCTATCTAAATTGGAGACTCTTGAGAGTCCCATGGACTGCAAGAAGATCAAACTATCCATTCTTAAGGAAAGCAGCCCTGAGTGTTCACTGGAAGGACAGATCCTGAAGCTGAGGCTCCAATACTTTGGCCACCTCATGAGAAGAGAAGACTCCCTGGAAAAGACCCTGATGTTGGGAAAGATTGAGGACACAAGGAGAAGGGGACGGCAGAGGACGAGATGGTTGGACAGTGTTCTCGAAGCTACCAACATGAGTTTGACCAAACTGCGGGAGGCAGTGGAAGATAGGAGTGTCTGGTGTGCTCTGGTCCATGGGGTCACGAAGAGTCGGACACAACTAAATGACTAAAGAACAACAACATCTAAATTGCTTTGAGAAATTCTGGATTCCCTTTCCATCTCCTCCCTGTGTCCTAGCAGGGACCCATTAAGGTCCCCTGTTAGAGCCATATAGACAGGCATTTGGCATAAACTTTTATTTGCGGTAAGATTCCTGAGCTGACAATATGAGCTTTGTCTCTCTAAAGACTTTGCAAAAACAAAAGCCTGTCCAAAGAGTTCTTCCACGGGGGAAACGCTGATAGGATTACCTTGTAAACGTGAATGTGACTGCATTCTTCCTCAACATGAAAAATAAAGTTGGTAAATGACGTCCTGATAAAGGATGCATCTTTTATGAATGGCCCTTTCTTCTAAGGAAGTGTTCTTGCTCCAAGCTCAGCGCCATATGACTGTGATTCATATTTCTATATATGGTAATTCTGCAAAATACGGGGATGTTAAAATGTAATCCCTTTGTTGGAAGGTATGCATGTTTTTTGTTTATATAGAAGCTGGTTACGTTACTTTTGTTACATATGTCTGATTAGGATTTGCCAAGAAGGTTGTAAACTTGTTCCCTTGGGAACACGCCATTTCGTTTTCTAGCATTGGAGTTTTTATTATTTCCATAAGCTTTCCATCTCATTCCGTTCTTTGTTTCAAGTCTTCCCCCCCAGCCCACCCCCAGCCCAACAAATTCTAGTTGTTGTTCTTCAAATCAACTTAATAGATTGCATCAGATTTTAAAATAAATGCTGACAGCAGCAGGACTGGACCTAAATACCAGGCAGATAACACATGGTTTGAATAACCGAAAGCACCCCACAGAGTGTGGATCAAATCAAAATCCTTGGACAGTTATTGCTTAATGCTGATTCAAATCTCTGCCTTTAAAAACTTATCCTTGATTTTTTTTTAAAAAAAATAGAAACTTTGGGGGGTATAGTCTTCTCTGGATGTATTTATGTAATTCCCATTGAAGCTAATGAGAGTTTCCAAGACTTCCTGGAACGGCACGTTCAATTTACTTGGCCATCTTATGCCTTCATTTGCGCACTGGCAATTTGGTTCTAAACATATGTGTTGGCAGGCCTTCTTGCTATGCTGAAGTAATAGCCCTATAAGCCAGGCAAAACATCATAATGGCTTGTTGTATAGGATTGGTCCAAACAGCTTCAATATTAGAAAAGCCCTGCGGGATCGAACAGAAGACTTATCTAGTCCAGTGTCCTGTTCTCATGGTGGCCAACGAGGGAAACCTATATGCAGGATGACGATGGTGATGGTGATGATTTATTGAACTTATATACCACCCTATACCCAATGCAGACGTGGTTATTTACATCCTGTGACTTGCCTGGTAATAATAATAATAATAATAATATACCCATCTGGCTGGTTTTCCCCAGCCACTCTGGGCGACTCCCAACAGAATATTAAAAAAACGATAAAAAGCCAAACATTAAAAACTTCCCTAAACAGAACTGCCTTCAGATGTCTTCCACAAGTCAGATAGTTGTTTATTTCCTTGACATCTGATGGAAGAGTGCTCCATATGCCTCCCTAGGGCTCTTTGGGAAGAAACCCCTTGTTGCTGCTGTTAAAGTGGCTCTATTATGCATGTCAAAGGTACGATCTTACAAAAATGGAAGCTGCAGTGTGTGCCAATTCACTAGAAGAAAGTCCATTGGAGAAAGTGGGATGTACTGCTGTATAAACATGTAAATCACTAGAACATTCTGCAAGGATGAGCTGGTAGTTACTGGGTCAAACAGATCAGTAGAGTAGCAACTACTTTTAATTTAAGAAAAACACATAACCATAAAGCAGGAGCTCTTTGTTGCTCCTGGCAACATCTTCCTGGGGCCCCACAATATGTGTGTGTGTGTTAAAGGTAAATGACCCCTGGATCATTAAGTCCTGTCAATGGCAATTATGGGGTTGTGGCGCTCATCTCGCTTTCAGGCCGAGGGAGCTCGCCTTTCCAGGTCATGTGGCCAGCATGACTAAACCGCTTCTGGCACAATGGGACACCGTGACGGAAGCCAGAGCACACGGAAATGCTGTTTGCCTTCCCGCTGCAGTGGTACCTATTTATCTACTTGCTCTGGTGTGCTTTCGAACTGCTAGGTTGACAGGAGCTGGGACAGAGTAACGGGAGCTCACCCTGTTGTGGGGATTTGAACCGCCAACCTTCCAAATGGCAAGCCCAAGAGGCTAAGTGGTTTAGACCACAGCACCACCCACATCCCTCCCACAATGTATAACAAAATTCAACACACGTGTCAGGGGTTCAGGAGCAGAGGCACAGGGAAGAGAGGAGATGGAGAGCCAAAGGGAAGAATCCGAGGGGAGCGTAGGAGAAGAGGACAGTGGACCGAGGGATTCCATGAGCCTCTCCAGCGAATCGGAAGATTCACAGAAGGGGGCGCCAGTGGCCAGGGGTAGGGGGTTCCCAAGGGGAACGCCCCAGGAGCAAGGGGGCAGCAGGGACTCCCAGAGCAGTAGTTGGAAATCAGGACCAGCTTCCCCACCAGAGCAGAGTGGGGGGGAAGAGTCCCAAGGATCGGGGCCAGTGCATTCCCCACCAGGGAGAGAAGATAAGGCAGGGCTGACCACACCTCCATCGGAGAGTCAGACAACGGAGGGGAGGTCAGATCCGGCCAGTATCCCGGAAGAGGGAAGCAGTGACAGAAGTAGTGTAACGGTCAGGAGGAAGGTCACTGGGTTGGCGCGAGAGGCAAGTTCAAATGTACAGGAGCGCGGGACAGCAGAGAATGAGGATTGGGAACTGGGTCCTAAAGCCCGCCGGAGGGAGGGGGAGGAGCTAAGCGACTCAGCGTCGGAAGAGTCCAGAAAGGGCAATGCCCCAGCGGGCAGGAGGACCCAGAGGAGGAGAGAGCAGCGTAAAAGGTGGAGCAGGGCTAGGATCTTAAACTGGTGTCATAGGGGAGGAGACTCAGACGGTACTTCGCCGGTCTAGGGTTAAGACGTAGAGCTGCGCGCTGCGGCTTTGAAATGGAAACTGAACCTCAATAAAGACTTTGTACATAACGACAGCCTCGCGTTGGTCCTCTGTGAGCTGGGACCTAGGGGCAGCTCTGACAACACGACTTATTGTGTCCATTAAAATACTTAATTTCAGATACCACCACTGTGATTCTTTTTAACGTAGAAAATAAACTTGCTCTTTTGTCATTGATATTTTTGTATATTGCTGTGTTTTTCAGGTAAAGAATGCAAAATACCAATACAGTGGTACCTCGGATTAAGAACTTAATTTGTTCTGGAGATTCGTTCTTAAGCTGAAACTATTCTTAACCAGGGACCACTTTAGCTAATGGGGCCTCCCGTTGCCACCACACGATTTCTGTTCTCCTTCTGAAGCAATGTTCTTACTCGATGTGCTATTTCTGGGTTAGCAGAGTCTATAACCTGAAGCGTCTGTAACCTGAAGCGTCTGTAACCAGAGGAGGAGGAGGAGGAGGAGGAGGAGGAGGAGGAGGAGGAGGAAGAAGAAGAAGAAGAAGAAGAAGAAGAAGAAGAAGAAGAAGAAGAAGAAGAAGAAGAAGAAGAAGAAGAAGAATAGTAGTAGTAGTAGTAGTAGTTTGGATTTGATATCCTGCTTTATCACTACCTGAAGGAGTCTCTAAGCGGCTAACAATCTCCTTTCCCTTCCTCCCCCACAACAAACACTCTGTGAGATGAGTGGGGCTGAGAGACTTCAGAGAAGTGTGACTGGCCCAAGGTCACCCAGCAGCTGCATGTGCAGGAGCGGGGAAGCGAACCCGGTTCCCCAGATTACGAGTCCACCGCTCTTAACCACTACACCACACTGGCTCTGTACCACTGTAATAAGGAACTAAAGGGAGGGGGGAATCCAGCTTCTAGAGAGAGGGTCCGAGAGGCAATCGGGGATAAGAAGGAACAACGTAGAGACGCACGGGACACGGACAACACTGAAAGAATGCAGGGATGTGCACCATTTGTGCCCTTGAGGTGCACCAGAAGGTGGCTCTGTGATGTAGAGTGCCCTAATAAAAGGTGGAGCCTTGGCCCAATTGACATGCACACACACTTTCCAATACACTCTGAAGACATGGGAGTATTGACCACTGGGCATGATGGTGAGCAGGCCTATTCCACGCACACAACAATGACACCCCACATGTCTTTCACCCCACAGTGATGACCGTATCCTCCTATCCCCCCACCCCCCCTTTTTATGCTCTAAGGAAGACTTCAGATTTCTGACGAAGAGGAGGGAAAGTGCTATAAACAATGGAAATTTGGAATCCTCCCAACGGGCTGCAATTAGCTGATAAGTCTAATGCTGTGTAGGTTTGGTTCAAGGAATCTTATTTTTAAATGATCTATAGATTGCATTAAATTCCTTTGAGTCTTTTAAAAACCACACATTTGGGCCAAGCTAAAGGCTAAGAAAACAGTGTTCTGAAGGGAATATTATTCATATTAGGTGGGAATGGCTGTAAAGAAAATGTTTCTGGAAAGAGGTGATAAAACTGATACATGTGTGATGGGGTGTATAAGCTTGCCAGAAAATCCACAGATGATTCAGATGGGATACATCTATGAGGTCATAAACAGGAGGGTTATTCAGTATCTTCTGGCAATGATACGTGTAATGAAAGCATGGGAAGATAGTGAAGTCCTTGGACTAAAATGCTGGATTAAGAAGCTTTGGAATTTAGCATTAATGGGAAAAATCAGTTCCTTGGTTAGACGGGGGGGGGGGGGGGGGCTATGCATAATAGCCAATACAATTAAACTTGGATGGATGTCTTTAATATATTTTTAAAGAACTCCTGCCTGTGATTATGGCTTTGGGGATTTCGAATCAAAAGTACTAAGCTTTTGCTTAGAGACGACTGTTAACTTTGCTACACTAGTATTTTTTTCACGAAATGTAACTTTGGAATGTGCTATTTTTTATTTTAAAAATATTAATCTAGATTCTTACTACATTTTTAAAAAAACCAAAATTCCATCACCACTCCAAAAGAAACTGCTCAAGATGTAAAATGGTTAAAACACCTACAAAAGACATTACAAGAAATAAACAACTCTTAAAATCATAAACACAGTCAATGCTAAGTGCACAATCCTAGACCCAAACTAGATGTTAAGTAGAGGAGCTTGTAAACATGTCTTATTTTTTTTTGTTTTAAACAGACATGGAGAAGGAGATTTTAATCAGATCTTCATACAGCATGCAGGGAGGGGAGGTTTTATATCAATGTATCTGCAGCAACAAACCCATCAGAATTATCCCACACACCACCAGCAGCTGTAGGAAAAAAGTTTGCATTAGTTCCATCACAGGGAACTAGTTAATATGGTACTGGACTGGATATTTAAATCCCTACTGAGTTATAAGACTTAGTGACTTTGGCCCGATCATTGTCTCTTCTCCTTGGACTACTGCAATGCCTCTACGTGGGGCTACCTTTGAAGGTGACCCGGAAACTACAACTAATCCAGAATGTGGCTGCCAGACTGCTGAGGGGGAGTGGCCACTGGGACCATATAACACCAGCCCTGAAAGACCTACATTGGCTCCCAGTGTGTTTTGAGCACAATTCAAGTGTTAGTGCTGACCTTGAAAGCCCTAAACAGCCTTGGCCCAGTATACCTGAAGGAGCATCTCCACCCTCATCGTTCAGCCCTGACACTGAGGTCCAGCGCCGAGGGTCTTCTGCTGGTTCCCTCCCTGTGAAAAGCCAAGTTACAGGGAACCAAGCAAAGGGCCTTCTCGGTAGTGGCACCCACCCTGTGGAACACCCTCCCATCAGATGTCAAGGAAATAAACAACTATCTGACTTTTAGAAGACATCTGAAGGCAGCCCTGTTTAGGGAAGTTCTTAATGTTTGAAGTTTTAATCTGTTTTATCACTTTTTTATTATTATTAATATTCTGTTGAGAGCTGCCCAGAGTGGCTGGGGGGGATGTATGTATGTATGTATGAATAAATAAATAAATATTTTTTATTTATATCCCGCCCTCCCCAGCTGAAGCCGGGCTCAGAGCGGCTAACAAGTAAAAATAACACAGTTTACATAAAATCACAATCAATTAATTGAAATATATTCTAAAATCAATTCAATTCTAAAATCAATTCAGAGTCAAATTAATGGCAACCATTGGGCTAGAGTTCTATGAGGATTATAGAAGGAGGGGGTCATGCTGTGCCCTGGCCAAAGGCCAGGTGGAACAGCTCTGTCTTGCAGGCCCTGCGGAAAGATGTCAAGTCCCGCAGGGCACAACGCTCTTGTGGCAGAGTGTTCCACCAGATCGGAGCCACGGCCGAAAAAGCCCTGGCTCTGGTTGAGGCCAGCCTAACCTCCCTGTGGCCCGGGACCTCCAAGATGTTTTTATTTGAAGACCGTAAGGTCCTCCATGGGACATACCAGGAGAGGCGGTCCCGTAGGTACGAGGGTCCTAGGCTGTATAGGGCCTAAGTTGTTGTTGCTGCTGCTGTTGCTGCTGTTGCTGTTGTTGTTGTTATCCTAACCAGCCTCCCAGAGTAGATTAAAACAGCATCTCAAATCCCTCCCTGTGCTCCTTTTAGGTAGGACAGGATGAAAAATCAAATGAATGAGCAAATAAACAATTCACCATCTCACACTCATTATTCAGGGCATTGGTGGTCTGCAGTTAAATTTTGCAATCAGGCTGAAGAATATTAAAGAGCATGCACAAAACTCACCACAATTTCTAACAGCAACAATCTCCTGGTGGCTTAATCATCCTGTCCACCATATCGAACTGGCCGTACAAATCAACCCTAGCATGTGGGGAATTCTGGTATTCTGTAAATCTCCAGCTGTTGAAGCTATGACATTTTTCAAGGTCTCTTTAAAAGTCACACGACTCCTTATTTGTACCCATTAGCAGTTCAGCACTGTGAAAGAAACCTACATTTGTCACACTCTTTAAAAAAAAAATAAAGATGCAAGAAACCTCAGCAAATTTGTTCTGTTTTTGGTGAGTTACTGATGATGTGCAGACAACGTTTATATCTTATCCTTCTAGGCAATTTACAATTATCACACTGTCTTTTCAGCAGCTGCTCAAGTGTGGGAAAGCCTCTGCCATTTGTACTTCAAGAAAGTCACAGTCTAAACCCCAAAGCACCTCTGTCTTAGGAGTCCTTCAAACTTAGCAGTGCACTTTCCAGTGAAAATAGTTTGCCTGGCCTCTACCCTTAAGGCAAGACTGGTGAACCTGTGACACTCCTGATGCATTTGACCTCTAATTCCTATCATTCCTAACTACTGACCATGCTAGTTGGGGATCAGGACAGGACAGTTGGAGGCCAACAATCACTGGGGAACTAATATTCAAGGACATTTAATAATAATAATAATGAGTGAATAATCATGATTCCTAAAGTTTGGGAATTCTGATCTCCTATGGAAGTTAAAGATACTGTGGATGGTTTTTGTGGGGTAGAATCAGTGGCATAGCATGGGTTGCTGGTGCCTGGGGCAGGGCAATTGTTGCACCCCCTGGTAGACTTGGCAGCCCGCATGGAGGGTGAATGGAGCCTGCCTCCTTGCCCACTGCCTCCATCCACCTGCTCACTAGACCAACCTGCCTCCAGCTGCGAGGGCTCCATGCCTGTTGTGGGGGTGCCATTAAAAATGTCTGCCCAGGGCCATGGCCCCCCTAGTCCTACGCCTCTGGGTGGAATCACAATAAATGTATAATGCAGACCCCAGAATTCTGATCAACTCTGCAAGTCAAACTTGCATAACGCCAATTCTTAAGGTTGCCTAAAAGCTATGTAGTCAAATCCAAGGTAACTTATAAACCCCAATATGACTTGGACTAAAAGTGGACCTTTTGATTTACCAGCTTCCCCAAGATCAGGGCAGGGGAATGTCCTCCTCCTTGTCCCATCTTTAGGGGACAAGTTTAATGAGTTCAGTTTAATGAGACAGAGACTTCTCTGTGGTGGCACCCAGTTAATGCAACTCCTTTCTCCTTAATATATGATTGGCACTGCTGTTCCTCCTCTTTCAGCCCCAGGTAAAGACTCACTTATCTGCCTAGGCTTTCAGAGCTAGTTAACCTAAGGTAGTAAACTGCAAATGATTGGTTATCGATCTGCTGTAAAATTGTATTCTGATACTGTACATTTTATTTTATGTTTTAATGGTGCTAAGATGAATTGTATTCATATTAACCAACCTGGGATCATGAATAGATGGAGGCCGGGCTAGAAATTGAAATGAAATTTATTTTAGTAACTCACACTGGCTATTTTCTTCCTATAAATGACATCTACACAGGATACTAAATATTTCTGTGCAAGATGAGTGATGATGAATTGCACAAAGCTGAAGGCTGAACTACAGATATTTCCATTGCTTAATGCTTAAGCCTTAAACCTAGCAGCACATCTGCTATCTGGGAGGTCAGTAAAAGAGTGAATCCAGTTCCTACAATACACATGCAAATTCCTTCATCTTCCGCCAGTGTTCCCCTAGTCCAGATGGCCGAGAGGAAAATGTGTTTAAGGCAGTTATGGGTGAAATAGTTGACCCTGTGAAATTCTGGGCTTTCAGCACCCTAGCCTTCTTCAAGAACCTTTTTATCACTCCCTATTGTGCACCTCGATTTCCAAATATGAGCATTAGTTGATCATGTTGTTACCAGGCATATTGAACTAGCAACTGGTTGCTTATTATGGTTGCATTTGGATATTGTGTTTTGCTGAGTGTGTGGGGGTTTCAGTCTGTTTCGGAATTCAAGACCGCATCAATGGAAACATCCCTAGAACAGTTCCAACACAGAGGCCTTCTCTTCTAGAATGCCTTGGGTGGAAATAATCATACAGTTTTGAAAGCTGAACAATTCAGAACACGAACGCTGACAACATGGAAGTGAATGCTTCCGCTTTTGAACGGCTTCTGAGGCACATTTTCCATTTTTTAAAAGGAATACGTCAACTGGCAATTGCGCCTCGGTTGTCGAACGTTTCAGAAGTTGAGCGGTCTTTCAGAACAGATTATGTTCAACAACTGAGGTTCCACTGTAACAACAACAGCAGCAGCAACAACAACAACAGCAACAGTTTATTATTTATACCCTGCCCATCTGAGAGCCACCCAGCACATATAAAACATAATAAAACATCAAACATTATGAACTTCCCAATACAGGGCTGCCTTCAGATGTCTTCTAAAAGTTGTACAGTGACCAAGGGTGTCAAACGTAATCCACTCCAGAAGACTGTTTGACTTCCGAAATCTTTGACAACTGAGGCACAATTGCCGGTTGGCAATTGTAATTGAGAAAATGGAGAAATGCACCTCGCAAGCCGTTCGACTTCCGAGGCGTGTTCGAAAATGGAAGCATTCACTTCTGGGTTGTTGGCATTCAAAAGCCGAAATGTTCGACTTCTAAAGCATTCGACAACCGAGGTTCCACTGTACAGTGGTACCTCGGGTTAAGTACTTAATTCGTTCCGGAGGTCCGTTCTTAACCTGAAACTGTTCTTAACCTGAAGCACCACTTTAGCTAATGGGGCCTCCTGCTGCTGCCGTGCCACCAGAGCACGATTTGTGTTCTCATCCTGAAGCAAAGTTCTTAACCTGAAGCACTATTTCTGGGTTCTGTAACCTGAAGCGTATGTAACCTGAAGCGTGTGTAACCTGAGGTACCACTGTATAGTACAACAAGAACAAGAACAAGAAAAGAAGTGCTCTTAAGTATCACAACTTATCAATAATGACCATATAATGTTGGATCATCTCATTTTTACAAGACAGAACAAGAAGATTTGATACTTGTCAGGGAACTGACATCAGAGCGAGAGGTGGAGGCAAGGCTCCAAAACGATGCAGGAGAGGGGACCAGCAGGGGGGAAGGAATTCAGCGTAACACCAGTAGAGAAGAGAAGGAGATGGAGGATTTGGAGACAGGGCTCCAAGACCCTTCACCAGAGACTAGTGGGGAGAGCGTTGACACGCCTCTGCCTTCCCCTTACTTGCGCAGACGAGTTCCGCGCAGGGAAAGTAGGAGGAGACTTGGCGTCAAACAGCTCTTATTCTGGAAGAGGTTCAAGAAACGCCCACTGACGGATTCTGCAAGTGACTGACTGGCCACGGAGTGTGAGCCGTCAGCCAAAGCATGGTTGGCCAGGCAATCTAACCAAAACTGAAGGCAACTTACGCACAAGTAACCCCTTACAACCATTACAGTACTTCATGCCTTCAGGACATGCTCATCTCTCTTTCTTATAAACTGGGCTATAAAAACTCAAAAAATCTAAGGTCAAATCTTTATAAATCTTTGTAGGGAATATTAGTTGTGGAACATGTTACATCAGTTTTTCTCACTTTATGTTTCCTATATATAAAAGCCTTAGCATGTCTTGGTTGCACTGTGACGTGACCAAGAGAAAACGGCCAAGTATCTGAATAAGAGGGATGGGTTAGAAGCAATGAAGCATGCAGGGCCATCTTGCAAAGATCCTTGCTGAAAAGCAAATGAACTAAGTTGCTTCATGAAATATACTCGGAGTCGAGTGTGGATTTCATGCTCTTTTTTTAGCTCATAGTAGTGAGGAGGAATGGAAATTCCCCCAAAATGTCTGCTTTATATACATTATTTACACAATGGGCCCCACGTGATTGGCTAATTCCAGGATTCTCCTGTAGGCCAATCAGGTTGCGGATTCACTTCCACCTGGAGTTGGATTGGGTGGCACCTGCAGACCAATCTGACAGCTGCATTCTGGATCCTATTGTTCTAGGACCAATCAAACTGCTGCAATTTGGATCCTATTCAACTCAGTACATAACACCCCTCCCCTCTAAGTTCTAGTCCTGCCTGGGAGGTAGCATTCATAGTCCTCAAAGTACGCTGGCCGCCTACGTGTGTGCTGCAGCCTGGGGCGTTCCCTGGTCAGGAGTTCTGGTTCTGGCTCGTGTTCCGAGGATTCTGGCTGTGATGGGACTGTTTGGTCTGGCGCAACTGGCTCACTCAGTCTTGGCTCTGGTTCTGGTGTCCTTTCAGCCTCGAGGGTCCTCTCTGTATTTACTGATTCTGCCTCCCCTGCTGGCCCCTTCTGCTCTACGGGCCCCACTGCCCCACTGTTCCCTTGGGACTCCTCTGACCTGTCCTCCTACTGGTTTTCTCCCGGGAATCGTCGCCGTATCTGGTCGCAGTGGCGGCGCCAGCATTGCCCCCCCCCTCTGTTAGCACCTCGTACGACATGAGGCCAGTGACCCTGGTGACTGTGGCGGGTACCCATGCCGGGCCTGCCCTGAAATTCTTTATGTACACCTGGTCCTGGGCCACGAAGGTCTGGGGGTTCCTGCCTTCCCCCACCACTACCTCATCCTGAGTTCTGTTGGGGTGAAGGCGGTCCAGTCTGATTGTGAGGCGCCGGCCCATTAGTAGTTCAGCGGGGCTTTGGCCAGTCGTTGAGCTGGGGGTGCTGTGCTGTGCTAGAAGGAATGTGGCCAGGCGGTACTCCCAATCCCCTTGTGTCATGGGGCAGAGGGTGTCCTTGGTGGTCAGCACCATGCACTCTGCTTGGCCATTGGTGGCAGGGTGGAATGGCACTGAGCGGTGGTGGCGGATGGCGTTCTGCGCTGTGAAGGTGTTATGTACTGAGTCGAATAGGATCCAAACTGCAGCAGTCTGATTGGTCCTAGAACAATAGGATCCAAAAGGCAGCAGTCTGATTGGTCCTAGAACAATAGGATTCAGAATGCAGCAGTCTGATTGGTCCTAGAACAATGCAGCAGTATGATTGGTTGGCAGGAACCACCCAATCATGCTCCAGATAGAAGTGAATCCACAACCTGATTGGCTTACAGTAGAATTCCGGAATTAGCCAATCATGTGCAGCCCATTGTGTAAATAATGTATATAAGGCAGATACTTTGAAGGGACATTCATTCATTCCTCCTCACCACTATGAGCTGAATAAAGAGCATGAAATCACTTTGCGACTCTGAGTATATTTCAGAAGGTCTGTTCTAGGACCAATCAGACTGTTGCAATTTGGATCCTATTCAACTCAGTACATAACACTTCATATAGCAAATTAAGCAAGTTTCTTATGCTGCTGCTGCATCGTGAGTGTTGGAGAAGGCCTCTCCCTCCTCAGGCTAATTCCATCTGGCCTAGGGGGCGGGGCCCAGGCTCACCTCCGTGATAGTTTTAAAGACACTGGTGCTGCTGCAGCAAATGCTAAAGATGTTTTATATATTTTAAGGTGTTTTAAACGTGTTTTTATTGCTTATTTTGTTGTACCACCGTGAATGGTGGTTTTTATCGATGTATTTTTGTTTTGTTCCATCTTGTTTTGTTTTGGGGTGGGATATTGAGTGGGGTGGGGATTGGTTTTTGTTTGGGCATAATTGTTTTTCGGTTGTTTTGTTTTCTATTTTGTAAATGGAGGTTATTATGAGGCTTGGGATTGCTACCGTGGAGGGGCGAGGGAGGTATGGCGGTGGGGGCAGATGTTATAGGCGAAGGGGATCAAGATACGGATATGCTCGTACCCTTTCCAATCTGCGCCCCATCCCGAGAGACGAGGGTAGGGTGAGCAAGGATTACTCACCTCCTTCACTGGTGTTGTGCAATGCCAGGTCTATAGGCAACAAAACCGCCACCCTGCGAGATTTCTTTACCTCGCAGGGGGTCGACCTGGCTTGTGTGACGGAGACCTGGGTGCGCGAAGGGGTAACTGTTACCTTACGAGAGGTAACTGTTACGCCCCCGGGTTTCTCCGTCCTCCACCAGTCACGGACTGTGGGCCGGGGGGGAGGGGTGGCATTATTAATCCGGGAAGATTGTTCTTTCAGGGCTCTACCATCGCCATCGATCCCCGGCATTGAATGTGTTGGCCTAGTGTGGGGCTCCGAGGAGAGCTTGGCTGTCTGGCTGGTGTACCGGCCACCTAGCGCACCAGCACCCACCCTGTCAGGCCTGCTGGAGGCGGTGGCCGGCTGGGCCTTGGAGTTCCCTAACCTATTGGTATTGGGAGACTTCAACTTCCATGCTGATGCCACTCCCTCCTCACAGGCTCTGGACCTGGTGTCTTCCATGGTGACACTAGGGCTCTCCCAGTTTGTTTCGGGTCCCACACACCAAGCAGGCCACACGCTGGATTTGATCTTTGGTGCCGGTATAGATGTGATCATGTCTCCTTCGATGAAGGTGCCATGGTCTGATCACTACGCTCTGAAAGCCAGGATTGACTTTCCACCCCCACCCTGCTTAGGTGGCGAACCGATTTGGGCTCGCCCGCAGAGGCTGATGGACCCTGATAGATTCCGTCAAGCCTTGCGGGACCTTGCTCCCCCTGGCGACTCATTGACTGAGCTTGTTGAGGGCTGGAATACCCAGCTCCTGGCAGCCATCGATGAGATTGCACCTAAGCACCCTCTGCGACCCCGCAGAAACCGGGCTCCCTGGTTTACCGAGGAGCTTCGGAAAATGAAGCGGGACCTCAGACGGCTAGAGCGAGTATGGCGGGGTGCCCGTGACAGAGCCTCAAGAACATCTTATAGGGTTTTTATGAAAACCTATGAGATGGCAGTGAAGGCCGCTAAGAAGTCTTACTTCTCGGCCTCCATTGCATCCGCTAGCTCTCGCCCGGGGCAATTATTTAGTATAATTCGGTCTTTAACGTCCCTCGAAGGACAGCCAAATTTAAATAACAATCTGACACATAGCTGTGAGGCATTTGCGAGCTTTTTTGTGGAGAAGGTCCTGTTGCTCCGCCATGACCTCCCTGCCAATTTGGATACAATAAAGGAACTGGAGGCCCCTCGACTGTCCTCAGGTCCAGTATTGGACCATTTTGACCGGATATCTCCAGCTGATGTGGACAGACTCCTCCAAGCTGGAAAGCCCACCACCTGTCCTCTTGACCCGTGCCCATCATGGCTGATTAGAGCGTGTCCAGACGAGGTGCGGGCCCCCCTGGGGGACATCATCAATTTGTCCCTTGGCACCGGGATATTCCCAGGGGAATTGAAGGAGGCAGTGGTGCGTCCGCTCTTAAAGAAAACATCATTAGATCCCTTAGATCTATCCAATTACCGCCCGGTCTCGAATCTTCCATTCCTGGGTAAGGTGATTGAGAGAGCGGTTGCTGAACAGCTTGGTAGGTTTCTGGATGAAACATCTGCTCTGGATCCATTCCAGTCCGGCTTCCGCGCTGGTCATGGGACCGAGACGGCTCTGGTCGCCCTAACAGATGATCTCCGCAGGCAACTGGATCGAGGCGGGTCGGGGCTGCTGATTCTTCTAGACCTGTCAGCAGCCTTTGACATGGTCGATCACGAACTCCTGGACCACCGCCTTGCCGACGTGGGGATCCAGGGCACAGTCCTTCAATGGCTGCGCTCGTTTCTCTCTGGTCGGGGACAGAGGGTGGCGCTCGGGGGGGAATTGTCATCGCGCCACTCCTTGGTGTGTGGAGTGCCTCAGGGTGCGATTCTCTCCCCGATGCTTTTTAACATCTTTATGCGCCCCCTCGCCCAGCTTGTCCGGAGTTTTGGGCTGGGTTGCCATCAGTATGCTGATGACACCCAACTCTATCTGTTGATGGATGGCCATCCTGACTCGGCCCCAGACACACTGGCGAGATGTCTGGAAGCTGTGGCTGGATGGTTACGTGGGAGCCGGTTGAAGTTAAATCCTTCAAAGACAGAGGTCCTCTGGCTGGGGCGGGACGATATGGGATTGAGGGGGCAACTACCATCTCTTGCGGGGGTGCAATTAGTGCCAGCACCGTCCGTTAAGAGTTTGGGTGTAATCTTCGATACCTCCCTCTCTATGGAGGCGCAGATTACAGCTATAACAAAGGCGGCATTTTTTCATCTCCGCCAAGCTAAGCAGTTGGCCCCTTATCTCTCTCGCCCTGACCTAGCCACTGTGATCCATGTGACGGTCACCTCCAGACTGGATTATTGTAACTCGCTCTACGTGGGGCTGCCCTTGAGACTGACCCAGAAACTCCAGCGGGTGCAGAATGCCGCGGCGAGACTCCTTATGGGGTCTTCGCTGCGAGATCACATTCATCCGGTACTATACCAGCTGCACTGGCTCCCGGTGGAGTACAGGATCAGGTTTAAGGTGCTGGTTTTAACCTTTAAAGCCCTATACGGCCTAGGACCCTCGTACCTACGGGACCGCCTCTCCTGGTATGCCCCACAGAGAAACCTACGGTCTGCAAATAATAACATCCTCAAGGTCCCAGGCCTCAGAGAGGTTAGGCTGGCCTCAACTAGAGCCAGGGCCTTCTCGGCTGCGGCTCCAATCTGGTGGAACGCTCTGTCACAAGAGACTAGGGCCCTGCGGGACCTGACATCCTTCCGCAGGGCCTGCAAGACAGAGTTGTTCCACCAGGCCTTTGGTCAGGGCGCAGCCTGACTCCCTCCTCCGGCAGCCCGCACAGAATCTTGCTTAATCAGTTGCCATTAATTTGATTTTAATTGATTTTTATAATGAAATATTTTTAGAATGTGTGATTATCTGATTGTTTGATTGTTTGATTGTTGTTAGCCGCCCTGAGCCCGGCTTCAGCTGGGGAGGGCGGGATATAAATAAAATTAATTATTATTATTATTTATTATGTGCCCTGCACAAGAGAACTTTGCCGAACATTCATTATTTTTAAAATGTGAGTGTCAGAGCTGCCTCTAGGTCCCAGCTCACAGAGGACCAACGCTAGGCTGTAGTAATGTACAAAAGTCTTTATTGAAGTTCAGTTTCCATTTCAAAGCCACAGCGTGCAGCCCTACGTCTTAAACCCTAGATCGGCGAAGTCCCGTCTGAGTCTCCTCCCCTATGACACCAGTTTAAGATCCTAGCCCTGCTCCACCTTTTACGCTGCTCTCTCCTCCTCTGGGTCCTCCTGCCCGCTGGGGCATTGCCCTTTCTGGACTCTTCCGACGCTGAGTCGCTTAGCTCCTCCCCCTCCCTCCGGCGGGCTTTAGGACCCGGTTCCCAATCCTCATTCTCTGCTGTCCCGCGCTCCTGTACATTTGAACTTGCCTCTCGCGCCAGCCCAGTGACCTTTCTCCTAACCGTTACACTACTTCGGTCACTGCTTCCCTCTTCCGGGACACTGGCCGGATCTGACCTCTCCTCCGTTGTCCGACTTTCTGATGGAGGCGTGGTCAGCTCTGCCTTATCTTCTCTCCCTGGTGGGGAATGCACTGGCCCCGATCCTTGGGACTCTTCCCCCCCACTCTGCTCTGGTGGGGAAGCTGGTCCTGATTTCCAGCTACTGCTCTGGGAGTCCCTGCTGCCCCCTTGCTCCTGGGGCGTTCCCCTTGGGAACCCCCTACCCCTGGCCACTGGCGCCCCCTTCTGTGAATCTTCCGATTCGCTGGAGAGGCTCATGGAATCCCTCGGTCCACTGTCCTCTTCTCCTACGCTCTCCTCGGATTCTTCCCCTTCGCTCTCCATCTCCTCTCTTCCCTGTGCCTCTGCTCCTGAGCCCCTGACAGTGAGCGTATTTGAAAAACTCTGCATTTCCCAGCTTTTACTAAAAGCAAACACCCTTCGAATCTTGCACTTTATTTCTGAAAGCAGGACTATATCTTAATCCCTGTGACTACGGGGCAAGAGAAATGACCTAGATAAATGTAGGTGATGAGGGATGAGAAAAGAAATGTGGAGAGCTGTCCACAGAATATGTTCCCAAATAAGCAAAACCAAACTCTTCCTGAGCAAGCAGTAATACCTCATCGTCTTGGTTGGGGAATATCTTTCCACTGCAGTATGGGTGTCTCGTTTGATGTTCCACTGTGGTTCCAGTGCGTTAAGCACAAATACCAGATGTTCTCAGGAAGAAGGCCAAAAAAGTTGCCACCTACAGATGCTCCTGTCTGTCTTTCTCCTAATGGGCCACGTTTTGCCCCATTTCGGTTCTGGTTGGTCCCTGGCTACGCCCAGGAGAAGAAATGACAAAACAGTGTTCCGTGATAATAATAATAATAATAATAATAATAATAATAATAATAATAATTTATTTATTTATACCTGCCCATCTGGCTGGGTTTCCCCAGCCACTCTAGGCAGCTTCCAAGAATATTGTAGAATATTAAAATACAATAATCTATTAAACATTAAAAGCTTCCCTAAACAGGGCTGTCTTCAGATGTCTTCTAAAAGTCTGGTAGTTGTTTTTCTCTTTCACATCTGGTGGGAGGGCTTTCCACAGGGCAGGTGCCACTACCAAGAAGGCCCTCTGCCTGGTTCCCTGTAACTTGGCTTCTCTCGGCACTGGGCCTCAGTGTCTGGGCAGAATGATGGGGGTGAAGATACTCCTTCAGGTATACTGGACTGAGGCCGTTTAGGGCTTTAAAGGTCAGCACCAACACTTTGAATTGTGCTCGGAAACGTACTGGAAGCCAGTGTAGGTCTTTCAAAACCGGTGTTATATGGTCTTGGCAGCCGCTCCCAGTCACCAGTCTAGCTGCCACATTCTGGATTAGCTGTAGTTTCTGGGTCACCTTCAAAGGTAGCCCCACATAGAGCGCATTGCAGTAGTCCAAGCGGGAGATAACTAGAGCATGCACCACTCTGGCAAGACAGTCCACAAGCAGGTAGGGTCTTAGCCTTCGTACCAGATGGAGCTGATAAACAGCGGCCCTGGACACAGAATTGACCTTCGCCTCCATGGACAGCAGTGAGTCCAGAATGACTCCCAGGCTGCGCACCTGGTCCTTCAGGGGTACAGTTACCCCATTCAGGACCAGTGAGTCCTCCACACCTGCCCGCCTGCTCTCCCCACAAAACAGTACTTCTGTCTTGTCAGGATTCAGCCTCAATATGTTAGCCACCATCCATCCTCGAACCACCTCCAGACACTCACACAGGACCTTCACCGCCTTCACTGGTTCTGATTTGAAAGAGCGGTAGAGCTGGGTCCGCATACTGATGAACACCCAAAGCAAACCCCCGGATGACATCTCCCAGCGGCTGCATGTAGATGTTCTATCTTTGCAGTTTTCTCATTTATGCAGCTGGGGGCAGGGATAAGCCCGCTTTGGACTGGTTGCATCTCCTTTGTGTGTTTCTCTCTCTAGAATTTATTAAATTAATAACAGAACCCCAACGTTTGCCATCAAGAGGGACTGCACAGCTCAGTGGTAACACATCTGCTTTGCATTCAGAAACTCCCTGGTTCAATGCCTGACATTTGCAGGTAGGGCTGGAAGAGAATCCTTCCCTCCCCCCCCCCCCCAAAAAAAAATTAATTAATTTTTATTTGGTTTTACAAATATACAATTATAATAATACCACAGCACACATCCATAACAGAAAGATTCTTCTGGATCTCTGGACTTCCCATCTTCCCCTCCAGGGGTTCTGAAGTTAAACCTTTTCTACTGCATCTTTTTCAGCAATCTATGTCTTTTATAACTCCGTAGTACTTGTTACATTACAAGTGTTATTGCAATCCTCCTAATGTTCTCATCTGCTTACAGTGGTCTCCAAGATAAATTATTTTTAAAAATCCCATTCCTTGTTTTGGACTTCTTGGTACTTGAGCTTTCCGATCAGTTTTGCCACTTCAGCATAGTCCAACAATTTAATTTGCCATTCTTCTCTGGTAGGGACTTTATCTTCTTTCCATCTCTGGGCTAGTAGCATCCATGCTGCAGTCATCGCATACATAAAAAGTCTTTTCTGCTCCCTTGGAATATCGGCACCTACAATTCCTAATAGAAAAGCCTCTTTTTTAAAAAAATAAAATAAAAGTTATCTTAAACATTTTTTTCAATTCATTATATATCATTTCCCAGAATGCTTTTATTACCTTACAAGTCCACCGCATGTGATAAAAGGCGCTTTTGAACTGGAAGAGAATCCTGCCTGAAACCCCAAAGAGTCATTGCCAGTCAGGATATACCTTGGTTCTCAAACTTAATCCTTTCCAGAAGTCCATTCCAAAACCCAAGCGTTCCAAAACCAAGGTGCACCTTCCCATAGAAAGTAATGGAAAATGGATTAATTCATTCCAGACTTTTACAAACAACCCCTAAAACAGCAATTTAACATGAATTTTACTATCGAATGAGACCACTGATCCATAAAATGAAAGCAATAATCAATGTACTGTACTATAAAATAAATAAGACAGTATTGTAGATGATAAAAGTTTAAATTATTTTTTCTTCTTCCCTGCACTGATGATAGTCATTTTTTGGATGGGGTTTTTTTATCCATTTCCACAGTCACACAATCAATCAATCAGTCACTGAACTGGGTTCCAGACAGTCACAAAAACAAATTAACCAAAAAAAGTCTCAAAAACAAATATGCAAAATAAATAGCAAAAACAAAAGTGCCAACTTAATCTGTTCCGGAAGTCTGTTTGACTTCTAAAATGTTCGAAAACCAAGGTGCAGTTTCTGATTGGTGCTGGCGCCCCAGAAACAATAGCCGACAACCTCATCAGACGTTTGGCTTCAGAAAAAATGTTTGAAAACTGGGACACTTACTTCCGGGTTTTCATTGTATGGGAACCAAGGCGTTTGAGAACCAAGGTACCACTGTATAGACATCATTGAGCTAGACGGCCCAATGGTCTGAATGGGTAAAAAGGTAATTTCCATGTAAGCCAGCTGCAAAAGACATAAAGTTTAAAATTAAAGAACAGGGTGCCTCTGGGCCAGGGTGGATTTGATTTAAATCAAATCGATTTAAATCACAAGTCAGTAAGACTTGATTTAAATCATCATTATTTTTTACAGAAAATCTCATTCTTGCTGGTATAATCTTAATATTTACAACCAGATGAAGGTTTCATTTTTGTAAAAATAAATTTTCAAAGTAGTTTTTTAGTTATATCAAAAATTTCTGTTTTGGTTATACTATTAGAAATACATAGACAGATAATTATGAAATTATGGTGAGGTTTAATAAGTTTGCTGCTTATATTTGGGCAACTTTATTGGAAGTGCTGTACTTTATTGGAAGGGGACAAATCATCATTTCCTTAACAACAATTTAAACAATTTATTTAGCCAAAACAATAACATTATAGCATATGTATCCATGTTTGTTAACTGATGTGGTTAAACATTTCTTTTTTAAAAACACAGAGTGAGTTTTAGCACACATGAAAAACTTAAAACAAATCCTTATTTCCTGATAAATTGCCTTTGGACTATAATGTAACTTAAATAGAAAACTATCTTTAGAAAGATTTTTCCTCCAAAAGCATTTTATTTTAAAAATCCATTAAAAAAATTAATCTGATTTAAATTTTAAAATATGATACGCAGCACACAGCACGCAGTTAAAGCAACACAATTAACAGGAAACCAAAATACCATCTCAACGATTTCAAAATAAAACATTACAAAGGAGGTCAACTACAGAAGACATATTTAACAGAAGCAAAGTTAACAAAAAGCAAAAAATAAAATCTTAAACATTTCAAAAGTACTAGTTACAGGTAGGTAGCTGTGTTGGTCTGCTGTAGTCGAAACAAAATTTTTAAAATCCTTCCAGTAGCACCTTCAAGACCAACTAAGTTTGTTATTGGTATGAGCTTTCGTGTGCATGCACTTCTTCAGGTATCTGAAGAAGTGTGTATCTGAAGAAGTGTGCATGCACATGAAAGCTCATACCAATAACAAACTTAAAAAGGTAAAGGTACCCCTGCCCGTACGGGCCAGTCTTGACAGACTCTGGGGTTGTGCGCCCATCTCACTTAAGAGGCCAGGGGCCAGCGCTGTCCGGAGACACTTCCGGGTCACATGGCCAGCGTGACATCGCTGCTCTGGCGAGCCAGAGCCGCACACGGAAACGCCGTTTACCTTCCCGCTGGTAAGCGGTCCCTATTTATCTACTTGCACCCGGAGGTGCTTTCGAACTGCTAGGTTGGCAGGCGCTGGGACCGAGCAGCGGGAGCGCACCCCGCCGCAGGGATTCGAACCGCCGACCTTTCGATCGGCAAGCCCTAGGCGCTGAGGCTTTAACCCACAGCGCCACCTGCGTCCCAATAACAAACTTAGTTGGTCTCTAAGGTGCTACTGGAAGGAATTTCAAAAGTAAACATTGCTTTTTATTCTTCCCCAAGGCACAGATAACCTACCACATGCAGGCCAAATTTGGAAAATGTATGCAAGGTTGCCGATTTCACCTTTTCATGACGAGAACTTGGGTTGAGTTCATTCCACATTTCTAAAGGCTCAGGTTATGCGCTGTGCATGTCACTCGGTAAAGCATTTGTGTATGTAGCACAGAGCTCCACCTCACTATTGGATTCCACCTAGTAATTTGCTTTATTTATATCCCACCTTTCTTCCCTGGGACTCAAAATAATACATTGCGGGTTATGAAAGACTCTCCCATCCAGCCGCTGCCCAGACCTACCCCTGCTTAGTTTTAGCATGATGGCTGCATCATGCTAAAACTAACACCTCCAGGCCAGGCTTGTAAAAATTCTTTGATGCTTCAACTTAAAGCATTCTCCATTGCTTTACATGCTGCATGGCAACCAATAATAACAGCAAAAGTTATCATTATCTTTCCGTTCTCATGGTGGGAGCAGCCGGAAAAAATTTCCGCCTAAGCTACAAATAGCTACAAAAAGGAGAGTTTGGTCTTGAGCAACTATCAATTTTTTTGAAGGAACCATTATGTCATCCACCCCATTTTTCAGCACCATCAAACTGCATTTCTAGCACCGTTGCAATTTTCCATATTTAAATTGTAGAAACAAGGCCCTGAGAAATTAAGAGTGAAATATTCTCTCCTCCTCTCCTTTAGAACAAAAGGTATTTCTGGTTTTTATGAGGGGTCAGGGAGTTCAGACTGCAAAATACAACTCAGGATCTCATTAATGCAGATCGCTGGGGATCTGTTCCTTTGAACGTATATGGGCTGCTCTTTTTCCCCCCAAAATAAAAAAAGTTAAGTGTTGAGTTTTGCTTTTGTGTTTAGGAAGAGGAAATGCCAGAAATATTATAGTGTGTACCGCTTTCCCACATATCACTTCTGATGACATGAAAGCTCGTCAGCATCTGTCTTCTGCATGGAATTGTCCAACATCTGTTTCAGCAACATGTGGCGTGTTTACAGGGGCAAGGGAAACCCGGAGACAGATGCTTTGTGTGTGGACTTGAAAGAAAAGGAAACAAGGGGAGAGATGCCTTCCAAATATTTTTTAATGATTTAGGAAATTACTTCGGGGAGGCGGACGATGTATCAAAGTCCTTTCTGAACTACTGAGGTTGTTTTACATAGTTATCAGGCTTGGTGCGGAAAATCCATGCCATAGATGAGCTGCAGATTGAGTTTGGCTCTAAGATATATTGGTCTGTAGCTGAAAGCAGTAGCTGTACTGGTTGGACTCATTACAGTCGTGCCTTGGTTTTTGAACAGAACGCATCCTGGAAGTCTGTTGGACTTCCGAAACATTCCGAAAGCAATGCTCGGCTTCCGATTGGCTGCAGGAAGTCACGCCGGACGTTCGGCTTCCAAGTCAAAGTTCACAAACCGGAACACCTACTTCCGGGTTCGCAACACTTGAGTTCCAGGTTGTTTGTGAACTTTTTGTTTTATTTCACTTTATTGATGCTTTATTGACAATCTTATATAACAAATATGGTTACATCTTCTTGAATAAACAAAAATATAAACTGTATAAACAAAAACCATATGCAAGTAATATTTTATATAATTACAGAAATTAAGCTTAATTTATATTTTTACTAGAAGGGACGCGGGTGGCGCTGTGGGTTAAGCCACAGAGGCTAGGGCTTGCCGATCAGAAGGTCGGCGGTTTGAATTCCTGCAACGGGGTGAGCTCCCGTCGTTTGGTCCCTGCTCCTGCCCACCTAGCAGTTCGAAAGCATGCCAGTGCAAGTAGATAAATAGGTACCACTCCGGCGGGAAGGAAAACGCCGTTTTCGTGCGCTGCTCTGGTTCGCCAGAAGTGGCTTAGTCATGCTGGCCACATGACCCGGAAGCTGTACGCCGGCTCCCTCAGCCAATAAAGCGAGATGAGCGTCGCAACCCCAGAGTCGGTCACGACTAGACCTAATGGTCAGGGGTCCCTTTACCTTTACTATATTTTACTATCTCTTATGTTCTTATCTATTTACTAACATAAATTAAAAGTATGTAATTGGGCTTCCTATCATTTGCCGGTATATACTCTCATTCTGATAATGACTGTACCTGTCATTATTAGCTTACTCTTTATATTTTTTCTATTATATTCATACAACAGTTTGTATCATTTGTCTTATTTCTTATGTGTTTCAATAGAAAGGGGAGTTGTTCATGAACTAAGCTGTTCAAAAACCAAGGTATGACTGTATACTGAACTGAAAAAAATGTTTGAAAGAACTTTTTCTAAAACGCCCAGAGCCTTTCTTTTAGGAATTTTAGGTGTCAAAATACCAACACAGCAGAAAAGATTCTGTATGTATACAACCGCAGCTGCACGGATGTTATAGGCCCAGAAATGGAAAGAGTATAAAGTCCCGACCAGAAAAGAATGATGGATTATGCCAAAATGGCTAAAATGACCAGAAGAATCAGAAATCAGGAAAACCAAAATTGTAATAAAGAAAGGGGAAAATTTACAATTTATCTTAAAAAACATTTTCAACAGTTAAAATTGCTAGTAGGATTGGAATAACACTTGTAGTTTAATCGTGAATTTTGGATATAATGGAGAGGTAAAGGATTTGGATTATTATAAAAGATGCAGGAGGAAATGATTAACCAGAGGACCCACAAACGGGAGGAGGGAAGTCCAGTCCAGGAAATTCTATGAAATCTGGCAGGGAAGGTTGTCACTATTAATAACCAGGAGGGAGAGAGGCGAGGCACCAGAGAGGTTGTGTTGTCCAAATGCACTGGCAGTGTCAATCCAGTGAACCAGGAATCGGGACCTCTGTGACCATAGAATGCTGGACTAAATAGGCCTTTGCTCTGATCCAGTAAGACTCTCCTTGTTATGTACTGAAGTTCTCACCCTTGGCCAGCAGGGGGATACTGTAGATAGTTCAGGTCCACATATGCAAATAAGGGATCGAAAGTGACGTTCAGTGATTGGATAGTTACAGAAAGTTGTTACAGTTACGTTGTACTGGAGCTCTATATAGCAGGCTGGCTGAACCCTACAGTTCAGTTTTGTTCTGGCCTGTGAATAAACAAGAGCTGTTTGAAGAATCACTGTGTCGTCTGATATGTTCACCCACAACTTAACACTCCTTATGTTATTCTTATTTCAGACCATACCCGTACTAAAGGGTATAGGAATTTTCAAAGAATGGCAAAAAGTGATTTCAAGGTATATCTGGCAGGGGAAGAAACCTAGAATAAAATTTAAATTACTGATGGATGTAAAAGAAAGAGGAGGCTTCGCCCTGCCAGATATGAGACTGTATTATGAAGCAGCCTGTCTATGTTGGTTAAAAGAATGGATAAAGTTAGAAAATAATGAATTATTAGATCTTGAAGGATTTGATAACAGATTTGGGTGGCACGCGTACCTTTGGTGTGACAAAAAGAGGGTTCATAAAGGATTTGGAAACCACATCTTCAGGGGTCCATTAATTGAGGTTTGGGAGAGATACAAAAATATACTGGAACCAAAAGTTCCACACTGGCTGTCCCCGTTAGAGGTAATAAGTGTGAAGAAGACTAATATGAGAAACAAATGGGCCACCTATGGGGAACTGATAACTAATGAGGGAGGAAAATGGAAATTGAAGCCATATGAACAAGTTAAAGATTTAGTTTATGATTGGTTGCACCACTACCAAGTAAATGAAATATTTAAAAAAGATCTGAAGGAAAAGGGTTATGTGGAAAAAGAATCAAATTTCCAAAAGGACATTATAAATAATGAGTATAAAACTCTGTCAAAAATATATAAGATATTGCTGGAATGGAATACGAAAGATGAAGAGGTTAAATCGGTAATGATACAGTGGGCAAAGGATTTTGGGTACAATATTCAATTTGAAGATTGGGAAAAACTGTGGAAAGAGCATTTAAAATTTACAGCATGTATTACACTGAAGGAGAATGTGATGAAAATGTTTTATAGATGGTATATGACACCTGTAAAATTAGCAAAGATGTATAAGGTTGATAACAAATGTTGGAAGTGTAAAGACAAGGAAGGGACATTCTTTCATCAGTGGTGGGAATGTAAGAAAGTGAAAAGTTTTTGGGAAATGATATATAATGAGTTGAAAAAAATGTTAAGATATACTTTTGTGAAAAAACCCGAAGCTTTTCTTTTAGGTATGGTAGGAAAGGACATCAGAAGAAAGGACTGTAAGCTTTTCCAGTATGCGGTAACGGCAGCCAGAATCCTGTTGGCCCAGAAGTGGAAACAAGAGGAAATACCGACGATAGAAGAATGGAGACTAAAAATGACAGACTATGCAGAACTGGATAAATTAACTGGGAAAATCAGATATACTAAAGATCAAAAGTTCATCGAAGACTGGGGGAAATTTGTGGATTATCTGAAAAATATATGTGGTGTGAATACAACGCTAGTGGGATTTAAAGAGGCACTGTAAAAAAAGAAAATAAGTATTGTTTATTAGAAATAATGAGAGTAAGGAGGAAAAATGGCAATACGAAAGAAGGGAATGTGTATTAAAGGTATAACTACGGATGATTGTCAGAGACGCTGAAGGAAGTCAAAAAATAATTATGACTTGTTGTATGCGGGATTGAACGAAGAATTGGATGGAAATTTATAAAATGTATAACAATAAAAATTATTATAAAAAAAAAAACTTAACACTCCTTATGTTCTTAATGTGCATGGCAACTGGATACGTATTGCTAGAGATTTTGGGGGTAGCCCCCTAAACCCTAGACATTAATAAATTGCAATATTTTGGTTATTTGGGATGTGAGGGGAGAAATAAAGGCTGCAGAGGAATTCCTGGGAGAGCCTATGCAAAATGACCCGGCCAAGCTCAGACATAACGAAAGTTTATTTTGGTTAGTATGGTGTGATGAACTATGCACATATAGCAGCTATTGCCACTACACATTTTCGGGACTGATCCATGCATTACAAATATGTTCTGCTGTGCCGTGGCTCAAATGAAGGAGTATGTTTAATTTCATTTACAGTGGTACCTCAGGTTACATACACTTCAGGTTAGATACGCTTCAGGTTACAGACTCCGCTAACCCAGAAATAGTGCTTCAGGTTAAGAACTTTGCTTCAGGATGAGAACAGAAATCGTGCTCCAGCAGCAGTGGGAGGCCCCATTAGCTAAAGTGGTGCTTCAGGTTAAGAACAGTGTCAGGTTAAGAACGGACCTCCGGAACGAATTAAGTACTTAACCTGAGGTACCACTGTATTGTCTATTGGTTGGAATGCTTTGCTCTTTGAATTTAGAGAAAAAGGTGTTGGACGATGAATAGTTCAACTACTTTTATTTATTTTAGGGGGTGTGGGGAGAGGAAATCTGTTTGCAACTGGAAGCAAGTTTTCCTTGCATTTTAAAAGTTTTTTGTATTTAGTTTTTGGGCAACAGATGTGTAGGTGTAAAGAAAAATGAATTCAAAAACTTATGCTTGGCATTGATTTCTGTATGTGAAGTATGGAGTAAATCTTGTTTCAAAATCATACTTGGGCTCCCTTACATAGAAGCTGATCATGAAAGTGCATTTTTCATTTTTTTAAAAAATTATACTTTTCAAATTTATACATTTCACTAATTGTACAATCATTTTGACATTTCAAAACTTGACTCCCTTCCCCCTCTTTCTGCGGTTCCTTAAATTTATTTTTAATATCTTCTGCATATCCAAATTAACTTAATTTGCTCGTTTATTCATCTTCTTTAAATATATACTCTTATAAAACTGCAGGTTATTACAATAATCCTGCCAATCTTTTTATCTGGATTTTTTTTAAGGGAGAAATGGAGGCAATGGCACTCTGCACATGTGACAGAGCACACTTTCCTAAATAAGAGCTGCACAAGTCCTACTGTGATTTTTAAAAAGCAGCATAGTAACTTGATAATAAATGCATCAAAGGTATCATAAGACTTTTTCTTTTTCCTTTTTTTATTTTTATTTTTTGCTGCACTAGACTAGTATAGCTCCCTATGTCATGCTAAAAAGCACTTTATTATCCAGGGTGAATTGGACTTCCACACAGAAAGCCTACACCCTGCCCATGTCCTATTTTGAGCCTTCATGTAAGAACATAAGTGAAGCCTATGTCATATCCTGGCTCTCCACACAGTGATTGATTTCACCACAACTTGCTGTGTCAGTAGTAAAAACAAGTTTCCACTTTCAGTTTGAGAGAAGGTCACATCTCACTCAATTTTACCCAAAGTGTTTTGAGTCCTGTATGCACTGTGTTGGAGTTCAACACACTCCCCCAATCATATGCAACAACTGGAATGGGATCTGAATGTTTGCGTATTTTACAGATACAGTGGAACCTTGGTTCCCAAATTTAATCCATTCCGGGAGTCTGGTTGATTCCCGAAACAGTTCAGGAACCAAGGCACAGCTTCTGATTGGCTGCAGCAGCATCCTGCAGCCAATCAGAAGCCGTGGAAGCCACGCCAGGTGTTCGGCTTCCAAAGAACGTTCAAAAAACGGAACAATTACCGGTACTTCTGGTTTTCTTCCATGTGGGAGCCGGAACATTCGGCTCTCAAGGCGTTTGGGAGATGAGGTCCCACTGTATAAAAATAGGGCATGTTTACACGTGAGGAAACAAAGACTTCCATGATGTGTGGGGAAACTGCTTCTTGTATCAGACACCAACTGGTGTAAAGAGATGGGGATTACAACGAATTGGGAATGAAGAACTATCACAGGGTTGGTCTGTAATTTACCTGGCTGTGCTCATTAGAAAGGCTGCCATTTGCTTCTGCATGCATTTAGCTATAGAATAATGGGAATAAAAATTAGCTATAAAAATTGTGCTGTATGCAGTGTATAGCACGGCTTGTAAAGATGTTTGCAGGAACTGTTGCTGATTAGACCAGGCAGTCTTGAGCGAGATGGATTGAGAAAAGAGAAGGCAGTTCCTCATGTCCTTTTATTCAGTGTGAGAGCTTGGAATGTCACACAGAGTGACTGAAAGATCAGAGGAGGGCAATGGCAGCAAAATCCCATGTCGCAGCAAAGTGCCGTGGGGTGCAGCAAGTTCACGGGAAGGCTAGTGTTGTTCACGGCAAAAGAAAAAAGCCACGATTGTCTCATGATCTTTTATAAGAAGAAAGCAAACGCAGAAGATATTTGCAAAGGCTGTTTGACCATCTGTTCTGTTCTCACTTTTTGTGGCTTTTGCACTTCTGACAGGCAGAAATCAGAGGTGAGACAGGGCATGAGAGTCAGTGCAGTGGAATGGTTTGAGTGGGAGTGGGAGACCCAGGTTGAAATCCCCACTCGACCATGATACTCATTGCGTGACCTTGGACCAGTCACAATCTCTCTTTTTTAAAAAATAAATAAATTATTACCTTTTCCAACAATTTAAACACTACAAAAAAGAAAAACCACACAATACAATACAATACAATACAATACAATACAATACAAAAAACACTACATTACACTAACAAAACACTAACATTAAACTAACAAAACAAAACAAACACAATTTAAAACACATCAAATAATTTCAATATCTTATCTTTCATTCACTTATTTCCGCGACCTCCTCACACCTCCCTTTTTGTATTCCACTTCTATTAATTTTTTCAGCAATTCCTTTCCATCTTCCTCTATTTTTAATCCTATAATTATCTTAACACATTCTAACCTTATTTTCCCTTTAATACTCTATTAATCTATTTATCCTTAATTCCTTATAACATTTCTACTAAAGCCATATAACTTCATTCCAACATTTTCCTAGCATTCATTAATTTTACAGTATTTCCGTAAATAGTCTTTAAACTTTTTCCAGTCTTCTTCCACCGACTCTTCTCCCTGGTCTCGGATTCTGCCAGTCATTTCCGCCAATTCCATGTAGTCCATCAACTTCATCTGCCATTCTTCCCGGGTGGGTAAATCTGTGTCTTCCAATATTTTGCAATAAGTATTCTTGCTGCTGTTGTTGCATACATAAAAAATGTTCTATCCTTCTTTGGCACCAATTGGCCAACCAGTCACAATCTCTCAGCCTAACTAACACCACAGGGTTATTGTGGAGATAAAGCAGAGGAGAACCATGTCTCTTCTCTTTGGTGATAACTCGTAGCCAAGTAAGATTGTCTTCCATAAACACGTTTTAAAAGTTAGTCTGTAAGTGACTGTGGAGGCCAATTCTGGATCCACACATCCTTCCACAGTGGGGACATAGGTTTCTGGGCAGGAGTTGATCACGATGAGGGTTTGCCAAGCATGCCTTCCTCTTAGCACGTTCCTCCCTTTCATCCTGAGTTTGAGTGTCTTCAAAGTCCATGACACCTTTGGTAAAGGCTGTTCTCCAATTAGAGAGCTCGCAGGCCAGTGTTTCCCAGTTGTTGGTGTTTATACTCCTTTTTAAAAAAATTGCGTTGAGAGAGTCTTTGAACCTCTTTTGTTGACCATCAGCATTACGCTTTCAATTTTTAAGTTCAGAATAGAGTAGTTGCTTTGGAAGACGATCATCAGGCATCCACACAACATGACCAGTCCAACGAAGCTGATGTTAAAGAATCATTGCTTCGACACTGGTGATCTTTGCTTCTTCCAGTACACTGGCATTAGTTCGCCTGTCTTCCCAAGTGATGTGTCAAAATTTCCAGAGACACTGTTGGTAGAATCTTTCAAGGAGTTGGGGATGGCGTTTATAAGAGGTCCACGTTTCACAAGCATACAGTAAGGTTGGTAGTACAACAGCTTTGTAAACAAACATTTTGGTTTCCCTGCAGATGTCCCAGTCCTCAAACACTCTGCACTTCAGTCGGGAGAAAGCTGCACTCGCAGAGCTCAGGTGATGCTGGATTTCAGCACCATTGTCAGCCCTTGTGGAATGATAACTGCCCAGGTAGGAGAAGTGACCGACATTTTCCAATGTTACACCATTGAGTTGGATTTGTGGAGCTGCGGATGTGTTGTTTTGTGCTTGTTGGTGCAGCACTTTGGTTTTTTGTATCACCTTGAGCTGTTTAGAGGAAGGGAGGGCCATGAATGAATGAATGAATGAATGAATGAATGAATGAAACTGAACTATACCATGGCATGGAGTTTGGGTGGTGCAAAAGTGTCATCTGTGGAATTTCTGCCTATTGTGCAACTTTTAAATGCACTAGATAATACAAAAGATAGCAACATTTGTTAAGGAAAACAGATATAGTGACACACACACACACACACCCTGGTTGTAATTAGGATCACATTCTGAATAAAATAGGAATGTATCTAAATGGTGGCTTTGTGCTAGCAGAAAATGCTTTTGCTATGGCACTTGTCCCTGATCTCCCTCTCCTTCCAAATTTGTGTCTGTAGCGCTTTTAAGTACCTATCTATGCCCCTGGCTATCGCTGAAAGTGTTTCTGCTTGCGCGAAGTGAAGCGCCCAATTTTTGCCAATCCTTCCCCATCGCAGCCACCTGCAGCCTCTGAAAAGCGGTTTTGGGGGATTGGGGACATTCTAGAATAGTATAGGATACCGGTACCTTCCTGGAAACACTCCAAAGTCAGACCCCCAGACCCCATGGATTCACCCCTGGCAATGTCTCTGCTGGCTGCTGAAGGCCATCATCACTGGATACAATTCAGTATTTTTCCCTTTACAGTGGTACCTCTGGTTACAGACGCTTCAGGTTACAGACGCTTCAGGTTACATACTCCGCTAACCCAGAAATAGTACCTTGGGTTAAGAACTTTGCTTCAGGATGAGAACAGAAATCGGGCGGCAGCAGCAGGAGGCCCCATTAGCTAAAGTGGTGCTTCAGGTTAAGAACAGTTTCAGGTTAAGAACGGACCTCCGGAACAAATTAAGTACATAACCAGAGGTACCACTGTATACATTTTAAGCAACTACAGTGGTTAAATAATGTTTAAGAGGGTAGATTCCTCACCTCTCCAGCCCCAGTTTCAATGTATTCTTCTAGACTGGATGATGATTTTAACCTATATTAACAACCGTAGACACAAAATTAGAGATGATAATTCTAGATGCATTCCTCTGGAATGAAGGAGCATGAACCTGGTGCTAAGACAGTTCTGCCAATGCAAACTAAATTAGATATAACTACTGCTGGGGAAGTGATAACTTTACAAAAGCGGGACCAATTATCTTGTTAGTTCCAACCGTGCATTTTAAGTGGGGGGTGGGGGCTGTTTCAGCCATGGCTGTTTCCATGACACTAGTGGGGGGGGGATCAAGCCCCCAATAAACAACTAACATTTGTGGTAGGCTGAGTGTGCTGAGCCAGACGAAGTTTCTCTGGATTCTGGAAGCAATTATGAGACCATTGGAAACTTTACGAACTAAAGCCTTAGCAACACCAGATCTCAACAGCAACATGAAAAAACGAGTCAATATATAAATATAAAATAGCCTTTAAAAAAAATTAATCTGTCCAAGGTTTATCGATGGTTTTGAAGTATGTGGCTACAATCCTAAGCCCACTTACTGGGAAGGAAGGCTCATTGAATTTATTGGCACTCGCTTCTCAGAAAGCATGCATAGGATCGGGGTGTTAGTCAACTATCAGAAAGCATCTATGGCTTGTAGCATCAGACACATTTTAAAACCAGATGGTCATGCAAGCAGATCTCTGCGTAGATGTTTTTTCATCAAATGGAAAGCAAGCAGTTTGGGACCAGATGTCGAAGAGCACCAGCATACATTCTAAAGATGTAAAGGAATAGGGTGAGCAAACCAGAAGCTGTCTGCTTTTTTGTACTTGTGGGCCTTTATTTTATGTTTTCAGCATGGAGTAGGAATTTATATGGTGGGTGGTTTTATCCTTCATGAGGCTAAGATTTGGGGGGTTGATTACCGGTATCTCAGCATCGTGAGAACCAACAAAGAGGTCTTACATACCCTCCAACATTTCTCCAATAAAAATAAGGGCATCCAGTCATCATCATCAGTGCTTTTTTCTGAGGGGATGCAGGGGTATGCATACCCCTAAACATTTAATGAATCTTTGTACTTTTGTCCATTTACTGTATTTATTTTTCCCAATTAAAACTATAAAATGGTGATTTTTCTTGAGTCAAATAGAGAGTACCTCTAAACATTTTTTTTTTTAGAAAAAAGCACTGATGATGATGATGATGATTTCATACCCCATCCATCTGGCTGGGGTGCCCCAGTCACTCTTGGCGGCTTCCAACATATATAAAAACATAATAAAACATTAAACATTTAAAAACTTCCCTATACAGAGCTTCCTTTAGATGTCTTCTAAAGATTGTATAGTTACTTATCTCCTTGGCTTCGATACCCTTCAACATTTCTCCAATGTAAATAGGAACGTCCTAAGGAAAAGTGGGACATTCCGGTGTCAAATCAGAAACCAGGAGAGTTTCTGTAAATCTGGGCCTGGAAAATAGGGACACTTGGAGTTTCTAGTCTTCTGCTGAGTCAGACCCTTGATCCATCTGGCCTCATACTGTCCATTTCAACTAGCAGCTCTCCAAGACCTCGGGCCTAATTACAAGTTACACACAAATGTGTTTCATGACACCTTGGTGGCTCCTTAATTTTAATGAAAAGCAGTCTTTGAATGGAGCAGTTTCAAAGAGAGAGTAAAAGGTTTAAGTACTCTTTCCTGTAAGGTTAAAGGTAAAAAGGTAAAGGACCCCAGGATGATTAAGTCCAGTCAAAGACGACTATGGGGTTGCAGTGCTCATCTCGCTTTCCAGGCAGAGGGAGCCAGTGTTTGCCACAGACAGCTTTCTGGGTCATGTGGCCAGCAGGACTAAACCGCTTCTGGTGCAACGGGACACTGTGACGGAAACCAGAGCGCATGGAAACGCCATTTACCTTCCCGCCACAGCAGTACCTATTTATCTACTTGCACTGGTGTGCTTTCGAACTGCTAGGTTGGCAGGAGCTGGGACAGAGCAACAGGAGCTCACCCCGTTGCAGGGATTCGAACCGCTGACCTTCCGATTGGCAAGCCGAGTGGCTCAGTGGTTTAGACCACAGCGCCACTTCTTTCCTGTAGTTCACACTCACCCCTTTGGGCGGGCTACTATGTGCATTTTTGCATAGTGTGTTTTCTGCCCTCAGTCAGAGATCTTTCCCAATCCATCTACCTGTCATGGCCTTCACTGCCAGACAATGAACTCCAACTCGCAGCGCTGTTTCTGCCAAAGGCTTTAATGCATCTTTCAGACTGGTACATAGGCAAGGCAAAAGTTACAAGGTACAACAGGGGCATAGACAAGGGCAAGTTAAGACATTAGTCTAACAAGCGACTCACATTTTATGAAATGAATATGATTCCAGTGATTACATCATCCCAATACATGTCAACTAAGGGGCATTCTCACCCTAGATGGAAGTATGATTTTTAAAACCTGCATCCCTTTTATAGTTCACAGATCCCTCTCCTATTACTCTTGCTATGTGCACTGGGATACAATAACACCTATGTAGCATTTTAAGGGAATTGTCAAGAGATCAGATGCTGAGAACTGTCAAGATCTCCCATAGATCTAAAGCCCTTCAGCTGCACAACAGAGAGCAATGCACTTAACAGTGCCAAACATTTGAGTTTGCTCCACAATTTGAGAGCATGAGTTGTAGAGACTACATCCCCCTCTGCATTCATAGCAGTGTTTGGTTTTGAATAACAGATGATGACTTCTTCCCAATTCTGTCTCTGTCTAATGTATTCGCTGTGCAAAGGTGTACAGAACGACATTCTTTGTGTCTGCTTCTCAAGTGTGTAAAACCTTCTCTTGGTGACTTGCCAGGTAATAAGTCTAAGCACGTCTTGGAAGCAATGCGAGTTTTTGAGTCAGCTGGCTTTGGCGGTGGGAAGTTAGCAAGAAGGCTGTGTATACAGTTCCAGCTTTTTATGCTGAGCAAGTCAGATATTTTTTAAAGGACGCAATCCACCAGGAGGCTTCTCTGCATTAGGGAATAGAGAAGCCCCATTTAAATGAATAGGAGCTTGCAATACCATGGGCCCTAAATACAATTATGTCATTATATTTATCATTACATATACAGTCGTACCTCGGCTCCCGAAGAAGAGTCAAACGTTCCGGCTCCCGAACGATTGAAAACCAGAAGTGAGTGTTCTGGTTTTTGAATGTTCTTTTGGAAGCCGAACATCCGAAGGGGCTTCTGCAGCTTCCGATTGGCTGCAGGAGCTTCCTGCAGCCAATCAGAAGCCAAGCTTTGGAAGTTGAATGTTTCAGAAGTCGAACGGAATTCCAGAACAGATTCTGTTTGACTTCCAAGGTATGACTGCATATCCTAACTTTCCTCCAAGGAGCTCGATCTGGTGTGCATGGTTCCCTATTTTATCTTAATAGGGATAGAGCATCTCAACCCGCATCATTCAGCCCAGACACTGAGGTCCACCTCTGAGGGTCTTCTGGTGGTTCCCTCACTGTGAGAAGTGAAGTTACTGGGAACCAGGCAGAGGGCCTTCTCAGCAGTGGCGTCTTCCCTGTGGGACGCCCTCCCATCAGATGTCAGGGAGATAAGGAACTACAGTCATACCTTGGATCCCAAACGCCTTGGCTCCTGAACACTGCAAAGCCAGAACCGGTTTGCAAACAACCTGAACATCCAACGCGGCTTCCGTGGCTTCCTGTTGGCTACAAGAGCTTCCTGCAGCCAATCAGAAGCTGCGCCTTGGTTTCCAAACATTTTGGAAGTGGAATGAACTTCCGGGAAGCATTCTGTTCAAATTCCAAGGTAGACAACTTTTAGAAGACATCTGAAGGTAGCCCTGTGTTGGGAAGTTTTTAATGATCGATGTTTCATTATGTTTTTATATGTGCTGGAAGCTGCCCAGAATGGCTGGGGAAATCCAGCCTAATTTTAAAATTATCATAATCATCATCACAAGAAACTCGTGAGGTAGGTTATCATGAAAGACAGTGACTAGCCCAAGGTCACCTAGTCAGGTTCACAGCTCATTGGTAATTTGTAGCCTCTCTACCCATTTCACTACACTATAACTTTTACAAATAAAAATATAATTTAGTTAAAAATGGGCAAGAGAATATGCCGCTCCTTTTGTTATTATTTCCATCATCCATATATTATACTCAGTAGATAGGAGTTGCCCAAAACAGCTGTATTGAGACAAAATTCACAAATGTAAACTGATCAGTAATTTTCCTTGTTGGAACTAAAATTGGTAAGTGACAGCAAATGTTTAAAGATTCATGGAGATATCACTATAAAGTTTTAATGTGTTATCTATTATTTAGTTTCTAGAGGAGGAGCCGTGTCTGCTATGACAGAAAACAACACAGTGGCAACTGAACGACCAACCCATTTATTATGGTTTAAATGTTCATACGGAAGACCTTGTTTCATCTGATGAGTTAATGTCTGAACATATATTAATGGAGATAGAAGAAATATGCATTTAAGAAAGAATTTGTGGATAATGTGGATCCTGAAAACATTTGCTTGGAAACATATTTATTTCAACATAACTTTCTTCCGCTGACACAGAGATCTTCTTCTTCTTTGGCGATCACTCGTAGCCGAGTAAGATTGTCTTCCATAAACACCCTTTTAACAATGAATCCATAAGTGACTGTGGAGGCCAATTCTGAATCTAAGGCTCTCCATGTGGATCCCTAAAGTGAAAGTGGTAAGATCACTTGCCAACTACTTGATAGACCTGACGGAGCCCAATTTGAGAAGAGCGTTCACCCTGGCCCGTTTCCATTCTATACCCACGGCCTTCTTGCAGGGGATTTATTCTAAGACCCCTATTACTCAGCGTCTATGTCCATGCACAATGAATGAAGTAGAGGACTTCATACATTTCTTTTTCTACTGCCCTATTTATGACCTAATAAGATCTAAGCTCCTCCGCTTGATCCCGTCCACCATTACATCTAAGGAAGACTGTTTGAAATTGCTTCTTGTGGACGCAAATCCCCAAGTTTCACGTGGGGTGGCAATCTTCATAGTGCAGGCCTTGAAACTCAGGGCTACTCTGACTGGGTAGTGTGTCCTAGACCTGGACCTGTTTTAATTCTTTCATTACCTTTTTAACCTAATGTGCCGAGCCTATTTTGGGACCATTATATGCTTTATATACATCCGCGTTCTAGTTTCCCGGCCCCGGTAACTAAATCTTTATATTATTGTCTTAGGGTAATTTTAAATGTCATAACCCCAGTAATATCACTTTGAATTTTGTTTGGTTGCTTGTCTATAGCATTTTGTTTTATCCTGCTATGGCTGTATGCTAATGCAATAAAGGTTTGATTGATTGATTGAATCTAAGGCACTGACCACTGGTTTTATTTTCAAACCATGAAAGTCAGCTTTATGAAACCTGGGTAGATTCCACTGTGTCCACACTAGTGAATGCACTATTTTGTGCTTCTTCCTATCCTAAATACAGGACAAAGCTAAAGTTGCTTTGTCAATCATTCTGTTACAGATTCATCAGGACCAACCCAAGAGATTTTGCCGTCTGAGGCGGACAATATTCCTGCCTCCTTCACTTGATTTCAACACTGGCTACAAATGGGACAATGTTCTCCACATTACATGAGAGCAGTGGCTTAGCTTAGGGCAGGCATAGGCAAACTCTGTCCCTCCAGATGTTTGAGACTACAATTCCCACCATCCCTAGCTAATAGGACCAGTGGTCAGGGATGACGGGAATTGTAGTCCCAAACATCTGGAGGGCTGGAGTTTGCCTACGCCTGGCTTAGGGGGTACAAGGCAAACTGCACAGCACACAGAGCTCTGTCCTCTGCCTTGTTTTTGCTCCCTCCCACAAGCACCAAATTGCGCCACGCACCTGCGCAGATACGGCACTTCAGGTTGCGGGCTTTTCATATTTGCGAATGGGCCTCCGGAATGGATCTCGTTCGCAACCAGAGGTACCACTGTAATACAAATGTCTGGGCGAATAAAAATGTTGTAAGCTGGTGCCAAAAAGATGCTGATGATGTTTTAATATGTATATTTTGCTTTAAAATTTCTTATTTAAGTGGTGTACAACAAAATTAAAACTTCGTAATTACAAACATTCTTCTTGTAAGAAATGCTCTCGGTGCAATGCAATTGGCAATCTTAAGTCATAGGAAAGCCCAAGCCATTTAGAGCTTTAAATGTAAGTCCCAACACCTACAGACCCATAGGAGAATGTTTGCATGGTTCTGAGGCAATATGGAAAATGGACTTTGAATTAAAAAATACCCCCTAGAGTTTCTTAAACAAGCCTGAAGAACCCCTGACCTCCAGGCAAAGAATGCAGCTTTGTTAGCCGTGTCCTCCTGCGAAATGTGCTCAGAATATTTCTGTGGTTGCTTTATGGAATGATTCCTCCCAACTGAAGCCTTCTTTACATGCATACAAAACAAAATAACTAAAATAAGCAAGACAACATACTGTTTGAGTTCTTGTCCAAAAGACTTTGACAACTGCAATAAATCACTTTTGAAATGTTTTGCAAGTTTCAAAGAACGAACAGAAAGAGTTTTCAGTCCCTTATTGGGTAAAGTTACACATATTTACTTTTAACAGTGAAATTAGTGAAATGTAATCCCCCTGTGTTTTCAAGAGAGGGTCATGTTCTCTGGGACAGCTTCTTCTTAAGACTGCGCAGTGCTCTTATAATGAATCTGGACAGTTTGTTAGAAAGAGCAATTGGTTTTTGATCACTTCACTTAGAAGTTACATAGATGATCAGGCTGCAGTTAAGAATAAGAAAACAAACTGGTAAAGCCACATCCATAGCCATACTTTTATTTATGCAGGCTTCAAAGTTTACAACCCTCCACAAATATTTTCCTCCCCCACCCTCATATTGTTTGACACACGACGTGAGTGACAGCACTTTAAAATACATTAATCCTGTAAGATGCGACTCTTCCTGTGCATATTTATTAAAATATCTATATCCCACCTTCCTGTTCTGCAAATCCACAGGGCAGCTATTTTAGCAGGGGGTAAACTGGTTAAGAATATCTACAGCATAACAACAACAACAACAACAACAACAACAACAACAACAACATATTTATACCCCACCCATCTGGCTGGGTTTCCCTAGCCACTCTGGGCAGCTCCCAACAGAATATTAAAAACATGATAAAACATAAAACACTAAAAACTTCCCTAAACAGGGCTGCCTTCAGAGGTCTTCTAAAAGTCAGATAGTTGTTTATTTCCTTGACATCTGATGGGAGGGCATTCCACAGGCCGGGCGCCACCACCGAGAAGGCCCTTTGCCTTGTTTCCTGTAACCTCACTTCTCACAGTGAGGGAACCACCAGAAGGTCCTCGGAGCTGGACCTCAGGGTCCCCAACATCTACCCAGATACAAGTCCCCCCTGTAAGGCTTTCCATGGAACATTGTTCTTCATAACTCCCTTTCAGAAGGCAGCAAAGGAGTCCTGCCCTTGCGGATAAGACGTCCAATCTTGTAAGACTTTTCTGTGAGGTTGTGGAAAGGTAAGCCCTCGGACTTTGGAGCTCAGGAAAAAAAGATGCATTTCCAAGGAGTGTCATGGAACTAGTGGGAGAGGCTGTGGGTTTGCAGAATCCCAGGTCCTTCCACTAACACACCCTCCCCATAGAACTGCACCAGCCCTGAAGACTGGAAAAATGGTCCAATGTCCTGCCAGCAGGCGCCCACTCCAGCTGCTTTCAGATTTCGCTGCTCATTGATTCACTAATCTATTAGTCTTTTTGATTAAGTAATATTGATTGGTAATATATTGATTAAGTAGATATTGATTGGTAATATTACTATTATATATTGATTGGTAATATTACTATTATATATTGATTGGTAATATTACTGTTAACTATTACTATTACTATTAACACGGGTGGTGCTGTGGGTTAAAAACCACAGAGCCTAGGGGTTGCTGATCAGAAGGTTGGCGGTTCAAATCCCTGCAATGTAGTGAGCTCCCGTTGCTCAGTCCCTGCTCCTGCCAACCTAGCAGTTTGAAAGCACACCAGTACAAGTGCAAGTAGATAAATAGGTACCACTGTGGCGGGAAGGTAAATGGCATTTCCATGCACTGCTCTGGGTCGCCAGAAGCGGCTTAGTCCTGCTGGCCACATGACCCGGAAGCTGCATGCCGGCTCCCTTGGCCAATAAAGCAAGACGAGCGCCGCAACCCCAGATTCGGCCACGACTGGACCTAATGGTCAGTGGTCCCTTTACCTTTAACATTACTATTTATTTAAAATATATATTTGTATGTGTTTAAATCAGCACAGTATTAAAAGATAATCCCAGGAAAAAAACAGCTATAAACTATCTACTGAAGATGCAGCAATTCTTTCCACTTACCCATCATTCAGTCCATATTATTGTTGCGTGCCATAACCAAAAATGTCTACCAAAAGACTGTTATCAACATATACCAAATCTTTTAAATATTTGTGGCTTTCTACGCAATTGTGTGTATACTAAATATTCAGTGCATTCTTGCATACAATTTTCTTTCCCCCTATCAACTGTATTTAATTCAAGGGAAAGCTTGCCGATCATTAAAACATCCCATAACTTTTGCTATCTAGTCATCTGCAGCATGCGTCTTTGAGTTTTTCCAAAGCTGAGTGATTAATATCTGAGCTGCTGTCAGCATAAGTTGATTCAGATTTTTACAAGAATGGGAGATTTCCTCTCAATGTAACTCAAGAAGACTATAAGAGGATTTGGCTCTAATGAAGTCAATTATTCCTCTTATTCATTGATGGATTCTTATCCAAACTCTTTTCCGTACAGGCATGACCACAGGGCATACAAATCATTTCCTGTTTCATGTCACTGCTTCTAATAATTAGCCAAACTATACTTATGAACATATCAGGGATTAGATATCATCACATCAATATTTTAAGATTATTATTTTTACTATCATTTAAAGAATAAGCAGGACCGTTAAAAAAGACACCATCTCACAAATCATTTTTTACAATGCGTCCTAAAGTTATTTTTCATTTTCCCCGTCTATTTTGTTTTACTGAGCAGTTGAAATCGCTGGATTTGTGGGTTGGGAGGCCACACAAACATTCCTAACAGAGAGGGGTCCATGCTGGTAAAAACCATACGCTAGTGCAGGCTTCCTCAACCTCAGCCCTCCAGATGTTTTGAGACTACAATTCCCATCATCCTTGACCACTGGTCCTGCTAGCTAGGGATCATGGGAGTTGTAGGCCAAAAACAGGTGGAGGGCCGAGATTGAGTAAGCTTGCGCTAGTGGGATCACATCCATCTGCCAGTGGTATATATAGTTCTCCCCCACAACAACCCTGTAAGGGGTATTATACTGAGACAGTGACTGACCCAAGGTCACATAAAGAGGTTCATGGATGACTGGGGATTCTTATTCTTATTATTAATAATAATAATAATAATAGAATTTATATACTGTCCTACACCCATAGGTCTCAGGGAAGTTCACAGAATAAAATCAGAATATAAAACCACAAAATTAATAATAATAATAATAATAATAATAATAATAATAATAATAATTTATTATTTATACCCTGCCCACCTGGCTGAGTTTCCCCAGCCACCCTGGACAGCTCCCAATTGAGTGTTAAAAACAATACAGCATTAAATAGTAAAAACTTCCCTAAACAGGGCTGCCTTCAGATGTCTTTTAAAGATAGGATAGCTGCTTATTTCCTTCACATCTGAAGGGAGGGCGTTCTACAGGGTGGGCACCATTACCGAGAAGGCCCTATATAATCAAAATAAAAACAACAAGAACCTAATAACTCTGGTCTCCCGGGTCCTAGTCTAACACACTAACCACTACACAATACTGACTCTGAGTAAATGTAGTAATAATACCAAGGTGTGACTGGAAAGTTTGGTGAATGGTCACAGAAATTGGACAGCGAGAAATATTCAAACATACAGTCAGCATCGGAAACCCACAAAATGCTCAGAAATTGTGTACTCAGGTGAAGCTCTAACACAAAAGACAGTGTATGAGTGGTTTAAGCTTCTCCGTGAAGGTTGGCAAACCATGAAAGATGACCCTTGGTCTGGAAGACCGTCAATGAGCAGAAAGGCGGCAGATGTCAACAGAGATCGTGAGTTATTGATGTGGGATTGGCGTTTGACCATCCACATGGTGGCCGAAGAATTGCATAAAAAAGGTAAAGGACCCCCTGACACTTAAGTCCTATAGAAGATGACTCTGGGATTGTGGCGCTCATCTCACTTTACAGGCGAGGGAGCCAACATTTGTCCGCAAACAGTTTTTCTGGGTCATGTGGCTAGCATGACTAAGCCGCTTCTGGCGCAATGGAACACCAAGACCAGAGCAGAGCCCAGAAACGCCATTTACCTTCCTGCCAGAGTGGTACCTATTTATCTACTTGCACTTTTCGGCGTGCTTTCAAACTGCTAGGTTGGCAGGCGCTGGGACCGAGCAACGGGAGCTCACCCTGTCGTAGGGATTTGAACCACGATCATTACTTAGGTTACTAAGTTGTCCCACCCTCCATATTCTCCCAATCTGGCCCCACCGGATTTCTTTATTTTTCCAAAACTGAAATCTGCACTGAAAGGGCACAGATTTCCCAACATTTCACATGGCCAAGCTGCTGTGACGAGGGAACTGGAAGCAGTGCGAAAAGAGGACTTCTCCAGAAGTTTCCAACAGTTCTACGGACGTTGTCAATGGTGAATTATATCCGAGGGGGCCTACTTTGAAGGCCTGCAAGGTATATGTTCAAATATTTCTCACTGTCCAATTTCTGTGACCATTCACTGGACTTTCCAGTCACACCTTGTAACTCTGGGTGACAAGAGAGAGACTAAACTTTGGCTTTGAAAAGCCACAGAAAGACTTTGACCAAGGATAATGCTTTCTGGAAGTTTCGGGGAATCAGAATCTTGGGAGGGCTGCGCCCCACTTTGCCCTATAGGGGAGCTTCCACTAACCCATACCCTAACTTTCCACATTTAAAGTACATGCCTTCCGATACTGCTGCTAAGAATTTTGATACCACCGCTAAGGAATTGTAGCTGTGGCAGAGTTAAATGACAGCTCCCAGGATTCTTTGGGTGAAGCCATGTTCTTGAAATGTGGGTGAATATAGAGTAAGCGGGACGCGGGCGGCGCTGTGGGTTAAACCACAGAGCCTAGGGCTTGCCGATTAGAAGGTTGGCGGTTTGAATCCCCGCGACGGGGTGAGCTCCCGTTGCTCGGTCCCTGCTCCTGCCAACCTAGCAGTTCGAAAGCACATCAAAGTACAAGTAGATAAATAGGTACCGCTCTGGAGGGAAGGTAAACGGCGTTTCTGTGCGCTGCTCTGGTTCGCCAGAAGCGGCTTAGTCATGCTGGCCACATGACCCGGAAGCTGTACACCGGCTCCCTCGGCCAATAAAGCGAGATGAGCGCCGCAACCCCAGAGTCGGTCATGACTGGACCTAATTGTCAGGGGTCCCTTTACCTTTATAGAGTAAGCAGCAAGTTATTTCTGAACAAGAAATGCCCTTCTTTCATGACCCCAGACGAAAAACAGAATCGGATCGAAAGGAGTCGTGGGTTAGAGGGCATGGAGAAGGATCACTCAGTTGAGGTCGACCCCTGCTTTCTTCACTGCAAAAAAAGAATCTTAAGTCAGGAATTCTCTTTTTTAACAACTAAGGGAAGGTCTGGCTTGCCTGCAGTAAATCTCCCACTCAAGGTTGGCTGAAGCTCCATTTCCCAGGAAATTAAAAATTCACTCCCTCCTCGTCTGTGCTGACCAGAACTAGTCAAACTGAAGAAACTGGTCCCATGAGAAAAGACACAGGAGATTTTTTGCATGGAGGAATACTTCCTCCATGCCTCTCCTGCTGTGGTGCAAGTTTCCAGGGATATAAACATGCAAACTGTCCTTTTACTGGAACAGCCCTGGAGGAGAGACATGAAATCACTTCAGAGAAAGGATGGCCTAAGATTTAATGCAGATTAGTTAGCTCTTAATAGACTTTTAATTTGTGGTAGGGAACTCGTAGGCCTCTGAAGGGTGCCAAGAGGATATTCTGGGCCCATTACACTGTACAGCAAAGTCCACAATTTACATGGGGGGTTATATTCCAGGGATTGCGCCTGAAGCCAAAATTGTGTATTGGGTTCGATGGCAGGTGAGATTGCCAAAGTCATTTCCCCCAGAATCCTGCCCACTTTCTAATTCTTTGCCTAGTGATGTGAGGTGAGAATATTCTCCAGAGAATATTCTCAAGAATGAGAATAATTTCGAGAATATTCTCTGCTAGAAAACTCTCCGGAGAATATTCTCCACAAACTGTAAATTCTAATGTAAGAACCAGTTTTAAAACCCACATTTAAAAAATCTAGTAAATAGTATGTCAAGCTGTGATATTGCCAGTGTAAGTAATGAATAATATTTTTTTTGATCCAGTTACATTACTGGGCATTGTGTCATTCACCATTGGCAGTTCTGAAATGTGAGCTACAGAAAACAATTTTTTTTTTTTAAGTTTTAAAAATGCTATTCATTTAATTGGATGAACATTTGAGTTCATATGTATTTCAACTATATGTAATAGACTTTTTTCCTATTTTGGTGTGACCTTATTCTTAGCAATTCTATACCCTTGGCCATACAGTGTGATTTTTTATTTTTTATTTTACAGAAAGTAGCTTTAATGTTTCATACACTTAAAGTACCTTGGCCTATACAATTATGTGTAACAGTATGTAAGGTGGCCTTGATTTAAAGAGTTTACTTTCTATATTTTTATTTAGTGCCAGTAACTGTTTTTTGCAGTGCCATTCAATGGTACAAGGTTCCATTTACCAGAGATTGTCATACTGAAATATATTATCATATAATGATAATATATTTAATGTTAATGGCTTCTTCTTTTTTATGTATGCATATAGTTTTGTTTATCAAGCTGTTATTAAGTATTAGAGCTATTAGAAGAACAAGATAGCCTATTACTGAATTTACTTGTATCAAACCTTAACATGCCAATTGTATTTTTTGACTTGTCCTATAACATGTACATGTTCTAATGGAAGAATTAAATATGATTTAACATCTGAGTTTCCTTACACCAAACCTTAACATGACAATTACTGGTGCTATCATCTTAGAATGATGAATTCTCCTTTTTTAAAAGGAAAATTCTCTAATATTCTCATTAATTGAGAATATTCTTGAGAATATTCTACAAAAGATTATTCTCGAGAATATTCTTCAAAAGATAATTCTCGAGAATTTAACATCACTCACACCACATGTTTACATGGCCGAATTTGCACAAGTTGCTGGCTTAATGTATGGGGTTTGGGCCCTCCAAACCACTCACAACTCAAACCCCTTTTGCACATGGCATGGAGATAAGAATAAGTCAGTGGCCACACACATATGTCAGACAGAATGTAGACAGTTGGTAGGAATTTGTAGTCTTTTGATGATAAGGATATGAACTCCCTAGTGCAGGCATAGCTGAATTTGGCCCTCCAGCTGTTTTGGGACTACAACTCCCATCATCCCAGCTAACGGGACCAGTGGTCAGGGATGATGGGAATTGTAGTCCCAAAAGAGCTGGAGGGCCAAGTTTGGCCTTGCCTGCCCTAGTGGTTCAGTTTTCCCAGACAAATGGCAAGCCCCCAACCAAACCTGGGTTGCAAACTATGGTTAGTCTGAACCAGGGTTTCCCAAACTTAGGTCTCCGGCTGTTTTTTGGACTACAATTCCTACCATCCCTAGCTAGCAGGACCAGTGGTGATGATGGGAATTGCAGTCCAAAAACAGATGGCGACCCAAGTTTGGGAAACCCTGGTCTGAACCACAAACCTGGGCTGGGAGGTATGGCTAAGCCCAGTCACGACTTAGCTCAACACTAAGCAGCAGAGCAAAGGGTGATGAGCAGAGTGGCTGCGCTGTCATGTCTGGGCACTGGCCAACCATGGTTTGGCTTAGCCTGCGGCATGAACCATGACACTGACTAGCTGTGGTTTGCTGGGATGTCCTCCAGGAGCCTTTTCCAGCCAGCAGGGATTGATCCTGGAATGCAGGAAACTCAGCTAAAGCATCCATGACGGATGGCCATCCAACCTTTGCTTAAAAACCTCCGAGGAAGGAGTCTACCATCTCCTGAGGGAGACCGTTCCACTGCTGAACAGCTCTTACTGCCAGAAAGTTCTTCCTGTTTATAGTTCGAATCTCCTTTCTTGTGTAACTTGAAGCCTTTGGTTCGAGTCCTACCCTCCAGAGCCTTGGGATATCTGAAGATGGCTACCATTGGGCAGACAGCTCAGACAGTAGAGCATGATCAGGGCTACCTTACTTCAAAGGTCGATTTGAAAGATGGAATTGACGTGGGGTATGTGTGGGAATTTTCCAAAAGGCAGAGCTTTGTCCAAAATTTTGATGTACGCTATTCCTGAAAGAAAAAGAAAAGAAAAAAGCTCAACCATTTTGTGGTCTTCCAAAATAATACAGTGGTACCTCGGGTTAAGTACTTAATTCGTTCCGGAGGCCCATACTTAATCTGAAACTGTTCTTAACCTGAAGCACCACTTTAGCTAATGGGGCCTCCCACTGCCACTGCGCCACTGCTGCATGATTTCTGTTCTCATCCTGAAGCAAAGTTCTTAACCTGAAGCACTATTTCTGGCTTAGTGTGTAACCTGAAGCGTATGTAACCTGAAGCGTATGTAACCCGAGGTACCACTGTAATAATGAAACTAGGCAACCCTACTAAATAATGAAACTAGGCAATCAGGTCATGTTGATGACCTGGTTAGTGGGGTAGAAGTGGAAGGATCATTAGGCGCGAGTGATCATGCTTTTCTGAAGTTTACTATACAGCGGAAAGGAGCAGCCAAGCATACTAGGACTCAATTTCTTGACTTTAAGAAAGCCGACTTCATAAAACTTAGGGAAGTGCTGGGTGAGATCCCATGGACAGTAATACTAAAAGGAAAGGGAGTTCATGATGGCTGGGAGTTTGTTAAGAGGGAGATAGTAAAAGCACAACTTCAGGCAATACCAATGAGACGGAAACATGGAAGGTGCCTAAAGAAGCCAGGGTGGCTATCTAAAGAACTTTTAACTGAGTTAAGATTAAAAAAGGATGTGTACAAAAAATGGAAAAGGGGGGAAACCACCAAAGAGGAATTCAAACAAATAGCCAGCACGTGTAGACACAAAGTCAGAAAAGCTAAAGCACAGAATGAACTCAGGCTTGCTAGAGAGGTTAAAAGCAACAAAAAAGGCTTTTATGGGTATGTTTGTAGCAAAAGGAAGAACAAAGAAACAGTGGGGTCACTCAGAGGAGAAGATGGTGAAATGCAAACAGGGGACACAGAAAGGGCTGAACTCCTCAATGCCTTTTTTGCCTCAGTCTTCTCCGATAAAGAAAACAATGCCCGACCTGAAGAATTTGGAGCAAATGATTCAGCAGAGGAAACACAGCCCAGAATAACTAAGGAGATAGTACAAGAATACTTGGCTAGTTTAGATGTATTCAAGTCTCCAGGGCCAGATGAACTGCATCCAAGAGTATTAAAAGAACTGGCAGATGTGATCTCAGAACCACTGGCAGTCATCTTTGAGAATTCCTGGAGAACAGGCGAAGTCCCGGCAGACTGGAGGAGGGCAAATGTTGTCCCTATTTTCAAAAAGGGGAAAAGAGAGAACCCAAATAATTACCACCCAGTCAGTCTGACATCAATACCAGGGAAGATTCTGGAGCAAACAGTCTGTGAGCACCTAGAAAGGAATGCTGTGATCACCAATAGTCAGCATGGATTTCTGAAAAATAAGTCATGTCAGACTAACCTGATCTCGTTTTTTGACAGAATTACAAGCCTGGTAGATGAAGGGAACGCAGTGGATGTAGCCTACCTTGATTTCAGCAAGGCATTTGACAAGGTGCCCCATTATATTCTTGTTAAGAAGCTGGTAAAATGCGGTTTTGACTATGCTACCACTCAGTGGATTTGTAACTGGTTCACTGACCGAACCCAAAGGGTGCTCATCAATGGTTCCTCTTCATCCTGGAGAAGAGTGACTAGTGGGGTGCCACAGGGTTCTGCCTTGGTCTTATTCAACATCTTTATCAACGACTTGGATGATGGACTCAAGGGCATCCTGATCAAATTTGCAGATGACACCAAACTGGGAGGGGTGGCTAACACCCCAGAGGACAAGATTACACTTCAAAACGACCTTGACAGATTAGAGAACTGGGCCAAAACAAACAAGATGAATTTTAACAGGGAGAAATGTAAAGTATTGTACTTGGGCAAAAAAAATGAGAGGCACAAATACAAGATGGGTGACACCTGGCTTGAGAGCAGTACATGTGAAAAGGATCTAGGAGCCTTGGTTGACCACAAACTTGACATGAGCCAACAGTGTGACGCAGCAGCTAAAAACGCCAATGCAATTCTGGGCTGCATCAATAGGAGTATAGCATCTAGATCAAGGGAAGTAATAGTGCCACTGTATTCTGCTCTGGTCAGACCTCACCTGGAGTATTGTGTCCAGTTCTGGGCACCACAGTTCAAGAAGGACACTGACAAACTGGAACGTGTCTGGAGGAGGGCAACCAAAATGGTCAAAGGCCTGGAAACAATGCCTTATGAGGAACGGCTAAGGGAGCTGGGCATGTTTAGCCTGGAAAAGAGGAGGTTAAGGGGTGATATGATAGCCATGTTCAAATATATAAAAGGATGTCACATAGAGGAGGGAGAAAGGTTGTTTTCTGCTGCTCCAGAGAAGCGGACACGGAGCAATGGTTCCAAACTACAAGAAAGAAGATTCCACCTAAACATTAGGAAGAACTTCCTGACAGTAAGAGCTGTTCAACAGTGGAATTTGCTGCCAAGGAGTGTGGTGGAGTCTCCTTCTTTGGAGGTCTTTAAGCAGAGGCTTGACAACCATATGTCAGGAGTGCTCTGATGGTGTTTCCTGCTTGGCAGGGGGTTGGACTCGATGGCCCTTGTGGTCTCTTCCAACTATGATTCTATGATTCTACTACTTTTAAAAATACGGCAGCCCTCATCCTTTCTGAAATATGGCAACTCTAAGCATGAGACTTAATCGAAGAGTCGTGGGTTCGAGTCCCATGCTGAGCAAAAGGTTCGATTGGACAAATGACCCACGAAGATCCTTTCCAGTTCTACAACTCTGTGCTTCCTGATCTCCATTCGCTCTCCTCCAGATGCGCGCCCCCTGCCCGAACCCGGCCACCCTTCCCCTCACGCCTCGCGGCGGCGCGCCCCCTGCTTCTCCGCTCGCTCGGCGCGAGGGATCGCGACAGCGGCGTCGGGGGCGCGCCTTCCCCGCCCCTCGCCTTCCTTTGGGGGCTGCCGTGCGCTCGCTCGGTGCGCGCGAGGAGCAGCGGCTGGCTGGGCTGACTGGGCTGGCCGGCGGGCGAAGGGAGGCGCGCTCCCAGCAGGCGGACTCAGTCGGCGCCGCCGCCGCGTTCCTCCCCTCGGGCAGCGTCCGCTCGCGGGAGGAGGAGGCGGAGAGGAGGCGGCAGCAGCAGCAGCAGCAGCTTCTCCGTCGCTCGACGTCCAGGGAGCCCGCAAGAAGGCAGCATCCTCGGGAAGCGCCGCCAGCAGCGTCCGCCACCTTCGCCAGCCGAAGAGGCGAGGGCGGCCACAAAGGGCTCTTTGTGCGGCGGCGGCGGCGGCCCCTTCGTCCTTCTCTCTTGGCCGGCGCCAGCATGGGGGCAGCCAGCGCCACCTTCGTAGCCGTGCTGGCGGCGTCCGCCTTCGTCCTCTTCCTCGACGCGGCAGGTAAGGCTGGAAGCGCCCCGACGGCGGCTCTCGGGCTGCAGCAGCAGCAGCACCACCGCCGGTCTTACTCCGGAGTCGCCCCGACGGCTCGCCTGTTTCCCCGTCGGCCGACCCCCGACTTGCTCTCGAGTAGACCCGTGCCACGGGATGCCGTCGAGGGTGCGCGCTGCTCCAGAGCAGCCCCATTTATGCCTTGGAAGGGAGAGCTCTCTGGACTCCCTCGGCTGGGAGGATTACTCTCGAGTAGCCCTGTGTAGACTTCGCCCCAAGAGGCGTCGAAAACCAGTTGCTGTCTAGGCAAAGGCGTGCAGGAGGAGTAAAAAGGCGATTTTATTTAATTTTTTTAACTCGGGAGTAGCTCGATCGGAATCCGTGGCAGCTCCGTCGAGGGGCGGACCGGTTGCACTCGAGTAGTCCTGCTTGGTGCCTTTTCACCTCGGGTACAACGGCAGCCTTCGGGGGAGGGGGGAGGACGAGGGAGCCTAGGAAACTTGCCACCGCGCCCCCTAGAAAATAGTTTACCTAGGTAGGACTTTTGACGCTTGTATGCTTACTCGGAAGTAAGTTACCTAGGTAGGACTTTTGAAGCTGCGCGCTTTTTGATGCTTACTCGGAAGTAAGTTATCTAGATAGGACTTTCGAAGATGCGCCCTTTGTGTGCTTACTCGGAAGTAAGTTACCTATGTAGGACTTTGGGAGCGGTGCCCTTTTTAATGCTTACTGGGAAGGAAAGCGGGCGGGGCGGCTTACTTCCCAGGATCCGCGCATCTTGAGGCGCAACAGTCCGTCTCGTTGGGTTACGCGAAGGATCGTGGTCGAATCTCGGGCTGTATTGTACTTGGCGCGCAGAAAGGCGCCCTGCAGAGTCCATTGGGGGCTGCTGCTCTCCTGAAGCACCATTGAACATTTACGTCCGTGCACTCGTGTTGGGAGTTGCCCTGCCAAATCCTTTCATCTGCAAAAGCCCAGCAGCGCCATCCTGCCCTCCTCTCTCTCCATCCCACCCCACCCCCTACCTCTTATACTTTATTGTGCAAAATAAAAACATCGCAGTATTCCCCACCGAGAGGGAGAGAAGATGGGATGGGGAAGGTGAGCATCATGATGCGTAATGGTGGTTTGGAAAGTTTGGGCAGAGTTACGCGGCTCCATCCAGCATTACGCGCGCCCCCCAGCCCCCGCCTCTGTAGGAGACGTGAAGTTTTCACCTTGTGGAGTGAGGAATCGGGGCAGAAGATGAGGAAATAAAGGGGATTTCCCTCCTTTTAATTGCACATTATTTTCCAGTGGGGTTTAGGGAGAGGGCAGACAAAATGTTTTGGGAGCGGAGTGCCTGCCTCTTGCATGGCGCTTCCAAGAAACCGAACCCATAATAGACAGAAAGTCCATCACCATCCTCTTGCAGTGGGGATAGTGTGTTGTTGTTTTGGAGTTTTGCCCTTCTCCCCCCCCCCTTCCCACGACTGCTTTTTGTGCTTTTGGAGAGTCCCATTTCCTGTGTGTTACCTGACTGACCTAACCCAGAAAGAGTGCAGAGAGGATCACAGAGCGGGGGGAGGGGGGGGGGAAGCCCGGGCGATCAGGAAACATTAGGATTCGGTTCAACAAGCCTTGCGATTGTTTGGAGAGCCTGAATTCAAGCGGCCCTATTAACATCTGACCTTGCACACTGGCTGGCTGCTGCTGTTGAATGCTTGCCAGCTCGTCCGGCATCTCTCTTTCTCCCTTAACAGCAGCAAGATTTATGGGAGCTCTTCGGAGAGGGAGGAGCCGGGAGTGTGCAGAGTGAATATGAGACTGGTGGAAGACTTAACAGTCCTTGCAAAAGCAATTGCCTGATCTTGCATTTTATGTCCAGCTGTGGATTTGTGGTGCTTTCTTCTCAGCCTTGCATTTTATCCCCTCCACCCCAGGCGCTGTTAAGACTTAGATTAGACTGAGGCTTTGATCCTGGGGCAAAATAATTCTATGGCCAATCATCCTCTTTCCAAGTATCTTTTTTTGTGTGTGTGTGTGGTTCCTTTGCACTCTTAACTTTGGCTAGATTTGCCCAGCAATGACAGAGAAATAATACAAAGTCATTCCCCACACCTTTGAATCATGCTTAATCACTTGGCCGCGGGGTAATTTGGCAGGTAGCCCGTGGATCTTCCATTTGTTTGGTTTTATTTTTTAAAAAAATGCGTTAACTTTGATTGTCCTGAAAAGGGATCCCATCCCCATAGAAAAATAACAGGCCCAAACTGCAGATTAGAGAGGGCCTGTTAATCAGTTGCATGTTTAAAAGAACTTTTCTCTTCCTTTTGTTGAACCCTCTAATCCATTTACCTCCCCCCAGGAGGTGACAGATGCCTAGATTTCCTGTTATTCAGCTCCAGGGTCCCAGGGTCTTGCCATTTGTTGCTTTAGCATAGGGCAGGAGATAACATTTCTGGCTTTTTTTTTAGGGGAAAACCTTATGGCTGCCTTGAAGGACTCAAGGCAAGGTTGCAAAATCAACAAGAGCTATACACACACACACACACACACACACAAGTTGCAAGTACCCTGGATTCTCCCCCTCCCTCCTGTGGGCTTTTGTCTCTGTTGGGGAGGCACTTTTATCATTCCCAGACTGAAATAACCCCAGGACTGAGAAATGGCTGAAAATATGATAGAAATTATGTGTGCATGCTCTTTAAAAAGACTTGGGAGCTGCTGGAGTGAGGATGGCTGGCTGCTCTTGTTTGCTGGAAGTTCCAGGCACAAAGTGAGATATAACCTCCCACCCCAACCCCATTTCCTTTCAACAGCTGGATCTGTTTTAGGGGGCCAGCCCTGAAAGCTCCAAAAAGTCTCCCGCCCCTTGTTTCTCACCGCAAGAGGTTCTCCTTCCTCCTTTGACAGATTTCAGGCAGCTCCCTTCACTCAGTGTCATAATGGAGCCCTGTTCTTTTTAACAAGAGTTACTTTTGCTCCGATAACTTGACTGACCTTTGTGCTATTATGAATAAATACTTGTTCTTCTTTCTCCTTAAAAAAAAAATTAAAAACACGGGGGAATGCCGTTTTTGCAAAATACTGGAAATATTTTGATTGAGAAATCAGCAAAGTTAGGGGTCAGCTTTCAAGTCTTTTTCCCAGAAGTGCCTTTTTATCTTTATTTTTAAAGAATCTCATGTCTCTTCCATCTGCAAAAACGTTTTTAGTGTGAGATTCTAAATTGCTGTTTCCAGGTAGTGGTCGCACCTTATTTACTGTGGAATGATTTGTCTCTCCTAAAAAACAACAACATGTTGCACACAATTTCAGATAGAGAAGGATTTGTTTGCTTTCTTCGGGGTATAGCCTCTTCGTGGGATGTGTTGGAAGTTTGTACTTCAAAGGGACAAAGAGTGCCAGCCTATTGAGTAGCGTAGAAAATATCCACATATGTTTGTGGTTTACTTTGACAAAACGACTCTTGCTGGGACTGGCCTCTCTGAATTTCAGTGCAATAAGTTTGCCTTACCAGCTGTGGGACTTAACACAGTTTATACTTGAACAGGGATGGGTTGGTGCTGTGTAAGCCACTCTTGTTGACCACATGGAAAACTCTCCCATGTTAGACAGGGCACCCATAGATGTGCCCCAATTGCACAGAGTTTTGCTTGCCTGATTTCTCTTTCCCTATTTTTGAGGGGCCTAATTTCACAAACCGAGCCTCCACATAATCAGACGCTCTTGTGGAGGTTTCAGCAAACATGATAGGCTATTTGCATGGTGGTGGAGAAGAGTTTGTATTACACATGCACCATGGTTTCGTAATAACAGTGGTACCTCGGGTTAGGAACTTAATTTGTTCTGGAGGACCATTCTTAACCTGAAACTGTTCTTAACCTGAGGCACCACTTTAGCTAATGGGGCCTCCTGCTGCCGCCGCGCCACTGGAGCACGATTTCTGTTCTCATCCTGAAGCAAAGTTCTTAACCCGAGGTACTATTTCTGGGTTAGCGGAGTCTGTAACCTGAAGCGTCTGTAACACGAGGTACCACTGTAAAGATCCAAAAGATGGTATGATCTGGAGGTATACAGCTAATCAGCGGCCTAGTGTGGGTTGTCAGCACCCGGGGCAAGGCAAGTAATTTGCGCCCCTAACCCCTAACCTGCCGCCACTGCCAGCTTCTTCTTGCTGCTGCCTGGGCTGGGGTATTTACGGTAAGGTAGCCACGGCGGCGGCGGCGGGTCCATGTCAGGTGATCTGAGGCGAGTTGCCGCTGGCGCTGCCGCCCATACGACGCTGCTTGCCTGGAGGAGGAGGGCAGAGAGGCGAGGAAAATGCAACATGGCCCAGCAGCTGCAGCAGCAGCGGCGGCAGCAGGGCTGTGAGGAGGGGCTGCCTGGCGCGCCCTCCGCGGCCCTGACGCGCGGGGACCGCAGCGAGCGCTGAGAGCCGCTGGCTGCCGAACGCCTTCAGCCCAGACGTGCGCACAGCTCGTTTGTTCCGCGAGACATGGGGCTCTGCTACAGCCTGCGCCCGAGGCTCTTCGGGGACTCCGGAGGCGGCGAGCGCCCCCCCCCCCAGATATTGCGCCCGGTGCGGCCAGCCCCCCCTGCACCCCCCACGCTACGCCACTGCAGATAATTAAGTCACGGAAATTTACTGTTTCATCTTTATTTGGGGCTATACCCTAAATAAGTGGAGACTTAAGCCTTCCTCTTGATCCATAGGAGTGTAACTTGTACCTTCATGCCTTAATTGCAAAAAAAAAAGTTAATTGGAAACATTAGGGAGAAAATGGGGTGCATTTCAGACTGATGTTTAGCACTGTTCGCTCAGAAACAGTGTTCCCTTCACTCTTAACAGGGTTTACCTATTTAAAATTGCAGTATAATGTTCTGATCTTACGCACTTTTAGGGTGCTTCAGATGGGGGCTTAATATTGGAAACAGATTGTACTGATATTGCAAATCAGTCATGAGCAGCAGTATGGCTTCTTTCGAACTTATCCCATTTTCTGTGAATAGGGTAAATCTGGATTAAATAGGGAAAATACATGCTGAGTGGCATTTTGATGCCAACAGTGTCTTCAAAAAAAAAAAAAGACACTGCAAAAAAAAAAAAAACTTGCATGACTGAAGAGCACTGGTATCACAGTAAACATTCACCTGGAAGCACTCTTTAATTCATTTTAGCTGTAAGACCTTCTTCAGTCATACTCACCAAGCCACATGGGAGCTGCTTCTCTATGGTATAATCTCACATATGTGTGTAAATATCACATGAATGTGTGCATGCAGTTGCTTTCATTGATTGCATAGTCCATGGGTGGGCAAACTAAGGCCCAGGGCCCAGATCCAGCCCAATCGCCTTCTAAATCCGGCCTGCGGACGGTCCAGGAATCAGCATGTTTTTACATGAGTAGAACGTGTCCTTTTATTTAAAATGCATCTCTGGGTTATTTGTGGGGCGTAGGAATTCGTCCATTTTTTTCTTCAAAATATAGTCCGGCCCGCCACAAGGTCTGAGGGACAGTGGACCAGCCCCCTGCTGAAAAAGATTGCTGACTGCTGGCATAGTCCTTTTAAACCTAATAGTTACACCCCTTGGGGTGCCCATCAGATCACATGATCATTCCCATTCACATATGTACAGTCATACCTTGGTTCTCGAATGCCTTGTGACTCGAACGTTTTGGCTGCTGAACGCCGTAAAACTGGAAGTGAGTTTTCTGGTTTGCGAATGGTCTTTGGAACCCAAATTTCCAACACGAGTGCAGGAAGCTCCTGCAGCTAATCGGAAGCCCCGCCTCGGTTTTTGAACGTTTTCGGAAGTTGAACGGACTCCATTCGACCACCAGGGTATGACTTTACTGCAATAGGTGGCTTGATTTTTGTGGGTACATGGTTCAGGCCTAACAATGCAACCCTATGCTTAGCTACTCTGAAGTAAGTCCTATTAAGTGGAACTTACGGGCACACAAATATTCTGAGCCAATGTTCCTGGGATCCAGCAGTTCATTCAAATAAATGTAGGCAAGTAAATGACATTGAATTAAAATATGGCTTGTCTTTTTTTGGGTTCAGTAGGTTGTAACAGAACATGTTTTAAAGCAGCAACAAAACACCAGTAATTTCAAGGGGTTTATTCTGATCATAACTAAGTCTGGACCCAACCTGTCGGATTACAACTGAGCATTCCTATGCACATCTGAGAGTTAAGTTGCACTGAAATTTGTGGAACTTATTCCTTAATAAATATGGCTGTTGGATAACTAACACCATGAGTAATGCCACTTAGATTGTCATTCATTCGGTATGTAATGAATTTTGTATTGCAGGCATTAATGTGAAACCGTTTCACTAGTTACAAAAATCCATCTCCTTTGTTTTACACTTAAATTGATAATGAAAGAATCTTAAGTTTGGGTCAAAGAAGCAGTTAAGACTTCTACTAAAAATAGTTCTTCCCAGGGCATGTGTTGGTTTTTGTGTGTTTTTTTAAGCAGTAGTTATGTCACAAATGCTGGGATTCCACAATCTTGTCTTTTGCGGAAAGCACAGAAATGTGGCGGTAGGGGAAGAATGGAAGATTGACAAACTTGTCAGATTAATCCTATTTAGGAAGCTTTCAGTTGTTTGCAGGAAAGCTGATCCTACTTTTAAAAAAAATACATTTCACTCTGGGCAAGGTGTTAACAGCGCTGCGTATTAGTCGGATGTATGGAAGCAATTTGATAACTAATTACGAAATGAGCATTCATGCTCTGGGTGGCTAAGATTAAAATGTAAAAAAGTTTTTGTTTCCTTGTGCTACAAAATGTGCTTGATAAATGTGCCCTAGATTTCAGGCCTCTTGCGTGTAGTTTGGATACAACTGCCAAGCTAAAAGTTTGTATTTGGTGAACTCATAAGTTAGAAGCATGTAGCACCTGAGATATATAATTACATTTCAGAAAAGAATACTAAGTTTTTCTCAGAGCCCTGATCATTATAAGCATAGCTAACATCTTAAAGGCTACATCTAGCTACATCTAGCTAGTGTCCATGGTTTAGAATGTCTTTGAATTCTGATATGTTTGTTCCATGTTTTACTGTTACTTTGGTTCAAATTCTGTTACTTTTGTAGTAGGCTTCATTGTGTAAAGGAAGGAGGTGCAATTTAAGCTTGTTTGTTCTCCCTGGGCTTGTTTCTTTATAAAAGGAAGCTGTCATTAAGCTCAGTATGTCTGGAAAGTATGCAAGTACCCAAGTCTTTCTAATCCAGTGAGTACAAACTAGTTAGGGCTTCAAAGGAAACGAATGACAGGCTTTTGCTGCAATGAAAGAGGCAGCATTGTTTGTTAATCCTGTTTTTTATTGTTATTTAGACTGCTGGCTCCTGTAGCATACCCTGTAACCATTTGGAACAAATAGCAATTTGACATAAATGATCGTCTTTTCTTTGTGTTTTGACTGAACCATGGGAGAGGTTTGAAGTTAAAGGCCCCTTCCCAGCTTACCTTTTGTGCAACTTTTTGTCTGATTTTGAGTCTTTTGCCCTGCTTTCAACAACCTGGTTCCCGACAGATATTTTGGGCTCAGTTCTTGGGAGTTGTGGTCCGAAACATCCTGGGGGCACCAGGTTGGTGGCGACTGATTTAGCCTGTTACATTTTGTATTTTTAAAAAATAACAAGTAATTTAAAGTTTCCTCCAGTGCCCTCACTTCAAAACGAAACCTGTAGCTTATCAGAACGTATTCTGTATTCATAGAAAAAGAAACAAATGTTTCTACTAGGTTAATGTTTCATTTTGAAATTTGCAAATAGGTGGTTAGAATAACGTCAGCTTTCATGCTTAGACACATTTCAAGTTTTGAGAGATGCTTTGAGCTCTGCTTGGTTATTGGAAAAGCATCATACAAATATTGAATCAAATAACCTACCCTATTGAATACAGTGGTGCCTTGGGTTAAGTACTTAATTCGTTCCGGAGGTCTGTTCTTAACCTGAAACTGTTCTTAACCTGAAGCACTACTTAAGCTAATGGGGCCTCCTGCTGCCGCCATGCCGCCAGAGCACGATTTCTGTTCTCATCCTGAAGCAAAGTTCTTAACCCGAGGTACTACTTCTGGGTTAGCGGAGTCTGTATTCTGAAATGTATGTAACCTGAAGCATATGCAACCCGAGGTACCACTGTAATCTGTTCCAGACTTTTAAAAACAACCCCTTGCACACTTATTGACAGCTGCTTCAACTGTGTGGGGGAAATCCTCTTGATTTGCATTTCTGGATGTATCTATATGACAGATGAAAATTTAAAAATAAATGTAGCCAGGTTGCCAAAATGTGATGAACTTGAATGAAAGGATCCTGTGAGACAATAGCAAGTTGTTTCATGGAAAGGGGTCATTGTTCGCTCAGTTTTTCCCCCTAATCCTTTTGAAGAAAGATATCTTCAAGAAAGCTCTTTGACTCTTGTGAATAACAGCAGAAAAGAAAGCACTACTAAATTATCTGGCTGCTTTGATCACCAGAGATTGGTTGGTCAAGAGGCTCCTCCAACTTGGACCAAGCTGTTGGTGACAACATGTTTCTATCACATTCTTTGTAAAAAATAATAATAATAATAATAATAATAATAATAATAATAATAATTTTATATACTGCCCTATCCCCGCAGGTCTCAGGGCAGTTCACATGATAAAATCACAATCTAAAGGCACAAAATAGATAATAGAAATAAGAACAAGAAGAACCCAATAATTCCTCCTCCCCAACACATTTTAAAAGGGTGTTAGCCAGCCAAGCGCTGCTACCATTCACCATATCAAACATTACCTCTACCAACCCATAAACCATCCCCCCTCAACAATATTACAATAGTGCCCATAACTCCATGTGTAATAATTGGTATAATTCCTTTCTCTGACAAAAAAACGATTCCCTACTCCTTGGACCCCTTCTTCTGTTGCTGTGAACTCACAGTTTTCTTTCTTCCCTTCAGTTCCTTCTCTACCAGCCAGACTAAGAACATAGCAAGGTCAGGCATTTTCTGGAGCCCAAAGACTGGCAGCTGTGCTGTTATTTTCCCTTGGCATGAGAAGCCAAGAAGGTGGGAGGCAGCATGAGAGAATTTTCACATTGCACTGTCTTGCTGCTTCTGGAATTTGGGGGCCAACTGAGAGCAAAACGTTGGAGGTCCACTACTCGCTTACAAATGGTGAGCTTTTCATAGAGCTGCCGTGGTATCACACTTGAAATAGACTACGGCTTCTTTCTTTCTCTCTGTAAGCCTTCTGTTGGAAGTTTTGATACCACTAGCAGCAGCTACTGCTGCTTTTTTGGTTTTGTTTGTTTAAATGATTGTGCAGTGACACTGCTGGTTTTTATTATGTTGTAGCAATAGTATTTATTCCAATCCAGATCATTGTGCAAGCCATTGCTTTTGTTTTTCTTTGACTGTAGATGTGCATGTACAGTGGTACCTTGTTTCTCAAATTTAATCCGTTCCAGAAGTCAGTGCTTTCCCATAGAAAATAATCCAAAATGAATTACAGTGGTACCTCGGGTTAAGTACTTAATTCGTTCCGGAGGTCCGTTCTTAACCTGAAACTGTTCTTAACCTGAAGCACCACTTTAGCTAATGGGGTCTCCTGCTGCTGCTGCGCTGCCAGAGCACGATTTCTGTTCTCATCCTGAAGCAAAGTTCTTAACCTGAGGTACTATTTCTGGGTTAGCGGAGTCTGTAACCTGAAGCGTATGTAACCTGAAGCATATGTAACCCGAGGTACCACTGTAATCTGTTCCAGACTTTTAAAAACAACCCCTAAAACAGCAATTTGACATGAATTTTACTATCTAACGGGACCATTGATCCATAAAATGAAAGCAGCAATCAATGTACTGTACTATAAAATAAATAAGACAGTATTGTAGATGATAAAAATTAAAATATTTTCTTCCTTACCTGCACTGATGATAGTCATTGTTTGGATGGGGGGCTTTTATCCATTTCTGCAGACACACAGTCAATCAATCAATCAATCAATCAATCAATCTGTAGCTGAACTGAGTTCCACACAGTCACAAAAACAAATTAACCGAAAATGCCTCAAACACAAAAATGCAAAATAAATAGCAAAAACAAAAGCACCAAACTTAATCCATTCCAGAAGTTTGACTTCCGAAATGTTCAAAAACCAAAGTGCAGGTTCTGATTGGCGCAGGCGCCCCAGAAACAATAGTCAACAGCATTTGGGAACTAAGGTACCACTGCAAAATGGAAGAAACCACTAACTCCCTGGGTAAACATTAATAGGATTATGATGCATATGTATTATTGTACCCTCTTCTCCCCGTGGTTAAACTAGCATTGAAAAGAACTGAGGTTGTGGTCTTCAGATTTAGCAATAGAAAGATAGAACTCAATAGAATCGCCTACCGAACTGAAGTAAGCAAAACATACAATCTAAACAGGAACTCAGGATATTAGTTGATACATGAATTGTGTTCTTCTCACTTAATGTCCGCTTAAGAAAGAAGACTGTAAAGGCTTTTCTTATATAGACATAGAAATTGCTTGTTTGTTTATTTATTGAAGTATTTCTATACCGTTATATCAACTACATTGTTGTGGTGTGCAGCATTAAACTTAAAACACCATTGCAACAGTTCACATAATCATTCAGGTGACTGGCTGATTAATAAATAAATAAACAGCTGCAAAGGCCTGGTGGCATAAAAAAAAGTCTTCAAGAGACACCTGAAAGTCAAATGCAAGGATACTAGAGAAAAAATTCTGTTCCACAGCATGGGATCAGCATCCCATAATGCCTGACTTCTAGTCAAAAGCCACTTGAGCCTTAGCAACACAGGGAATGCCTATCTGCATTGCTGCAGGTGGCCGAGGTGGGATATAACTGCCCTTTAAATATATCATGGACACAAGTTCAGGACATTGTACATCAAAATAAGAACATTGAACCTGGCCCGGTGTGCATGTTTTAGCAGAGGTGCCACATGCTTTAAGCCAGGCATGTCCAGCCATAAGCAGCCTGAGATCTACCAACCAGTATCAAAAATGGGCATTGATGTACCACACTCTCCCATGGTCATTCTTCAAGTTAAACAGATTATATTTGACTGAGCTTATGATAAAAATACAGTGGTACCTCGGGTTAAGTACTTAATTCATTCCGGAGGTCCGTTCTTAACCTGAAGCACCACTTTAGCTAATGGGGCCTCCTGCTGTCACCGCGCCGCCGGAGCACGATTTCTGTTCTCATCCTGAAGCAAAGTTCTTAACCTGAAGCACTATTTCTGGGTTAGCAGAGTCTGTAACCTGAAGGGTATGTAACCTGAGGTACCACTGTAATAACAAATGACAGTCGCTTCCATAAAACCGGGAAGGTTTGTCATAGATCAATATTTTTTAAAAAATACGTACTTTGTATACTTGTAATAACATAAGGAAATTACATTGAGGACAGGGTCCTACATAATCAGAACATGATGCAGGGATTGTTGTTCACAAAAACTCATGCCATAATAAATGTGTTAAGCCTTTAAAGTATCTCAGGACTCTTGCTGTTTTTCAAATGAGTCAGGGTTTCCCCCATACGGTGGATCCTCGGGTTATGTTACTTCTGGCAACGTAACTTTTGCGTTGCGAATGCGGCAAACTCGGAAGTGTATACTTCCGGGTTTTGCCGTGCACACATGCGCAGAAGTGTTCTATCGTGCTGCACATGTGCGCAGAAGCAGCGCCTCATGTTGCAGACTTTTCAGGGGTAAATAAGGACGAACGTATTAAATTCGTATCTGGAGGGCCCACTGTATTTCGAAACAGAAATTGGGTAAACTGAACTGCAGAATTGACAGCCTTCAAGCACCACCTGAAGAACTGGATGAAACCCGTAGAAATCCCCTGGATCCAACCCACCCTTTCCTTCCTTTTGAGTAAACCTAAACCAGCCATTTCTCTCTCTGAGGAGCTAGCATGCAGGGCTGCACACTCACCCATGCACCCCTCCCTGTGTGGATGGGATGGCAGCAGCCAAGAAGGGTCCGCCACTCCCTTGCACGTGTTTACTTGGGAGTAAGCCTCGTTGTGCTCAGTGAGAGAGCTCATTGCTTTACAGTGGGGAGGGGGGCAAGGCAGGCCTCTCCTCGAGAGTTGGATCCTGAAATGTCCAGCACCATCTCTCTCTCTCTCTCTCTCTCTCTCTCTCTCTCTCTCTCTCTCCCCCCCCCCCCAAACCAGCCCTTTCTCTCGAGGAGCCAGCGCGCAGGGCTTCTCTTGCCCAGCCTCTCCATCTGCATATGCCTCCGCCCAGGGCTGTTTTAAGCATATGCTGCGCCGGGGTGCAAAGATCCACCCAGCGCCCCCCCCCCCAAGTTGCCCAGTCCCAGGTGCACAGAAAGGAGGAGCCGGCTGGCCGCCTCAGCATCTCAATGGCTTGGTCACCCCCGAACTCGCAGCACAGAGCTGCCCGCAGCAGAAGAGCCTGCTGCGGCACTCCAACCGATGGGCAGGCTCTTCTCCGGACTCTTGGCCTGGCGTCCCTGAGAGCCCGGTGCCCGGGTGCCCTGCACCCTTAGCGCCTATGGGTAAGACGGCCCTGCCTCTGCCCTCTTTGTGCCCACTTGCTTCCCCTCCTCCACAGAGAGGGAGAGAGAGAAGCCCTGCATGTTGGCTCTGAGAAAGAGCTGTTTTGTGGGGAGAGAGAGATTGACAGATCGCCAAGAAACAATATAGTTAAAGCTATGGTTTTCCCAGTAGTGATGTATGGAAGTGAGAGCTGGACCATCAAGAAGGCTGATCGCCGAAGAATTGATGCTTTTGAATTATGGTGCTGGAGGAGACTCTTGAGAGTCCCATGGACTGCAAGAAGATCAAACCTCTCCATTGTGAAGGAAATCAGCCCTGAGTGCTCACTGGAAGGACAGATTGTGAAGCTGAGGCTCCAGTACTTTGGCCACCTCATGAGAAGAGAAGACTCCCTGGAAAAGACCCTGATGTTGGGAAAGATGGAGGGCACAAGGAGAAGGGGACGACAGAGGACGAGATGATTGGACAATGTTCTCGAAGCTACCAGCATGAGTTTGACCAAACTGTGGGAGGCAGTGGAAGACTGGAGTGCTTCTGGTCCATGGGGTCACGAAGAGTCAGGCACGACTAAATGACTAAACAACAACAACAAGAAGTTGAACCCGATTGACCTGTTGGACAATGCTGCTCTAAGCCATCTTCCCCCATCCACATTATGCTGTAAATGGGGTTTATTGACAGCCAGATTGTCAGAGCCACCCTGGGTCCCAGCTCACAAGAGACCAAAGTCCAGTCCAAGTTATATACAAAAGGTTTTATTGAAGATCATTGTCGTCATTACATCCAAACTCCGTGGCTCCACATCTGTTACCCTTAGATGTTAGAAGTCCCCTCTGAGTCCGTCCCTCCCCTGCACCAATTTAAGAGGCTTGTGCTGCTCCACCTTTTCCTCTCCTTCCTTTTCCGCAGGGTCTTCCTGCCCCCCTGTGTTCCCTCTTTCCGGGACTCCCCAGAGGCTGAGTCTTCTCCTGCCTGCTGCCCCCTCCTTCGTGCTTTAGCACCAGGCTCCTCCCCAGAGCTCTCCCCACTTCCGCGCGCCTCCACATTTGAACTTGGCGCGCGTACGTTGCTCCTGACCTTCCTTTCAACAGCCACACTGCTCCCGGTACTGCTTTCCGCCCCTTCCGGCAGGACGTCTTGCCCCGATCTCCTTCCCCCCTCTGCTCCTTGTTCTGTTCCTCCCGACACACTGGTAACTCCACCCTCTTCACTCCGTTCCGGTGGAGAAGCAGGTCTCGATCTCCAACTCCCACTGGCGGTTCCCCCTACGTTCCCCTGCTCCTGACTGCTTCCCCCTTGGGCTCCCCTTGGCTTGACCAGGGGGGCTCCCTTTTGGGAATCCTCCGATTCACTGGACGGACTCATGGACCATCTCGGGTCATTGTCGTCCTCTTCCTCGTCAGGCTGGAATCCTTCTCCCTCACTCTCGGTCTCCTCCCTCCTCTGCGCCTCTCTCCCTGAACCCCTGACATCCATCCCCCCCTCGAAGCCCCCCCTTCCCCCCTCCCCCCCATCGGGTGCGGGTTGTGGGAACTGCAGCTCCTCGGAGGTAGATGCAGGATACAGTTCGGCTACGTCCATGACCTCTGCTGGCAGCTCGGTGTACGTGTGTTCGAATTCGGGTTCTTCACCCAAAATGTTCGCAGTTCCCTCTTCCATTGCTACTTCGTCTGGTGCTGCCGTCCAAGGCCCCTTCAGCCATTTCTTGCGCCAGGCTTCCTCTGGTTGCTCATCCCACCAATAAGAGGGCTCTGTGTCCACCCCCGAACACGATCCCCTGGGCGAGTTTGAGTTCGGCGTTCTTTCCTCGGCTGAAGAAAAGCCGTGGAAAGTGCTGCCTGAACATGTGGGGGTAAAGAGCCAGTCATCGAAGTACTCGGCTGGCATGGGTCTATGTGGGAAAAGGGCATGGAACTCGTCCTTTAAAAGAGGTTCGTCTAAAGCGTAGTCCGGCACCCACCCACTGGCACTGACTGGTGCACCCTCTCTGACTAGAAAGTATTCTATTCCCTCTTCCCCCCATCTCGAGTCCAGGATCTCTGTGACCTCGTTGAGTGGTTCGACCCTAGGCGATCCCTCCCTCCTAGGTGACTCTGTGCGTGGCTGCGGTACTGTTTCAGACTCCTGAAACCTGTGCGGGGCCTTGTAGGGAGTGAGCACCGACCTATGAAAAACCGGGTGGACTCTGGAACCTTCGGGGAGGGCCAGTCGAAAAGCCACGGGGTTGATCTTAGCCTCCACCTGGTATGGTCCTAGCTGCCTGTGCCCTAGCTTCTTCTTGGCCAACGACTTGGTTGGCATCGCCTGGGCCGCTAACCACACCCAGTCCCCCACCTGGATGTCCTCTCCCACTCTTCTGCCTTTGTCTGCCTGCACCTTATATGCTTGTTTGGCTAGCTCCAAATGTCTCCGCAGCTCCTCGTGCACCTCTTGTAGTTCTGCAGCGAACTGGTCGGCCTCTTGCGGCTCCCCCTCTCTTGGTGCTACGAACCCCGGGAAGGTCCTGGGATGACGTCCATTGTTCGCGAAGAACGGCGTCACCCCCGTCGACGCATGCTTCGTGTTGTTGTAGGCAAACTCCGCCATCGGTAGGTAGTCCACCCAAGCTGTGGGTCGCTGATTTGCATAACATCTCAGGTACTGCTGCATGATCGCGTTGACCCTCTCGGCCTGGCCGTTGGTTTGTGGATGTCTTGCCGACGCTAGGTTGATCTTGACGCGCAGGATACCTAGGAGCTTCTGCCAAAAATTGGAAATAAACTGGCGCCCCCTGTCGGACAGGATGGCCCGCGGCAGCCCATGCGCCCGGAACACGTGGTCGATGAAGAGCTTGGCGGTCTGTTCCGCCGTCGCCACCTTCGCGCAGGGAATGAAGTGCGCCATCTTGGTGAACAAGTCCACCACCACCAGTACCGCCGTCTTGCCTCTGGAACTGGGCAGGTCAGTGACGAAGTCCAGCGCCACCCTCTCCCACGGTTGCTGTGGTGTTTCCAGTGGTTCCAGCAAGCCCGCCGGCTTCTGGTGTACTGGCTTGGACCTCTGACAAGTGTCACATCTGGCGACGTACTCCGCTACTTCTCCTCGCATCTGGGGCCACCAAAAGTCCCTGGCCACCAGTTCTATTGTCTTCTCCCTGCCGAAATGGCCCGCACTGGGAGCGTCGTGCAACTGCTGCAGAACCTTTGCTCGGAGCTCGTCGCTCGGCACGTAGAGGGCACCCTTGTGAGTTAACAGTCCGTCGCGTAACTGGAACTCATCGTCTCTCAGCGAACCCCTACGCAGCTCCTCTATTTTGGATTGTGCAAACTGATCTACCTGCAACGCGCGTCGCACTGCGTCCAGGTCGACAGCGATGGCAGCGCACGCCCACGCCTGCGGTGCAAAAATGTGCCTGGCTGCTATTGGCGCCGCTTCCTCAAGATATTGCGGTTTCCTGGAGAGCGCATCGGCTATAACGTTGGAGTCCCCTGGGACGTACTCTATCCTGAAGTCGAAATCCGCGAAGAACTCTGCCCAGCGCATGTGTCTTTGGCTCTGGAGTTTCGCCGTGCGCCAATACTCTAAATTCTTGTGATCCGTGCGGACCTGCACTGTGTGCTTGGCTCCAATGAGGAAATGTCGCCACGCTTTGAACGCTGCGTGAATGGCTAACAGCTCCCTGTCCCATATGGTGTAGTTTTGCTCCGCTTTGCTGAGCTTTCTGGAGTAAAAGGCACCGGGTCTCCAGTTTCCATGTGGATCTTCTTGCAGGAGTACGGCTCCAACCGCTCTGTCTGACGCGTCGGTCTCTACTCGTATGGGCTTGCCTGGATTCACGTGCAGCAGCTGCTCCTCGGAGGCGAAAAGGCTTTTAAGCTTCTGAAAAGAGCGCTCCGCCTGTTCCGTCCACACGAACCTCTTTTTCTTGGAACTGAGAGTGTCCGTGATCGCTGCCGTCTCCTTTGCAAAACCTCTGATGAATTTGCGGTAGAAGTTGGCGAAGCCGATGAATCTTTGGACTTCCTTCCGATTGCGAGGGCTCTTCCAGTCCAACACCGCGCGGACCTTGGCGCTGTCCATGGCCAGCCCCTTGTCGGACAGCTTGTAGCCTAGGAAATCCACGTCCGTCACATCAAACTGGCACTTCTCTAACTTGGCGTAGAGCTTGTTCTCCCGTAGTCTCTGCAGGACTTCCTTTACGTCCTTCTCATGGGCCTCCTCCGTTTCCGAAAAGATCAGGATGTCGTCGAGGAAACACACGCATTTCTTGTATAGAAGTCCCGCTAGCACGTGATGCATAAATGCTTGAAAGACGTGAGATCCATTTTGGAGACCAAATGGCATCACTCTGTATTCGTACGTGCCCAGAGGCGTGAACATGGCCGTCTTCCACTCATCGCCCTCCCGGATGCGTATGAGGTTATACGCTCCACGCAGATCCAATTTGGTGAAGATCTTCCCCTTCCTTACGGTTGCCAGGAGATCATCTATCTTGGGCATGGGGAAGGCCTTGGGTTTGGTCTTACTGTTTATGAATCGATAGTCCACAATGAGTCTTTTTTGGGGCGTGTCCTTTTTCTTTACAAAGAAAACAGGACTGCCCCCCACCGCTTTCGATTCTCGGATGAATCCGCGCTTCAAATTGTGCTCTATGAACTCCCTGAGTTCTTGCATCTCGTCCTCAGACATGGAATACAGCTTTGCAGTCGGCAACTGCGCCCCTGGCACCAGGTCGATGGCACAATCATAAGGCCTGTGGGGCGGCAACTGGTCAGCTTCCTTCTCGCAGAAAACCTCCAGGAACCCCTCGTACTTGCGGGGTACTGCCTGCACCATGCCAAGTTGCAACTGCTGCTCAGCTCCCTCCTCCTGGCTGGACTGGATGCAATGTTGAGCACAGTACGATGAGCAAAAGGTGATCTGCCGTTGGTACCACGCTACAGCAGGACTGTGTCTCTCCAGCCAACTCATGCCTAATACTATAGGCGTGTCTGAAAGGCGGGTGACATTGAAGCTGATGACTTCTCGATGATTTCCAATCCTCATCACCATGGGAGGCGTCTGTTGCACAACTTGTCCTCCTAGCAATTTCCTGCCATCCACCGTGACTACGTTCAGAGGTGTTGTCGCTGGCAGAAGCGCTATGCGATGCTGCTTGACAAAGTGCGTCCCCACAAAATCTGCGTTGCTCCCAGAATCAATCGTGATGGGGACTTCCAGGGTGGTTCCATTCGGCAACTGAAGTGTTGCAGTGAGCTGCACCGCTGGCTTGGGTGGTAAAGGGTCTGTGCGTTGCAAAAGCGCTGGGGACTGCTCTACAGATTCGCCTGGCTGAGCCCCAGCAGCTCTGCTTCCAGCCAGGCACTGTCGTTTCCCTGAGGTTGCTCTGCTTGCATCATTTCTGCTGCAACAGTTGCTAAAGCTGCAGTGTGTTTCTGCAGCCTCTGGGGACACCCTTTCGCCATGTGCTGTGCACTGTCGCAAATGTAACACTTCCTGGTCCCTCTAGGAGGCTGTGCCTTTACTGCACCGGAAGCTGGGGCTCTGGCTGTTGCTTGAGCCTTAGCACCACCAAGTTCCATGGGCTCCTCCCCCTGCCTTCCCAGTGGCGAAGGATGTGACTGACTGAACTCCCTGGGGATGAAAGAAGACGTCCTCGCTGGTAGACGCACCTGACGTTCTTCCTCAGTGTGCCAAGGACGTCCCTCGTGCCTTATCCCAATCGCCAAAGCCCTCTGCACAAGCTCCTGCAGGGTCTGGGGTCTGTCTCCCCTGGCAAGTTCATCCTTAATGGGACCGCTGAGCCCCTCCCAGAACAAATCCCTCACAGGTGCACAATCCTTCTCCCAGCTTAGCGCAGTCAGTAAAGCAAAAAATCTGGAATGGTACTGACGCACAGTGGCTTTGCCTTGCCGCAATCCAAAAATTTCCCTGCGTGCAAGATCCACATCTACAGTTGACTGGAAGCAGGCATCCATTGCTTTAATGAATTCATCTGCATCGCGGCGGGCAGGGCCATCTTCACGCCACAAATTGCGCAACCAGTCTCTGGCCGGCCCATGCAAGTGAGAAACAATAAACCCCACTTTCTCCTCCTCATCTTTAAAGTCATGACGAAGCAAGTGCAATGCATACAAAACGTCTGCTCTGAAACTGGGGTAGTGCTTCAGGTTCCCATCGAAGTGGGTGACTAGTCTGCCCCCCCTCCGTCCAAGTCCAATCCCTTCTGATCTGGACCCTGGGAACCCTTCCCTGCTTGCACGTTCCCACCTGGTTTGCAGGTCCTGGCAGCGCTTCTCCATTTCGTCATGCTTCTTCTGAGACGCAAGGACTGCAGCAGTGAGTTCGGAAACTGTAGTTCGCAGAGCTGTCAACTGCTCCTCCGCACTCATGGCTGTCACCGTTCGTGAGCTTTGCAAAAAAAAATTTTTGCGTTCTTTGGAGGGGACTTACTGTCAGAGCCACCCTGGGTCCCAGCTCACAAGAGACCAAAGTCCAGTCCAAGTTATATACAAAAGGTTTTATTGAAGATCATTGTCGTCATTACATCCAAACTCCGTGGCTCCACATCTGTTACCCTTAGATGTTAGAAGTCCCCTCTGAGTCCGTCCCTCCCCTGCACCAATTTAAGAGGCTTGTGCTGCTCCACCTTTTCCTCTCCTTCCTTTTCCGCAGGGTCTTCCTGCCCCCCTGTGTTCCCTCTTTCCGGGACTCCCCAGAGGCTGAGTCTTCTCCTGCCTGCTGCCCCCTCCTTCGTGCTTTAGCACCAGGCTCCTCCCCAGAGCTCTCCCCACTTCCGCGCGCCTCCACATTTGAACTTGGCGCGCGTACGTTGCTCCTGACCTTCCTTTCAACAGCCACACTGCTCCCGGTACTGCTTTCCGCCCCTTCCGGCAGGACGTCTTGCCCCGATCTCCTTCCCCCCTCTGCTCCTTGTTCTGTTCCTCCCGACACACTGGTAACTCCACCCTCTTCACTCCGTTCCGGTGGAGAAGCAGGTCTCGATCTCCAACTCCCACTGGCGGTTCCCCCTACGTTCCCCTGCTCCTGACTGCTTCCCCCTTGGGCTCCCCTTGGCTTGACCAGGGGGGCTCCCTTTTGGGAATCCTCCGATTCACTGGACGGACTCATGGACCATCTCGGGTCATTGTCGTCCTCTTCCTCGTCAGGCTGGAATCCTTCTCCCTCACTCTCGGTCTCCTCCCTCCTCTGCGCCTCTCTCCCTGAACCCCTGACACAGATAAACAATGCTTTTTTTAGAAAGCCAGGTAAACAGTGCTGTCCTTCCCATGCCACCCTGCCCCTGGGTTAAATGTGCTGTTGAAACCCATGTACCTTTCCTTGCACCTTCCTGTCAGCCGCAGCCTGGCAGCAAGGGTTAAATATGCTGCTCCTTTAAGATAAGAAGAACTCTGCATGATAAGAGCTTCTTTTATTCTTTTTCAAAGTTGCTGCTCTGTCTGACTCTCTGTTGCTTGCTCTCCCAGTAGTCAGTTTTGTCCCTACTTTTAAAAGTATAAATTTAAAAGATTTTACTGCAAGGATTCCGCCGCCGCAAAACGTTTTGAGAACCACTGAGTTACCTGTTTTGTGCCTGCCTTTAGTTACATGAAATTCAAAAGCTTGCATATCCCGCATTACCAATCTCCCAAATACATCCCCTAATAGCTGTAACTTGAACATTTTCTTCAGTAGTTTAGGCCAATCCTGCTTGAATGTGCTAGACTAGTTTTAAGCCATTCAGTAACAGTTCATCTGGTAAGTATTATTTCACAGTGAAGTGGCTGCTGTAACTGAATTTGCTTGCTTTTTCCAATTTAATGCCCTGACATTATTTTTCTATACTTTTGTGTATTTAACTAGAAGGCTTTGCATGCTGCGTAAAGAAAAGATAAATTCAGCCAGGGTTCTGCAGCAGGTTAGAGTTGGGATTAATTGAGTGTGAAAGTTAACTTTTCAACACAGGCCTCATAACTGTCTAACTGAATCATAAAACTATCCCAGAAAATGTTTTATTTTTTGCATTGTGAAGATCATTCATAATATTTTTCAGGTTCAGAACATTTAATGTGGAAGTAGTTAATAGATTTTTTTTTTTAAAAAAAAGTTCAAATTAAAATTGCATCAAGTGAATTCAGATTTTCCTCTAGGGTGCTTCTGGGCATGTGACGATGACCATTCAACGATTTTGTGCAAGATGGGTCTCTTGTCTGTTGCAAGCCGGTTGTGCTTAGTATACTTGGCCCATGAGTATACAGTGCCTGGATGATCACATCTGGGTGTAATAAGCTGAAATATGAACGAGCCATTTGGCGCCACACACAACCCCATTGCACTTCTTCCTGAGCAAAGAAACCACCAAACCAGAAAGCTCTTAATTTACAATACTTTCCTGTTTTCCCCAAACCAGGAAGCTATGGTTGATAGCTTCAGAACAAGCCAAGATATCAAGCCATGGATTGAAGATGACTTAACTTCCAATTTTTTTCTGAAGTTGTGAACTATGGTTTACGAGTTTGGACAAAATGGGAACTTGTAATTAATGGAATACTTTCTGGTTGATGAATGGGCTTTGTGCACACCCCAAAACCTTGTTCCCATCTCAGCTTATTAAGCTGCAGTATGATTTTCTGAACACTCCCACTGTGTGCATCACATGTTATCAAATGGTATTTTTACATTGCTTACCGTTGTGTGCTGGGATGTGAATTCTATGCCTGGTCAAAGATGCAAGAGACCAGCTTTTTAGGGCTTGTTGCCATTGCACATAAACTTTTCAGAACACTCCATGCTCAGATGTTATATAAAACATGCTCTTTTTCAATTGGCCTGACAGGCAGAAGGTTCTTTCTTGATGATGATGATGATGATGATGATGATGATGATAATTTATTATTTATACCCCACCCATCTGGCTGGGTTTCCCCAGCCACTTTTTTAAAGGAAATGCATTACATCTAGTTTTCAGGAATCTGCCAAAGATTTTTAAAAAAACCATTGTTGATTATAGCCCTGAATGAGTTTTGAGAGCACTTAGGAATAAGTGTCATAAAGAATAAATGTAAGTGATATTTAAACAATAATATATTGAATCAATAAATTCAATTTACATGAAAGGAGATTCTGACTAAACATCAGGAAAATCTTTCTGGCAGTAAGAGCTACTTGACAGGGGAAAGGACTCCCTCAGGAAGTTGTGGACTCTCCTTCATTTGAGGTTTTTAAGCAGAGGTTGGATGGCCATCTGTCATGGACGCTTTAGCTGCGATTCCTCCATTGTAGGGGGTTGGACTAGATCGGGGTCAGCAAACTAAGGGCCACAGGCCAGATCAGGCTCAATTGCCTTCAGGATCCGGCCTGCGGACTGTTCGTGGATTGGCACGGGGAGTCTGTTCATTCAGGCTGCGCCATTCCCCCCCCCCCGCGCCATTCCATTCCCCCTCCCTCACACACACTGCGGCGGCGCCTCCTGCCTCCCTCCTCCTGGCTTCTCCCTGCCCTGCCTAGAGGAGGAAGGGGGCTGGACTGAGCTGGCTGAGCACCATTTAAAGCAGCCACTCTCTGGAGCCAGCTCTTTTGCGCCGCTCATCTTCCTTCCGCTGCCACCCTGCCCTGGTGCTCCTGTGGGCCAGAGAGCGGAGTGTATGAGCTCGCTCTGCCTACCCACAAGAAGCAGCAGTGGCAGTGGTAGCCCCAGGGAAGGTAAGTGCTGGGGCTGGGGGCTGCGGTGGAGGACTACTTGCCCCCCTCACCTCTTCTTCCAGCTCCACCCCCCCCCCCCCGGTGCCGATTCTCCAGCCCGCCACAACGTCTGAGGGACAGTGGACTGGCCCGCGGCTAAAAATTTTTGCCGACCTCTGGACTAGATGAACCCCAGGGTCCCTTCCAATTCTACAATTATATGATTTTATAGGGAAACTAGTATTGTAATACTATGAAGACTAACAGATTTATTATGGCATAAGCAGTAATTTACTAGAGCCACTTTATCCTGTGCATGAAGTGTAAGCCTCACTTGAAGTACAGTGGTACCTCGGGTTAAGTACTTAATTCGTTCCGGAGGTCCGTACTTAACCTGAAACTGTTCTTAACCTGAAGCACCACTTTAGCTAATGGGGTCTCCTGCTGCTGCCACGCCGCCGGAGCATGATTTCTGTTCTCATCCTGAAGCAAAGTTCTTAACCTGAAGCATTATTTCTGGGTTAGTGGAATCTGTAACCTGAAGCGTATGTAACCTGAGGTACCACTGTATACATACATGAAGGAATTGCAAGCAGTGAGGTCAGAAGAAAAAGAAAAGACCGAGACTGACAATTTAAGTAGACATAGATGGGCAACCAGGTTGCCATAGGCTTGTCTAGATCTTCTTCCATGTTAGTCTGCTCCCTTCTCCAGATTTCCCAGTAAATAATCTTTGGCTTTTCTGTCAGCAGGCAGGTTTGATCATTTGGGGTCCTTGTCCCTGTGTAGCCCAACTCATGAGTGATGTAGCTAACAAAGGCGTGGCTTGCTTTAAACTCATGCCATGCCTATGTGGTTCTCATTGTTTTGACTCCCAATCCCACATCTTTCCTGTTGTGGTCAGAGGACGCCTTTGTGTTTTTAAAGCATTTCCTAAGCTCTCGAGAATTACAGTTCTTTCATTCTTTTTTAGGTGGGGGAGGTAGTAGCTATAATTAATAGGTGTGGTGAGAATTTTTATACAGTTGTACCTCGGCTCCCGAACACCTGGGGAGTCAAACGTTCCGGCTGCTGAACAATCGAAAACCGGAAGTGAGTGTTCCGGTTTTCAGACATTCTTTTGGAAGCCGAACGTCCGACAGGCCTTCCGTGGCTTCCGATTGGCTGCAGGAGCTTCCTACAGCCAATCAGAAGCTATGCTTTGGAAGTCGAACATTTTGGAAGTCGAATGGACTTCCGGAACAGATTCTGTTCAACTTCCAAGGTATGACTGTATATGTGTAAGTAAGGGGACATAGCTCAGGTATTTTGTATACATAAGGTACCAGAATCACTTTCTAGAATCTCCATTTAAACTTGCAGCGGTTCTCAACCTGTGGGTCCCCAGATGTTGTTGGACTACAACTCCCATCATCCCTGAGCTCTGACCTTCCTATCTAGAGGTGATGGGAGTTGTAGTTCAACAACATCTGGGGACCCACAGGTTGAGAAAGGCTGAAAACTTTAAAGGATCTCATGCCGCCATGATCTGGGAGAGCCACGGCCTTCTCTGAGCTTGGTACAGTGGGTGGGATTCTGTCAGAAGAAGAAGAAGAAGAAGAAGAGAGCTTGCTAGTCGACCCTGAATTTCTGGACCTCAATTCCATCAGTGTCAACACCATAGATATAGGTGTATGTAATGCCATTTTCATCGCCTGTTAGTCCTGGCTTTTGCCAAGCCTAGGGGCAAGTTTCTGGAAGTGAAGTGAAGTCTGACTGCTGCATTGTGGGGTATCTGGAAGGTAGAGATGTGACAGGAAACCAAAGTGACAGCAGAATTTCAGTATTGCTCAGACCAAGGAGAAAGCCTGATTATGGAAGCACATGCAAGGCGTTACCAAGTTACTTTCTCTTTTCTGTTAGTATCTTGCTTCTTCCTGCTCTGGGCAGAGTTGAGTGGCTGTGTTGAATCATGCAATCGACACAAGATAATATCACCAAGGCAGCCATCTGTAAACAAACAATAAACATCCATAAAAAATGGCAAAAGTAGTTTCCCCTCCCCCAAATAGGTTTTATCTCGATTGCAGTAGTCATTGTAAGAAAGCTAAAAGACCCCTGGATGGTTAAGTCCGGTCAAAGGCAACTATGGAGTTGTGTGGCTCATCTTGCTTTCAGGCCAAGGGAACCAGCATTTGTCCACAGACAGCTTTCTGGGTCATGCAGCCAGCAGGACTAAACTGCTTCTGGTGCAACAGAACACCGTGATGGAAACCAGAGCGTGCGGAAACGCCACTTACCTTCCCGCCACAGTGGTACCTATTTATCTACTTGCACTGGTGTGCTTTTGAACTGCTAGGTTGGCAGGAGCTGGGACAGAGCAACAGGAGCTCATCCTGTTGCGCGGATCCGAACCACCGACCTTCTGATTGGCAAACCCAAGAGGCCTAGTGGTTTAGACCACAGTGCCACCTGCTTCCCTAGTAGTCATTGTATCGCCACCCTGTTCACTGTTTTATTGTGTTGAATCATGTCTGATATCTCTCAGGTTCCAGGTTCAGCACCCATGGTCAGCTGGAATCCTGGCGTTGCCCATATGTACCCGGTTCACTCATTCTCTCCTTATGTGTATTGCGGGGTGAAGGTCTGCTGCGGAACTGGGTTCTAATCCACACAGGGAGGTATTTGACAACAGCAGGCTCCCCATTTATCCTCCAACGCATTGTGTGTAGGGGACAGGGGGCTTGGAGGAACCATAGGGGGACGTGTATTTGAATAGAACAATCTCCCCATAGCAGACACTCAGACTGAAACACATGCCCCCACATGCAGGAATGGTAACCAGTGGAGGAGGAGCCAATGGGTTTCTTGTCTACACCTTCTGTGATGATAATTCTGTGCGAGAGGAGAATGAGTGAATATGTTGAGCTGGACTTTTAGTAAAGTCACCACAGTGACCCCGGAATATTTGTTTCCTGGATGGCTGCAGATGGTTCATGCTCCATGTGTGAAGTAAGGATTTGTTGGTTCCAGTGTGCATCAACTTTGCACTTCTAATGACCTTTGTCTGCCATTTGCTGTCTCCTCACCAGATTCGGGGAGAGCCTTTTGTAGTTCCTTGCGATTTCCCTGTCCTGAAGAATTTGGCGTCATCTGCAAAGCTGGGCTCCTTCATAACACACCCCTTACTTCATCTAATTGATGAATTAGTGAAATAGGGCAGGTTTCCATTTTTACCGTATTTTTCGCCCTATAGGACGCACCGTCCCATAAGGCGCACCTAGTTTTTTTGGGGGGAAATAAAGGGAAAAAAATTATTTCCCCCCCCCCAGGTGCGGGGCTGGGGCGGGGGAGGCCCAAGCTTCCCCTGACCCCAGTCCCCAAACAGGCAGCTCTCTGCAAGCCGTGGGAGCCCAGCGCTGGCTCCCGCTGCTTGCGGAGAGGTCCGCGAAGCCTGGACGCACTGAGCTCAGCGCACGCAGGCTTCGGCATGCAGGCAACTCTCCGCAAGCAGCGGGAGCGCTCCTGCTGCTTGCGGAGAGGTCCGCGAAGCCTGGAGAGCGAGAGGGGTCGGTGCGCACCGACCCCTCTCACTCTCCAGGCTTCAGCGAAAGCCTGCATTCGTCCCATAGGACGCACACACATTTCCCCTTCATTTTTGGAGGGGGAAAAGTGCGTCCTACAGGGCGAAAAATACGGTAATTTGTTTATTTGTTCCATTGTTTTATAGGAAGGTGTGTATGTAAGGAGTCCTACTGCTCCTTGTCTTTGAACTGACAGGGTTGGTTGGTCTCTCTTCTGATTCTGAGTTAGTCCTGTCAGATCAGAGACTGCCAAATGGTAATGAAATTTACGTTGGAAAAATGTCCAAAATTTTATTTCTTCTACCTTGTCCCATTGTCTTCCCTCACTGGACTTTTCTTTTGCAAGTGTTATGGTTTACATTGCCTTTTGTAAAAGGAGAGAGAGGGCGCAAAAAAGTACAAAAACGTGTTCGTTGTATATTCTGTCGTACAATGAATTATCCTGCATTGGTCATAGTTTGGTGGTTAAGAAGAGACTAATGAAGTGATAAGATATCTCTACTCTGGTCAGTTTAGCCTCTGGAATGGGGGAGAAAAAATTATTTATTTGTTAATAGAAGCTCAGGGCAGCTTTAAATTGTACTTTAAGATGAAATGCAAAAAAACCCCAAAAACTTTTCAGACATTCCTTTATTTGCTGAGAGCTAATGCAAGTTAACCTTTAAACAGGAAAAAACAAATATTTTTAGCTATAGGATATCATACATGGAGGGACGCAGGTGGCGCTGTGGGTTAAAGCCTCAGCGCCTAGGACTTGCCGATCGAAAGGTCGGCGGTTCGAATCCCTGCGGCGGGGTGCACTCCCGCTGCTCGGTCCCAGCGCCTGCCAACCTAGCAGTTCAAAAGCACCTCCGGGTGCAAGTAGATAAATAGGGACCGCTTACCAGCGGGAAGGTAAACGGCGTTTCCGTGTGCGACTCTGGCTCGCCAGAGCAGCGATGTCACGCTGGCCACGTGACCTGGAAGTGTCTCCGGACAGCGCTGGCCCCTGGCCTATTAAGTGAGATGGGCGCACAACCCCAGAGTCTGTCAAGACTGGCCCGTACGGGCAGGGGTACCTTTAACTTTACCTATCATACATGGCTTCTCCTTCCAGCAAGTTAGAATGCAGAATTAATTTTATTTTTTTTACGTTTTATGCAGTTGAGTATATTTCCTAACTACAGAAGTTTTTTTGCATTTGCTTGGCTGTTAGATGTTATACATTTGTGGAGAATGTCTTCCAGTACCATCAGCTGAACTTACCCAAACCGGTTTAAATTTGTTTCTGAGAGAGACTGTGCTCTAAGGGGCTTCAGCCCGCTGAAAATATCTAAATAAAATAACCATCATTTAATTTCATTACATTAAGGGCTGGTTCAAATGATGGTGAAGGAGGAAATACCATTCAGTAGGTATGTATATGACAGCACATGCTGCTGTGGCTTGCACTTAATTGGTGTGCTATTATTAACCCTTCTTTGACACCCCTCTCCCCAAAAAAGGCAGTCTGTATCAGGCTGAAAGCTGTTAGTTTGCTAAGCTGTGTTTCCATGGGATGATCTGGTGGAAGTTGTGGCAAATTCCAGGTAGTCAAGATCCACGACACCCTTGGGAGATCTCAGGGGAATCAAGACAATAGTTTCATAAAGGTCTGAACTTTAGAGAAGCCCTAATCTCTAAACCAGGCAGGGGGCCATCTCAGTGGTGGCGCCTGCCCTGTGGAACGCTCTCCCCTCAGATGTCAAGGAAATAAACAGCTATCTGGCTTTTAGAAGACATCTGAAGGCAGCCCTATTTAGGGAAGTTTTTAATGTTTGATGTTTTATTGTGTTTTTAATATTCTGTTGGAGCCGTCCAGAGTGGCTGGGGAATAAATAATAACTTATTATTATTATTATTATTATTATTATTATTATTAGCGCATGATCAGTATCCAAGCTCTGCTTTTAAGTTAGTTGAGTGCTAGCTTCAAAATGTGCCTTTTGTTGTTACTGATCAGTTTCTGTGAGGACTATGTCTGCTTAATGAACAATGAGGGTACCTGAGGAAATGGCAGAGCTGTGGATTTAGGTTTCTGCTTGAAAACTTTTCCTAATGGGAGATTAGGGACACGGGTGGCGCTGTGGTCTAAACCACTGAGCCTCTTGGGCTTGCCGATTGGAAGGACGACAGTTCGAATCCCCACGACAGGGTGAGCTCCTGTTGCTCTGTCCCAGCTCCTGCCAACCTAGCAGTTCGAAAGCATGCCAGTGCAAATAGATAAATAGGTACCGCTGCGGCAGGAAGGTAAACAGCGTTTCCGTGCGCTCTGGCTTCCATCACGGTGTCCCGTTGTGCCAGAAACGTTTAGTCCTGCTGGCCACATGACCTGGAAAGCTGTCTGTGGACAAACGCCAGCTCCCTTGGCCTGAAAGTGAGATGAGCGCCGCAACCCATAGTCGCCGTTGATTGGACTTAACTGTCCAGGGGTCCATTTTACCTAATGAGAGATGAAGATGTGAAAGCCTATTCCTCTGGATAGGTCACAACTGTTGTTGTTACAATTTATTAATGAATTACTCTCACTTAGATTGGGCTTCAGCCATTTTGTGGGGACATGGGGCTCTCATGGCACATTCTTGACCCAAATTTGCTCTAAGTGTCTAAGTTACTGTCTGACATGTCTGAGGGCTGGGATGTAACTGGGTGAAATGATATGTTTTGATAGTATTGCATACACATATCTACGTTAAATGTGTATATCATTTCCTCAGTGTGTGGTGCAGGCCCATCATATCAAGTAAAATTGGCTCACTGACAGCTGTCAGCCTAGAACTAGATTTGCAGTTTGATTTTGTTGTTGCTGTTGCATATAACAACTGCATATACTTTCTTCTCAAATCCAAATCAAAGTTGGGGGAGAATAGATAGCATTTGGATTTCGAAGGAACTGACTCAGAATTTAACTAAATCGGAAATTCTTTCACGAACTATATCTGATCACAATGTGGTTTCCATTGAGTTAAAAGGTAAGGATATCAAAACAGCCAGATGGAGAATGAATGAATTTTTATTTAATGACCAGAAGATTGTGAATAAGGCAATAGAGACAATAGAAGATTATTTTAAATGGAATTTAAACGGGGAAACTGCTATAGAGACGGTGTGGGACACAGGAAAGGCAGTTATGAGGGGCTTTCTAATACAGAAAAATAGTCAAGTAAGAAAAGAAAAAGAGACAAAGAAGGAACAGATCCTAACACAGATTATGGAAAATGAAAGAAAGTTAACTATCAACCCCAGTGAGGAGACCGCGAAGCAGAATATAAAGATACTACAAGCTAAATTTTCTACAATAATTGACCAAGAGGTAGAATGGAAAATTAAAATGATGAATCAGAGGACGTTTGAATCTGCAAATAAGATAGGCAAATATTTGGCATGGCAAATAAGAGAAAGAAGAAAACAAAACACGATTAGTAAGATAAGGGAAGGAGAAAGGATTGTGGAAGAACCAAAAGAAATAAGAAAGATATTCCAAAAATATTATAAGGATTTATATAAAAGAGGAAAGGAAACAAAACAAGAAATAGACTGCTTTTTGCAAGAACATCACCTAAAACAAATTTCAAAAGAAGAAAAAGAGATATTAGACCAGACAATTACTCAAGGAGAGATAAAGAAGGCCATTAAAAAGATGAAAAGTGGGAAAGTGCCAGGGCCAGATGGCCTTTCGGCCAAATATTACAAAACGCTAAGTAACCAAATATCCCCAGTGTTAGGAGAAGTGATGAATAATATATTAAAAGAAGGAAGGATCCCGAATACCTGGAAGGAAGCATATATCACCTTGATTCCTAAAAAAGATGCAGATACCTTGGAAGTGAAAAACTATAGGCCAATTTCATTATTAAATAATGATTACAAGCTATTTGCAGATATAATGGCAGAAAGATTAAAAAAGGTCCTGAACAATAAAATACATAAAGATCAAACGGGCTTCCTCCCAGGGAGACAATTAAGGGAAAATGTAAGGAACTTGATAGATATTATTGAATATTTGGATATGAGTATAGATAGACAAGCGGCCTTGGTGTTCATAGACGCTGAAAAGGCGTTTGATAATATCTCGTGGGATTTCTTGAAGAAAAGTCTGGAAACGATGGGAATGGGAGAGAAATTTAGAAAAGGCATAGAAGCAATATATAAGGAACAGAAGGCAAAGTTGGTAATAAATAACACCACAACAGAATACTTTAGTATATATAAAGGAACTAGACAGGGCTGCCCCCTGTCTCTTCTATTGTTTATAACAGTATTAGAAATACTGAACGAGAGACTAAGGGGGGCAACAGAAGTTAAAGGAGTCAAGGTAGGAAAGAGGGAATATAAAATCAAGGCCTTTGCAGATGACATTGTATTAACCTTAGAAGACCCAAAAAATAGTGTAAAAGAAGCTTTACAAAAAATTGACGAATTTGGAGCCGTGGCAGGACTTAAGGTAAATAAAAATAAAACCAAAATGTTGGTCAAAAATTTAACAAAGGAAGAAATGATAGATTTAGAACAAAGGACGGAAATTGCGGTAGCTAAGAGTGAAATATCTTGGAATATGGGTCACAGCTAAGAACATAAATTTATATAGGATAATTATGATGTCACCTGGAGGAGTATAAAGAAAGACATGGAAATTTGGGGGAGGATGAAACTCTCCTTTTTGGGGAGGATAGCTGTTGTTAAAATGAATATTCTGCCTAGAATGCTATTTCTATTTCAAACTATCCCCATAAAGGCTTAAAACAATGTAAAGAGTGGCAGAGAGCCTTGGCGAAATATATTTGGCAGGGGAAAAGGCCACGGATAAAAATGAAAATTTTGATAGATAAAAAAGAAAGAGGGGGCTTTTCTCTCCCGGACCTAAGTTTATACTATGAAGCGGCTTGCATACTCTGGTTAAAAGATTGGATAAAACTGGAGAATGGAGACCTATTGGACCTGGAAGGTTTCAATAATTGGTACGGATGGCATTCGTACCTTTGGTATGGGAAAGTGAAGGTCCACAAGAGCTTTTTAAACCATATTTTTAGGGGACCGATATACCAAGCATGGGAAAGGAATAAAAACCTCCTTGAAAGAAAGACTCCCTGGTGGATTTCACCAATAGAGGTTCTAACGGTCAAGAAAACAAACATGGAGGAGAAAAACGCCACCTATGAAGAAATGTTAAGAAAAACAGACCAAGGGCCCAAACTCAGACCTTATGAAGAGATAAAAAGCTTATTCACTGGTTGGTTGCAATACCACCAGGTGAATGATTTGTTAAAAGAGGATAAGAAGAAGTTGGGTTTTGATGATAAAAAATCAAAATTTAACATAGAAGTAGTAGAAGGCAAAAACAAAACCCTATCCAGAATTTATGATATACTATTAGAGTGGTATGGGACGCAGGTGGCGCTGTGGGTTAAAGCCTCAGCGCCTAGGACTTGCCGATCGAAAGGTCGGCGGTTCGCTGCTCGGTCCCAGCGCCTGCCAACCTAGCAGTTCGAAAGCACCTCCGGGTGCAAGTAGATAAATAAGGACCGCTTACTAGCGGGAAGGTAAACGGCGTTTCCGTGTGCGGCTCTGGCTCGCCAGAGCAGCGATGTCACGCTGGCCACGTGACCCGGAAGTGTCTCCGGACAGCGCTGGCCCCTGGCCTCTTAAGTGAGATGGGCGCACAACCCCAGAGTCTGTCAAGACTGGCCCGTACGGGCAGGGGTACCTTTACCTTTACCTATTAGAGTGGTATACAAAGGACGAGGAGGTGAAGGAGGCAATGATTAAATGGGCAATTGACTTTGGTTATAACATCGATTTTGAAAGGTGGTCGGAAGTGTGGAATTGTAACATAAAGTTTACAGCATGTATGGCACTGAGAGAAAATGTTTGGAAGATGTTATATAGGTGGTACCACACCCCTGTGAAATTGGCCAAAATGTATAGATTAAAGGATAAGAAATGCTGGAAGTGTGGTGAGGTGGAGGGTGATCTATATCATTTATGGTGGACATGTAAAAAGGTGAAAGGCTTTTGGGAATCACTTTATAATGAGCTTAAAAAAATACTTAAGTACACTTTTCCCAAAAGACCTGAAGCCTTTTTGCTGGGAATGACGGGCAAAGAAATCAAAAAGGAAGACAAGACGATATTCCTCTATGCCACCACAGCAGCGAGAATTATGTTGGCACAATACTGGAAAGTGGAAACCATCCCCAGCATAAATGACTGGCAGATTAAAATGGTAAATTATGCTGAGCTTGATAAATTAACAGGTAAAATAAGAGATCAAGATGAACAGAAATATCTGAAAAATTGGAGTAAATACTGGAACTATATTGAAATAAATGTCTAATGTGAACTGGCGGGGTTAGAACAATACTACCAGCGAGTGAATTTAGGATTATAGATTAAAAATCAAATACGTAATGGAAGTAGATATTCGATACTTACCAAAAGGGTGGAAGGGAGTCTAGGGTGTTTTTCTTTTCTTTTCTTTTCTTTTCTTTTCTTTTCTTTTCTTTTCTTTTCTTTTCTTTCTTTTCTTTTCTTTTCTTTTTTCTTTTTGCACGATGTAGCTAAATTATTTTCTTTGTATAGTTGGAAAAAGGAAAAAGTTGGCTTGTATATCTCTGTTGTAGTGACCCCTTTTTTGTAATCTTTTCTATATATATATATATATATATATATATATATATATTTCTTTTTTATATGTCTGTTTTGTGTATAACTTTAATAAAAATGTATTCGGAAAAAAACAAACTGCATAGTTGTATACCAACATTTCACCACAAAAAAACCCTTGGTTTATTTTAAATATGATCTTCTCAAGAGCTCCTGCTCTATTCCGGCAGCGAAAATGTGGAATGCATCAAATTTAATTTGAAATAGTTTCACAGCTCTTTATTTTACTGTTAAGATCCTAGACATTCATTGTTAATCACATACTTTGTATTCTCATTTACCATTAAGTGCTGCAGTTTGAACATGACATTTCTGAGTGAGAGATGGAAAAGTTTGGATAACCGTTCACATTGGGATTGAAATAAATAATTTTCACTTCTGTGTTGTGTGAATGGGTGTGTTTTAAGCAATTCATAATGGAGTTTGTATCTTTTAAAACACTTTCCAGGCCTGATTGGAATTTGGCTATTTAGGCTTCCACCTGTCCTTAGTCTCTATCCGCTACAAAAAACCACTCTTGTGTAGTAACTGTTATTATTGGCTCCAGATCCCCTTCGTTATTAATTGTAAGCCACTCAGATGTTTAGAATTCCACCAAGACTTTACATGTGTATTTCTTGCTTCAGTTCTGTGGTATTAATAGTCTACTCCATGAGATAAAAGTCGTTCTACTTCTAGGGAAACCAAACAGTTCAGTCTTTGCAATAAAGCACTTTTTGGGTGGTCTGCTCATATGAGGAAATATGAGAAACTGGTCATGAGAGTATTTCTGTTCTTATTGCAATTTGGGATAGGGGAAAATGAGGAGACTGTGGATGATCAGCTGTAGTCAACATGTGTATCGACTGTCTGTCAGAACTTACACGCTGGATAAAGGTTTGCTTAAATTCAGTGTTGTTGGCATCTTTCGGGCACCCAGTATTTTGAGACATCTGGGTGAGGGTAACTTCACATGGCCATGCCTTGGGTGGATATAGCTGATTGTCGAAATACTACATGTGAATATTCGGTGTTAGGTTGGAAGGGATTCCAGAAAACAGGGAATTATGTTCACATGTGGTGTGTGTGAGGGGGGGGGTGTAAATATGCACAATTTTTTTGGCAAAGTGTGTTTAAGGAGATAACAGAAATCACTGGGTTGAAGCTGACCCAAAGTCCAGGGGTAGCATTATTATCAATTTACGATGGGGTGAAAGGTTTGCAAGCTTTGAAGGACTTGCTCACAAATTTATTGACAGCTGCACACATTATTATAGCTAGGAAGTGGAAGGGGCAAGCGGAATATAAAATGGAAGAATGGTATAAAGAGGTGTGGGATATTAATGATAAATTAGTGTGTGCCATTAAGGTAAGACTGGGAATATGCAAGAGAAATGATTTTGAGGTGATATGGAAGGTGTTTGTAGAATTTATAGTGTTAAAAGGGAAAGGGGTCAAACCATCGCAAGAGGTGTTGAAGTTTCGGGAGCTTGGATCCTTATAATGGAATGGTCTCGGTGGTGGGGTGCACGATTTTATTCTTATTTATTTATGATTACTAGGTCAAAATAAAATAAAAATCAAACAAACAAATAAAAAGAAATACTACACATGCGATGAGTACACATGTGTGCATTTTGCCATGTCCAGTGGTTGCAGCTTAGCTAAGTAGAAATATTTGCTGTTGTCTACAGTGCTTTCCCCATAGAAGAAAACATTGTGAAGAATGTTTGTGTGAAGGGACTCTGAGCAGTTAATTGATAAATGTATTTTATAAAGCACCCAGACTTCTTTGATGTGTCCTAGCACTGCAGAGGTTTAGGTGGGGTTTAACTTTAATTTTTTCTTTCTGTGCTCTGTCTTGCCAAAATCGTTGTGGTAATGAATTGAAATCAGCCCTTGACATGATAATCCATTGGCGCTCCAATCTAGATGACATAGAATGCATTTGGTGACAATAAAGTCCCGTCTGTCCCCACATCCTCCCCACCCAATACCAAACACTCACAAAAGTCTTTCAAGACTTTTCTGGTTTCTCTGATGCACCAAAGAGAAATAAAATACCAGCCATGTCCCTCCTCTGCTTCCTTTTAACATGTGCTGGAGTTTTGGCCAATGCAGCTGTGCTTTCCATGCGATGACCTGCTTTTACCACTTAACAGCTCTACTTCTCACTTTTGTAATGCAAAAGGGCGGGGATGAGGGATGATTTTGTGTTCTGTTGAATCTGTTTATTTTCTGTTCACTTTTAAGGTAATAAAACTTGAGCTAACACAGTTACTTTTCCACTGGGCTTTTCCAGAGTTTTCGAAATACTTCCTTCATGTACAGATTTTCCAAATGCAAGTCTTAAATAAATGTTCCATTTGCAGAAAGGGTTGGGGAGATTGAATAAGATGATAAGCATTAGAAAACAACCCCAATGCATTGAGGGTTGCAAGTGGCCCTCAAATACACCAGCAGAAGGCTGATACATTGCATGTGTTGATACATTTTAAAAATCTGGATATTGTGTGTTGGCTTGAGCTCAGAAAGAAGCACCTGTGTCTCTGAACTCCTACCACGTTGTTTCTTGTTCCAGAACCCTTTTGGGTATTTATAGCTTGTTTCCACTTGGTTGCCCTTTCCTGGGCCTGCTTTCTTTCCTGCAAAGAATCCAACCCTCTCCTTCCTTTGTTTCAAGCCTTGTGCATACTGAAACAACAGGCGGTTATAAGCTTTCTCCCTGTGCTTCTCTAAGAGGCGTTGCAGCTCCCTTTGGCCTGACACTTGTGCATACCTGCTTTGCATCTAGAGTCGTAATGTTGGCTGGAACTTGGTGGGTCATTGAGTGCAGTGGAACTCCCAGAGCTGGGAAATCATTTCAGTTGCCTAGGAATCAGCACCGCATTTTCAGGCATCTGGGATTTTTCCAGCAGTGGGATATCCTATACCTAAAATACCTCCGCCAGATGGCTTTCCCATCTCCTCCCAAAAACCTCTAGAGAAGCAGGTTTTGCAGACTCTCAAGGTAGTGTATTCCCTTTCTGTAGCAATTAGGATGAGATCTCCTTTCTTCTGAATTCATTGCTTCTTGCTGGTTTTCAGTTGCTTCTTCCTTTTTTCTGGTGTATTCGAAAACTCCCATTTCCCCTATGGCCTAAATAGACTGGAACATGGCAGCTGATTCTGCTGATTCAGACCCCATTCAAGTGCAAAGTGTGTCCAATTTTTACATGAGAAAGGGAGTCGAGCAACTTTCCAACTCCTCAGTTGCTTCAGGCATGAACCATTGGTGGAGCAGAGCTTAGATCAGACTTCCAAATGTGGGACTCTTCAGTGCCTATGGTAATTATTGGCAGGGAAAGGGCAGCCATCCCTTGCCAGCTTTCTCAGTTTATGCTAAACGTCGAGAGGCAAGGATGGTAGCATTAGTAGACATCTACTTCTGTTTGTGAGTAGCTCACACAAAATATGCCAGTCTGGGGCTTGCTGATCAGTGGTTCAAATCCCCACGATGGGGTGAGCTCCCGTTGCTCTGTCCCAGCTGCTGCCAACCTACAGGACCGCCTCTCCCGGTATGCCCCACGGAGGACCTTAAGGTCCATAAATAGCAACACCCTAGAGGTCCCGGGTCCATAGGAAGTTAGATTAGCCTCAACCCGAGCCAGGGCCTTTTCAACACAGGCCTGGTGGAACGCTCTGTCTCACGAGACCAGGGCCCTGCAGGATCTGATTTCTTTCCGCAGGGCCTATAAGACAGAGTTGTTACGCCTGGCCTTTGGCTTGGAATCAATTTGATTCCCTCCCCCTCTCCCCCCCCCTTTCTCTTCCTGTGATGGAACTCCTATTTGGGGACTTCCCTGGCTTTTTTCTGGCCCATGTAGGACCAGTCTGGATAGTTAGCCTTGGTGAAGACCTGATGTTTTCATCCCCAAAAAGCTTTTGATGTGAGTTTCCATTGAAATGAGGCTGCATTTTAATGTTTTAAAGTTTTAATGTTGTATTTTAATCTTGTTTTTAAGTTGTACTTCAATCAATTTGTTTTTATATTGGTTGTTAGCCACCCTGAGCCCGGTCTTGGCTGGGGAGGGCGGGGTATAAATAAAATTTATATATATATATATATATATATATATATATATATATATATATATATTATTTATTATTAAAAGCACACCAGTAAAAGTAGATAAACCGGGAAGGTAAACGGGAAGGTAAACGGCGTTTCTGTGCACTCTGGTTTCCATTACGGTGTTCCGTTGTGCCAGAAATAGTTTAGACCTGCTGGCCACATGACCCGGAAAGCTGTCTGTGGGCAAATGCCGCCTCCCTTGGCCTGAAAGCGAGATGAGTGCTGCAACCTCATAGTCGCCTTAGCCTGGACTTAACTGTCCAGGGATCCTTTACCTTTAAGTTTTTACCTTGCACCCTGGGTTAGAGTGTTTATATAGGATTAGTACTACTTAGGTTAAAATTGCCGCTCAGACATGAAGCCATGAAGAAATGTCTGTGGGTCAGCAACCATTTCTAAACCTCCTCTACTTCACAAGTTTAATGTGAGAATAAAATGGGGGTGACCCAGAAGCAAGACCTCCAAGTTGTGTTCTCCAACAATAATATTCAGAGGCACAGCATGTCTGATACTGGAGACAACATATAGCTGTCATGACTAGTAGTGTAATAAAAATGCATAATTCTTTACTACCCTTTCTTTCTTCTGGTTGCAGATTATGAATATGTACCGGTATGCTGGATGTGTCATAGTATCTTGGTAGCAGATGTTGGGCTATATTTATAGAATTCGGCAGAGGTGGGGATGTTTGGTAACATGAACTGTTGTACAGTTGTACCTTGGATCTCAAACGCCTTGGCTGCTGAACAAAATGGCTCCTGAACGATCGAAATCTGGAAGTGACTGTTTCGTTTTTCGAACTCTCTTTTGGAAACTGAACATCCAATACGGGTTCCGATTGGGCTTCCTGCAGCCAATCAGAAGCCGCACTTTGGTTTCCGAACATTTTGGAAGTCCAACGGACTTCCTGAAAGGATTCCGTTTGACTTCCAAGGCACGACTGTATTCTGCATCACTTGGAATTGCAGCGGGTAGGTTATTACACAGCAGTAAATGCCGAGACTACTTTGCTTTTGGCGTTTTAAGCTCATTTATAAGCAGAAATTGTAGCCACAGGGAGTTTTAAGCAGGATCTGCACCACAGTAGGGTAGGAAAGGAAAATTTAACCATCCGCTGCTGTGTTCCGCACAAAATCCCCCCCCCCCCCCGCAAAGTTCTTACTTGCTCTTGGAGGGAAGATTTCACTGGTTTCAGTTGGAAACAACAGCTTTGGTGGGAGGAGAGCACAGCTTTCTAGACTTCAGAATGCGGGGAAGCATTGAACTAATTGCTTTCTGCCTCCTGAGATTGTGATACGGCTCGTACTCCCATGGCTGCCATTTTGTGGTCCTCCTATGTTGTGATTTTGATGTTTCACATTGTTTTGATGGATTGACATTTGATTGCACTCTACGGTGTATTTTGTTGCAATATGCTATCCATTGCTTTGGGCTGAAAAGTGGTATATAAATATATAAATAAATGCAAAGTAGTATTTACGTTTTTAAAATGTGCATGTTAATTGCATTCACACAATTAATATCACATGTAATTTCGACTTGGTAATTGTTTAAAATATTAGTAATATTTAAAATATTTTAAATACATGCTTCTTTAACTAATACTTCAAACAAATAACCAGAAATAATAGTAGATATAGGTCTGTGTTTGTGGCAGCGAAACGGAGGGAAGTAATTCCAGGAAGGTTTGTTAAGAGATGTATTTTGTAGTTTTCAAAGTGTGCGCCTTTAAATATTTATCTGGAAGGCACATGATTATTTTTAGTACACTGCAGCCCACAATTTGGGAACCTGTGTGGCACAATCTAGATTATAGTAGTTTAATAGGCTAAAGGTTAATTTATTAAATACCTTAGTACCCTTAAAAATAAAATGTGAAGTGTGCAAGTGCTTAATGATTACCTGAACCCTTTTGTACTTATTGACTGAACACTAAGAGTTTTATTACTTTTTTTTTTTAATAATTTTTATTAACAGTTTTGTTTAAATTACAATGCCAATAAACAATACAATATAACATCTCTTGACATAGATCTCTTCACTTCTTTGGACTCCCTCACATCTCCCGCTCCTGCGTTCCCGTTTGAAATTTTTTCCAGCAAATTTATCCCCTTATTTCTATTATTATCTAATTTTCCAATGTTATATCTCTGATTTTAACTATCCTTTATTCAAATCTTAAAGAATTTAAATATAACCTACAACTTCCAAATTTTTTATCCTTTTTTAAATTTAGCTTATCTTCATAATTCACTTCATCTAGCTTAATGGTGCCAAGTTGTTTATACTCTCGCATCCTTCTTAGCATTCATACAATTTACAATATTTTTGTAGATAAATCTTGAATTTCTTCCAATCTTCTTCCACCATCTCTTCTCCCAGGTCTCGGATTCTGCCAGTCATCTCAGCCAGTTCCATATAGTCTATCAGTTGCATCTGCCATTCTTCCAGTGTGGGTAGATCTTGGGTTTTCCAATGCCTAGCGACAAGTATCCTTGCTGCTGTTGTTGCGTACATAAAAAATGTTCGGTCCTTCTTTAGCACGTTCTGGCCGACAATACCCAAAAGGAAGGCCTCTGGTTTCTTAGGGAAGATATACTTAAATACATTTTTCAGCTCATTATATATCATTTCCCAGAAAGCCTTCACTCTAGGGCAAGTCCACCAGAGGTGAAAGAATGTTCCTTCATTTTCTTTACATTTCCAACATTTGTTATCAGACAAGTGGTATATTTTTGCAAGTTTGAATGGGGTCATGTACCATCTATATATCATTTTCATAACATTTTCTTTCAAAGCATTACATGCAGTAAAATTCAGCCCAGTAGTCCACAACCTCTCCCAGTCCTCAAACATAATGTTGTATCCAATGTCCTATGCCCACTTTATCATGGCCGATTTAACCGTTTCATCTTGTGTATTCCACTTCAACAGCAAGTTATACATTTTTGAAAGTGCCTTAGTCTTAGGCTCTAACAGTTCCGTTTCTAGCTTCAATTTTTCCACCTGGAATCCTATCTTTTTATCAAGTTTGAAAACTTCTTTAATCTGAGCGTAGTGTAACCAATCTCACACTTTGTCTTTCATTTTCTCCTGACTCTGCAATTTCTAATTATCTCCATCTTTTTCTAATATTTCCCAATACTTCGGCCATTTGGCCTCCATATTGAGTCTTTTCCGGGCCTTAGCTTCCAATGGTGAAAGCCACCTTGGAGTTTTGTTTTCCAATAAGTCTTTGTATTTTGTCCAGACATTAAACACTGCTTTTCTGACAATATGGTTCTTGAAAGTCTTATTGATCTTAACCTTGTCATACCATAAATATGCATGCCAACCAAAAGCATTATTAAAACCTTCCAAATCTAATACATCAGTGTTTTCGAGAAGCAGCCAATCTTTTAGCCAGCAGAAAGCTGCGGCTTCATAGTACAACCTTAAGTCTGGCAGGGCAAAGCCCCCTCTTTCTTTCGCATCAGTTAATATCTTAAACTTAATTCTGGGCTTTTTGCCCTGCCAGACAAATTTAGAAATATCTCTCTGCCACTTCCGAAAGCACTCTGTTTTGTCCACAATTTGCAAAGTTTGAAACAAAAACAGCATTTTTGGCAATACATTCATCTTTATAGCGGCGATTCGGCCTAACAAGGAAAGTTTCAATCTTGTCCAGCTTTCTAGGTCTCTCTTAATTTCAGACCAACATTTCTCATAGTTGTCCTTAAATAAACTCAGATTTTTTGCTGTTATATTTACCCCTAGGTATTTTACCTTTTTAACCACATTTAACTCTGTCTCTTTCTGAAACCTTTCTGACTCTATAACTGTCAAGTTTTTTTTCCAATATCTTAGTTTTTTGCTTATTTAATTTAAATCCCGCCACCCGACCAAATTCTTGAGTCAGTTGTAATACTCTTTTCGTACTAGATTCTGGCTCCTGTAATGTCAAAACCAAGTCATCTGCAAAAGCTTTAAGTTTGTACTGTTTCGCTCCAACCCATATTCCTTCAACCAACCGGTCTCCTCTAATCATGTTCAAGAGCACCTCCAGGACAGAAATAAATAACAAAGGGGAGATAGGGCAGCCTTGACGTGTTTATTTTTCAATTTTATACTCTTCTGTCACCACATTGTTAACTATCAGTTTAGCCTTTAGTTCTGAATAGATTGCATCTATCCCATTTTCAAATCCCCGTCCCACTCCCATCCCTTCCAAATTTTTCTTCATAAATTTCCAAGAAATATTGTCAAAGGCCTTCTCCGCATCTATGAAAATTAACACAGCTTTTCTATTAATATTTGTTTGCAGAAGTTTCAAAATGTCAATAATGTTCCTTGTATTAGCAAACAAATGTCTGCCTGGGAGAAAGCCTGCCTGGTCCTTATGAATTACTTCATTTAGGACTTTTTTAAATATACCACCCCATTCATATCCCCCATCATAATGATGTTGTCATAGTCCAGATAATCCAGCATGCTCTCATGCAACTTCTTGTAAAATTCCGATTTCCCCTCATTTGGTGCATAAATTCCTAGTATTAAAAGCTTCTCTCCTTGGTGTTGTATCTCAATTGCCAAAATTCTTCCTTGTTCATCTTTAAATATGAATTTTGGTGACAGGCTCTCCTTTGCGTAAATCACCACTCCTCTTTTCTTCACTCTGTCCGATATAAATTCTTGGCCTAATCTTTTATTTATTAACACTTTTTTATGGAGCCTGGTCACGTGTGTTTCTTGCACACGTGATGTCCATATGATGTCCAATTGTTCTTTTTTCAATATGTGAAATATCTTCCTCCTTTTTTCTGGGGAGTTGCAGCCATTAATATTCCAACTCAAAAGTTGCAGAGACATCCTGAATAAATCTGTTATTGTTCTGGTGGTGGTATCTTTTTCTCTGAGTCTTCAGGTTCCAAAGGTGGAGGTACAACTGGTGGTCCAGGCCTCGGAGGTATTTCAGTCCCTTTTTGAAGGTCTTCTCCGTGGGCAGTCAAAAATTTGTCTCTATCTTCCGGTGATTTAATTTTGACCTTCTTCCCTCTGAAAGTAAAGGATAGTCCCTGAGGAAATTCCCACCTAAAAATAATTGAGTTGCTCCTCAGCAGTTTAACCAGTTCAAGATAGGTGGATCTAAGGTCCAGAAGCTGTTTCGGGATGTCTTTGTAAATTTCAGCTCTCCTATCCAAAATGTCCAGTGACTTTCCGTAGTGTAAGCCTAGAATTTTGTCTCTTTCCTCCTTCGATCTCAGAGTTATCAAACAGTCTCTGGGCTTGTCTTTCCTCGCAAACTTTCCAAGTCTGAAGGCCGACACAATTTTAAAATCCTTTCCCTCTTCCAAAGGCCAAAATTTAGAAAACTCTTTAGTCAGGAACTCAATTAAGTTTCCTTGTTCAAGTTCTGGTATCGCCCTCAATCTTAAATTATTCTCCCGGTTCCGCAGTTCAATCATAGACAAATACATCTGCTGTTCCCCAACTTGTTTATACAGTGGCTTGACCTCTTGTTCTAAATCTTCAACTTTTTGGCTAGTTGCCTCAGCCAATTTGCGATTTTCTGCAGTGGCATCCGATAGCTGTCCAATTGCTTGTACGTTCTGAGCCACTTGGTCAGTTATTTTGTTTAAACTGGCTGCATTTTGGTCAATCTTGGCCGTTTGTTCATCAACTTTCTTGTCCAAAGTTTCCAATTTTTCCAGGATTTTCTCTAAAGTTGGGCCTAATGCTCCTGCAGCCATATCCTCCACTTGTAATTGCTCAGTTTCTTCTTCCCCTGCCACCGGCAAAGCAGGAACAGAAGATCTACGTGCCTGTGAGGCTAGGGCTAAAGTTGTTTGTCTGGTTCTAACTCTGGCCTCTTTTTTTCTTGCGCCACTCATGCCAATTTTGTCTAGCAATCAAGGTCAGACCAAGTTGTTCCCATGGGAATACGGCAGCCCAGAGAGCAAACAGTCAAGTAAGAGGAAAGGAAAGAGAAAGTAAAATTAAGTCACGTCTGTAAGTCCAAAATCCTCTAGAGGGAGCTCATAATATCTTAAGGGAAGAAGCAAGTCAATAAAAGTCAATAAAATCCAATTTAGTTTCCAGAAGCCTTCAGTTAAATTGTATTTAGCAGAGCTGGTTTAAAAAGCATTACTTTGTCTCTGACAAGTGCAACCATGATGTTTCAAAATAACAAGTCCATAAGCACTCAGATTGTAGCAAGTCCCAATTACAAAGTGTCAAAGTCTGCAGTCTGACAGTTCTATTGTTCAGGCAGTTCCAATACCTGGGTTTCTCAGAAAAATATAGCTTCAAAAGAAGAAGTTTAACACAGTCCATATTAAAAAATAAAATAAAATCCCAAAGTTAAGTTAGGTCTTCACTTTACACAGAAGCAATTTCGATGGATGCACAGATCAGTCTCTCTTTAACGCCTCTTCAGAGGCTCCAAACGTCCCAATCTTTTGCTTTGATGTTTAAACAACAGCGGAAGACGGACTTCCTGTTTGCATCTCTCCGCTTTCAGCCAGATTTAATAGTAATTTAGGTTCAAATTCCCCTTTTACTCACGGGTTGTTGCTTTTAAATCAGATCTTTCCAGGAAAAAAGGTCAGCGCTCACCGACAGCGGCTGTGCGGCTTCACTCCACAGGAATAGCGATCGACTCACAGCGCCGCGAACCCCCTCCACGTTCCGGAGCCCCTTACGGGGTTCCTTCTGCGTTTTGGGAGCCGCTTCTGGCACCCGCCGAGTCCCAGGACCACAGCTCTTGCTGCCTGTGGGTTTTCGACGTGGGTCTCCGCTTCGCCGTAGCGGACGACCCGATTTCCGCGGAGCTTCCCCTTCACTAAAGGAAGAGGACTGCCATTGCCGTTCGCGCCGCCTCCGGAAGTCCGAGAGTTTTATTACTTTGTGAGATATTGGGTGGAGTGCTGCCTGCAGATTTTTACCTTCTGTCTCCATCAATAAAAGAGCTAAATAGGAACTTGCTTTAAAAATAATGATATTGAAAAGACCAAAGCCTAAACAGTCACAGAAGGAAGCCAGAATATCATCTGTGAGAGAGCATGCCAGAGCTATGGGCCTGTTGTATTTTGGTCACCATGCACAATTTTGTGTTCCACAAGCATGGATGCTTAAAGAAGTGCCTTTTTGTTGGTCCCAGAGGTTGCTGCTACAAACCTCGCCCACCAGACAAACGGTTTCTGGCAAACAAACTGTTCGTAGCTCTTGAGATCCTGCTGTTTTGCTTGGTTGTTGGGGATTCATATGGAACTTGTGGGGGTGTGCTATTCACATATCTGGCTTCCCATCCCATGCATGGAAATGTCCTGGGAAATACATGTATGCACTCCCAAGTTTTTGTGCTTGAAAGGTTCGGCTGGAGCTCTTTTTGCAGCCAGCTAAGAGTTCCATGCGAATGCAATTGAATAACCCTTGTGTTGTTTGATTTTCCTCCCTTGCCATCTGGTTTCTCTCTGTCTCTCTTCCTTTCAGGATAAAAAGTGTTTTTTCAGCTAACATTTTAAATGTCAGGCATGTCATCTGAACATTTAACTTGCTCTGAAACTTACTAATGAAATTTGTTTTCATGAAGAGGGGCCCTGTATCCTCGTCCGCACTTTTCTCTACTGGAAGCTGTAGACAGGTTAGAATGGCAGGAATGTAGTATCTGTTCTTTCATACCCTAATATTAGCTGAAGGTTCATTAAATTATAATACGGCAGTTAGGTTGCCTCGATTACCTGTGCCTCTTTCTGCAACTTAATTATCAGGCCAGAACTTAAGCCAGTCTCTCTCTCTCAGCATACTTGCGGCGAACACTTTCTTAACCACTGGCTAACTTTTGTGTTTTGTGTTTTTTTGTTTTTAAAAAACCTTTGGCACTTGAAGACTTGGGGAAGTTAAACAAGAAAAAGAATTTATTTTAAGGAAAAAAATGGTAATACAAAAGATGTGTTAGGACAGGCATAGGCAAACTCGGCCCTCAAACTTTTGCTGTTGCTTAAAACCAGTGAATTAGGGCTGCTGAATTAAAGAAAGAAGTGGCTTCAAAAACAGGGTTGGGAAGGTAAAAAGGTGGTTTAACAGTTTCATGGAGAATGAAGGGTAAGCCCCCATGGTGGTTAATGTAGGCACGGGTAGGCAACCTAAGGCCTGGGGGCCAGATGCGGCCCAATCGCCTATTCAATCCGGCCCACGGACGGTCTGGGAATCAGCATGTTTTTACATGAGTAGAATGTGTCCTTTTATTTAAAATGCATCTCTGGGTTATTTGTGGGGCATAGGAATTCGTTCATTCCCCCCCCCCTCCAAAATATAGTCTGGCCCACCACACGGTCTGAGGGACGGTGGACCAGCCCACGGCTGAAAAACTTGCTGACCTCTGATGTAGGGGAATAGCAGGGGGATTAGCAAGGACCCCAGTTGTTTATATATAGAGAGAGATAGTATAATTACTAAGGCTGCAATCCTAGGCACACTTCCCTAAAAGAAGTCCCACTGAACATAGTAGGGCTTGCTTCTGAGTAGCCATGCACAATCATTGAGCTGTTAGGGACTGAACTGCAAATCGGGAAGAATGTAGTTCACATCAAATCTGTTGTTCACCAAGTACTCATGAACACAATGTACAAGGAAGTCTCCAGGATGTTGGTGCGCTGTGATCTAAACCACTGAGTCTCTTGGGCTTGCCGATCGGAAGGTCAGTGGTTCGAATCCCTGTGATGGAGTGAGCTCCCGTTGCTCTGTTCCAGTTCCTGCCAACCTAGCAGTTTGAAAGCACACCAGTGCAAGTAGATAAATAGGTACCGCTTTGCCGGGAAGGTTAACAGCGCTTCCATGCACTCTGGTTTCCGTCATGGTGTTCCATTGCACCAGAAGCGGTTTAGTCCTACTGGCCACATGACCTGGAAAGCTGTCTGTGGACAAACACCGGCTTCCTTGGCCTGAAAGCAAGATGAGCGCCACAACCCCATAGTCACCCTCGACTGGATGTAACCATCCAGAGTTCCTTTACCTTACCTTACTAGGAAGTTTTTCTATGCAAGTGTCAAGGAAACAAATCTATCTCTCATTTCAGGAAGACTTCCAGAAGTTCTTGGTGGATTGTACACTAAGCAATTACACTTTTTCAAAATGTACCTATTTGAGAAATGGACTGTGATGGTTTTTTACAGTTTTCCTCCTCCTGACATAGTTTAATATGTGTGTCCAACCTATTTGCCTCCTAAGTCAGGGAAGACAGATGTTCTCATCCCCATTGGGAAATTAGTCTCCATTCATTCTTTTGTCAGCCACGAAACTGGTCTGGGAATTGTAGAAGTCCATCCTATAATACTATTCCATATGTTCAGCAAAGTATTCACGATAGGATCTTGCAAGATGGTCATTGGAATGTTTCCATTGTCTGTCATAAATTTAAAAACTGTAATGCCAGCTACTTTTTCAACTGATTCCATGGTTATGTATTTCATAAATATATGTAGGTACTTCTCCTGGGATGTTAAAAAGCACTACATGTAAAACTGGGAGAGGAGCTACGTAGAGATATTTATATTTAGTTCAGTCCTGGTTTCTTACTTTTCTCTATTAAAGTGGAGGAAACTTGGTGCATTTTAGACTGCAATGCTTTGCACACTTTCCTGAAAGTGAACCTTAACTGAACTCAGTGGGCCTTACTTCTGAGTAAACATGTACATGTATAGGCTTGTATTGTTAGGAGCGCATACTACAAAACAAATCATCCTCTATAAGCTCTGCTGAAGGATGGTGTATAAATCTTTTAATAAATACATCCCTGGAAGAACTATGTTGGATTCTTGATGTTGTTTTTCATTATTACTTACATTTCCTAACTTACAACTACTGCCTAAGGGACACAGATTTTTGTGTAGGCAACAGTGCAAAAGAAACAAGTTACGCAGGAAGAAATGTTAAAACTACATGTGCAAAATGTTAAGATTCGCAGAGATTAAGCCCTGGTAGTTTTCTTTTTAAATAACACAAATTGTACCAAGTAGTTGCAAAGTCTTATTTTATCTGATTTGAATAATATACAAGAGGAAAGGGCTAATAGTAAAATTATATGCTCTATAAAGTTGAGTTGGAAAGCTTTGTCTTCAGTTTCAGATTAATCTGCCTAATTACCAGGGTCCAATAAACCACATTGTGAACTTGAGTCCTACGCCATAATATTCCACATTTTGGCTAACCCAGCAGTATTCTGTAGAACGCCCATGTGCTGGTCCATGTGATTTGAGGGCTTTTTCTGTATAACCCATAGACTACACAGTGTAGTCCTCTGGTCTGGTCACCCAGAGCTCGATCTGCTAAGAAGCTGGTGTGACAGACCACCCAAGATGGAAATGTCTGTTCTAGTTGTACCATCAGCTGCATTTCATATGTGACTTTCAACTCACAGACCTCGAGAGTAAGTTTTATTATTGCATAAATTGCCACAGCACAAAATGGTAGGCGGCCAGAGCTATTTCATGTGGGATATCTTCTATGCCATTTCAGGAGCCCTATTTTATGTGAATATTACTTGGGTCTTGGTGGAGTCTAGAATTAAAATAAATGGAAACACAAGTGAATGATCCCCTATCTCCCAAGTGAAAATATGCCCGAACACAAGCTTTTCAGAATTACAAATTACTTCTTCAGATGAGCACAGTAATGAATCACTAGAACCATTTAATAGTCAGGCTGGAAGATATAGATTTTTGTTGCCTACCATTTAGCTCCTTTCACAGCTCAGTCAGCATGCAGGGAAATATTTGGCACGCTAATTTTCTGGCATTGTTGTGGACATAATGTTTTAATTATTGTTCTGGAAATTTTAAAATAACACAGTCCTCTCGTGTGGGATTAAAATGCACTCCTCAAAGTGGCTTACAGAATACTGGAAATATACACAAAATAAGACATTAGCAACCTGAAAGAAAGGATAGGACAATTTTGTGAGGAAGAAGTATGGAGGGGGTACAAGGGTCCTGTTTCGATGGTCTCCCTGATGAGCCCCCTACCTGGCTTTTTTTTGGGGGGGGGGGTGTTTCTGGCAGCCCAGTTTGCAACAGAGGAGTTGTAGTCCTTGGAGGATATAAATGGTGGTGTGGTAATATTTATTCATTTAGTGCTCTCCCTGCATGTTTTGTATAAAGATTCCCACCCTCAAGTCCTCACTTCGTTCTACCTTAATACCTTTACAGTGATGAGCCTCAAAGTTTTGCATCTTAAAATTTGAGATTTGAGTTATCTAGCTGGAATTTCTATAGCCCTGGTCCTGTGCCAAGACAGTCTGCAAAAGTTAGCCAGAGTTTTATCCTTTGTTGTGGCTGTGGGGAGAGAGGAGGAATTGGGGAGATAAGTCATCTGGGTTGTCCATTGATTTCAATTGGGAGGGATATCTCATAATTTGCACACTCTCTTTTGAAGGCTTAGCTATACCATTGTCAAGGGTAATTCTGTGATAGCAGAGAGTTTGCGTCTCTCAATGGTGGATTCTTGGCATTCTGATCCCCCACCTAGCAGATATAGCTCTTAACAAAAAATAGCTCCGTATATGAGTTAAGCTGCTGAAAACAATAAAGCTAGGAACAACAGTGTTTTAGCGGTGATATTTGGAGTAGACACATTAAAATAATTTGTTGTGGGGGTGGGGGTCCTACTCTGAGTATGAGGCTGGATATCACCCTAGCTCTTCTTTGCGTTTGTATAAATGATATTATTGCCCCAATCCAGCAAGGGGAAATGCAGCTGTATTAGGAACAGTGTCTCAGGACTGTGAAACAGTGTTTCAGGACTAGACCTTCAAAGCATACAGTGGTACCTTGGTTGTCAAAAGTCTCAGAAGCTGAATGTTTCAGTTTTCGAACACTGAAAACCCAGAAGTAAATGCTTCTGTTTTTGAACACGCCTTGTCCGCTGAACTTTCCCCCCAATTTTCTCTACTGAATTTGCAGACCGCCCTTTGCACCTTGGTTTTCAAAGGTTTTGGAAGTCGAATGGTCTTCTGGAACGGATTACGTTCAAAAACCGAGGTACCACTGTATTTTATTTTAGTAGTAGAAACTATCCCAATCCTTTCTGAGGAATTTATTAACTAACAAATCCATGCTTAAAACAAAAATATTTACACATCAGTGCTAGTGTACAGAAAATAAAGATACAGAAACAATATATCTTTTGTAAGAGGGAAAGAATAACCTCTAAGATTCTTCTGAATCCAATGCAGTGTTGTCCTAGAGGGATTAAAAATATTACAGGAAAAACATGTCAAGTTGATAATCTTTTGCTGGAGGATATTTTCCACTTATTTCTCTGCACCTTGCTGCACAATCAGTTATGGAGAAAAATGGCAAAGTCATTTGACTGTTGTGTACATTTCTGTTAACTGTCTACTTTCTGTGCCTTCATTTTGAAAGGGTTTTGTTCCATTGTTGTTTTTAACTTTTCATTTCTAAAGATTTTATTTTATTCCTCCCCAATTCAGGAATGAATGTGGGGATTCAGTTACATGGAGAACTTTGTTAGATGTCTGAATCGGGAATAAATCTCCAAAATTTTATTCTGTGCAAAATAAAGTGGTTCTCTGTGACCATGTGAATAGGATCCTTAATTGCAAGCAATGAAGTTATACCTTCTCAGACCTAGGCATATCTCCAGGGGTAGGGAATTCACTTAATCGTAAGTTTGATCTTTAGAGTAGGGATGGAGAATATATATGGTGCTCTGGGTCCTGCTGGACTTCAATTCCTATCAGCCAGCACAGCCTATGGTTAGGTAGGGATGCGTGGGTGGAGCTGTGGTCTAAACCACTGAGCCTCTTGGGCTTGCTGATCAGAAGGTTGGCGGTTCGAATCTCCGCGATGGAGTGATCTCCCATTGTTCTGTCCCAGCTCCTGCCAACCTAGCAGTTCAAAAGCATGCCAGTGGGTTTGAGCCCCACATTTGTCAAAAGATTCCTGCATTGTAAGGGGGTGGGCTAGATGACCCTCATGTTCCCTCCCAAACTCGATTCCCTGATTCTCTGATTCCATGAAACCAATATCCCCCTCCCATGGATCCCATCTATTCATGAATATCTACCTTTCACACATCACATTTGTGCACACGCAAACATCATTCTGCCTCAACCACATTTGAAACTGACCATGTACTCACACAAACATATACCAGCCGACATCCAAAAACATGACATCAATTCATGTTTGTGCCCTGGCTTCAGTCCACAAATATCCACTGACTTCTGTTGACTGTCTTCCAAAGGTAAACTTCCATCAGCTGACATCCCCAAACATCAGTCTGCTTTAGCCTTGTAGCCTCCACCAACTTCAGAATCAAAAAGCCACTGGCTTCCATCCACCAACATCTGCCAGCTTCTCTAAGGTCCATCATGAGACATCCACCAGCTTCCAACCATGGATACCAGCAGCCTTCAAGCAAGCAAACTTGCCTTATTATTGCTCCCTAGCAACCCACTGCCAGAGGATTGCCTCATTCCATTCACCAGTTTGCCTCCTCCAAGTGGAAGAAACCTGGGCAGTGCTGAATGTCACATCCATTGTCAGGTGTGTCCTGCTGGAAACAGAAAAGGGCTTTCCCCTTGGCCTGCCTTTATATCCACTCAGTTGCCAAGTGCTTTTGTGACATCACAAGAAACCCACAGCCCAATGGCAGCAGCTGGGAGGCATTGTCTTCATTGCTTTGAGCCTCACAATGGCGGGTTGACCTATCAGTGATTGTGTGCTTGTTTATTTTGGACATGGGTGGTGTTGTGGTCTAAACCACTGAGCTTGGGCTTGCTGATTGGAAGCTAAGCGGTTCGAATCCCTGCGATGGGGTGCGCTCCCATTGCTCTGCCGCAGCTCTTGCCAACTTAGCAGTTTGAAAGCACACCAGTGCATGTAGATAAATAGGTACCACTGCAGCAGGAAGGTAAATGGCACTCTAGTTTCTGCTGCAGTGTTCCATTGCACCAAAAGCAGTTTAGTCATGCTGGCCACATGACCTGGAAAGCTGTCTGTGGACAAACGCCAGCTCCCTCGGCCCGAAGTGACATCTGTGTCACAACCCCATAGTCACCTTTGACTAGACTTAACCATCCAGGGGTCCTTTACTTTTACCTTTATGGTCAGGTATTATGAGAACTGTATTCCCACAATATATGGAAGGCTACAGGCTTAGGGACTTGAAACTAATGCAACAGAATAGTGACATAACAGAGTTTCCTGGGCTGATCCCCATTCAGAAATACCCCAGTATTTCAAAAGCTAGCATGTGAGGAATGAGGTTAGCCTGCCTTTTCCACATGAAAATTTTCTACTATTTATTTATTCAATTTATAGACCGCCCTATACCTGGAGGTCTCAGCGCAGTTCACAAACAAGACCACAACAAATAAAATCAAACCAAAAACAATAACCCAATTAAAAAAAACTCCAAAAAGAACCACATTCTAAAAGGGCATAGGAAGTCAATCAGATCAACCAAAGGCCTGGTTAAAAAGGAAAGTTTTTGCCTTGTGCCTAAAGGTGTATAATGAAGGTGCCAGGCGGAGTTCCCTGGGGAGAGCATTCCATAGACGGGGAGCCACTGCAGAGAAGGTCCCGTTCTTGTGTTGCCACCTTCCAGACCTCTGGAGGAGGAGGAGGCACATGAAGAAGGGCCTCAGAAGATGATCTCAGGGTTTGGGTAGGTTCATACGGGAAGAAGCAGTCCTTGACGTATTGCAGTTCTGAGCTGGTATTCTGTTATTGTGCTAGATGTGTACATTTTCTCTAAAGAGCCATTCAGGTGGTGAGACTGTTCCTGGTCTTGTACAATCCAGGAGAATCTTTACTACTTGATTCTGTTGATTTATATAGATTGGCACCCAGTCAGGCATAGTCGTAATGTCACATTGACCACAGTGTAACCTGCAACCTCTGCATCAGGCAGGGAAAATGTCATTAATTTTCTTGATAGGCGACACTTCGAGAAAATGTAGTTGAGTATCCCTTGAAAAAATATTTAGCATACTCGGTGGGAGGCTGAAATCCAGCTAGTATTTTCAGAAATGCTACCTGTCCCATATGCAGTGCCAGTTTATTTACAGAATATTCCTGTAGGGTCTCAGTGTGTGGAAGAGCTGGTGGCAACTGGGAAGGAAAGGCTTAGAATTGCTAAGCCTTGGGGAGACAGGCTCTGGGACAAAGGAAGTCTGTTCCAAAGAGACAGGTTTCACTTTAACTACAGCATAGCAAATCGCGCTGCTGGCTCTTAAAATTAAAAGTAGTTCTGGAACTAAATTCCAGGACCTTTGTCCAGTTTTAAGTATGCAACTTTATTATTATTATTATTATTATTATTATTATTATTATTATTATTACTGTACCTTCCATGGCCTTAATGTGAGGACAGGATAGAAATTGACAGTAAGTAATCTAAAAGACTAACACGATTATACACCAGAATATTTAAAAGGTAAAATATATAGATGTTTACATAAGAAGCTTGATGATCAAGATATGAGAATTAGATTATCTGTGTCCAAAACAAAATGCAGTTTGGATATCATAAATCTAGCAGAACAGTGAACATCTGTTAAATTTTAAAACATCACATGTGAACACTTTGCCAATAGAAAATAGTTCTGGTGAAAGTTATTCTGGTCACCTTACTATTTTGGGTGTCTTGTCAAGTTGCTGGTTTTAGAGAGCAACTGTCTGATCAAATGGTTTGCAGAGCATGAGCTGGTGGCTATTATAGAAATAATATGATTCTGCAGGGACATATTAGAGGATTGTATGTGTTTTAAAGTAGGGGTTTTTCTGTTTTTGTTTTATACTTAACTAAGTGCGAACATAACTTCCAGTTCAGTATTTATTGAGCGCTTCACTTTGAGGGTGAGGAACCGGTGACCTGCCAGATGTTTTTCGACTGTAACTCCAATCTTCCCCAGTTAGCATGGCTAATGGTCACTGATGATGGAAGTTGCAGTTCAAAAAGATCTGGAAGGCCAGAGGTTCCCTGCCCCTCAGCTTGGACGTCCCTGAGCTTAGCCCTGGATCCTGTACTCATTAGGGGTGTGTTCATGTTTCTCACAGTGTGTATGCATTGCAGAGGGAGGTTGTGTCTGCTGGAAGCACAATTCAAAGTGTTGGTGCTGACCTTTGAAGCCCTAAACCAGGCATCCCCAAACTCGGCCCTCCAGCTGTTTTGGGACTACAACTCCCATCATCCCTGACCACTGGTCCTGTTAGCTAGGGATGATGGGAGTTGTAGTGCCAAAACAGCTGGAGGGCTGGGTTTGGGGATGCCTGCCCTAAATGGCCTTGGCCCAATATAGGAGCATCTCCACCCCCATTGCTCAGCCTGCACACTGAGGTCCAGTGCCGAGGGCCTTCTGCTGGTTTCCTCACTGTGAGAGAGGGCCTTCTCGGTAGTGGCATCTGCCCTGTGGAATGCCCTCACATCAGGTGTCAAGGAAATAAACAGCTATCTGACTCTTAGAAGACATCTGAAGGCAGCCCTATTTAGGGAAGTTTTTAATGTTTGATGTTTTATTGTGTTTTTAATATTCTGTTGGGAGCCGCCCAGAGTGGCTGGGGAAACCCAGCCAGATGGGCAGGGTATAAATTATTGTTGTTGTTATTGTTGTTGTTGTTGCTGCTGCTGCTGCTGCTGTTGTTGTTGCCTGCTCCTTCAGCATTGCTGTGAATAGGGCCTATGTGTATAGAGCTGCTCCACGTATTTGGAAACACTCAATTGTTTCAAAGTCCCTGAGTGCACACAGGAGCTCATATAGGAACTTTTCACACTAATGCCTAATCTGGGGGTGGTGGGAAGGCGAGTGTTAGAAATTAGCCAGGCACATTTTGCTACTGGCGCGGGTTCTATGTGGAGAACTCTGGATGCCAGGTTGGTGACTGACATTTTCATTTGGGTGCCCTCACCAGCTTCCTTATGCAGAAGAGCTTATTTATCCCACATTTTTCTCCAAGGAGTACATGGTTCACCCCCCTCCTCAGTTTTTGTTTTTTAAATAATTTTTTAAAAAGATTTTCCTTGTTTACAAAAGTACATGCATTGTCTCTTTCTTCAGGTTGTGTTTTCTACAGATTGGGCTTTTCAAAAAATAATTTTTATTAAAGAATCCCCCTGCTCAGTTAATCCCTACAAGGACTCTGTGAAATAGGTAAGGAGATTGTGACTGACTCCAAAGTCACCCAGACATCATAGGTCCACGCAGAGCCAGCGTGGTGTAGTGGTTAAGAGCGGTAGTTTTGTAATCTGGGGAACCGGGTTTGCGTCTCCGCTCCTCCACATGCAGCTGCTGGGTGACCTTGGGCCAGTCACACTTCTCTGAAGTCTCTCAGCCTCACTCACCTCACAGAGTGTTTGTTGTGGGGGAGGAAGGGAAAGGAGAATGTTAGCCGCTTTGAGACTCCTTCGGGTAGTGATAAAGCGGGATATCAAATCCAAACTCTTCTTCCTAGTCCAACACTCTAACCACTGCTCCACCCTGGCTTGCCTATCAGAAGGTTGGCAGTTCGAATCCCCGCAACGGGGTGAGCTCCCGTTGCTCTGTCCCAGCTCCAGTGCAAGTTTACTACTATTACTACAATTACTGCTATTAAAATTTGAATACTGCCCTTCATCCAAAGATCACAGGCCAGTTCATAACATTACAACATGAAAACAAAATATACGAGGCTCTTAATTTCAGGGTTGCTATTAAAAAACCTTAAAGAACATGAGAGGAAAGAAGTAACAGAAATGATAGGATCAGGGTCATGTGCTGAGCCCCAAATTTGGCAAAAGATTCCTGCATTGTAAGGGGTTGGGCTAGATGACCCTCATGGTCCCTCCCAAACATGATTTCCTTATTCTCTGAAACCTATATCCCTCTTCCCATGGGTTTCATCTATTCTTTCACACATCACATTCGTGAACATGCAAACACCATTCCGCCTCAACCACATTTGAAACATCCCATGTACTCACACATATTCCAGCCGACATCCAAAAACATGATATCCATTCATGTTTGTGCCCTGGCTTCAGTCCACAAATATCCACTGGCTTCTGTAGACTGTCTTCCAAAGGTGAACTTCCATCAGCCAACATCCACAAACATCAGTCTGCTTTAGCCTTGTAGCCTCCACCAACTTCCAAATCCAAAAGCCACTGGCTTCCATTCACCAACATCTGCCAGCTTCTCTTAGGTCCATCATAGGACACCAGCCAGCTTCCATGGATATCAGCAGCCTTCAAGCAAGCAAACATGCCTTATTATCGCTCCCTAGCATCCCACTGCCAGAGGATTGCCTCCTTCCATTCACCAGTTTGCTTCCTCCAAGTGGAAGAAACCTGGGCAGTGCTGAATGTCACATCCATTGCCAGGTGTGTCCTGCTGGAAACAGAAAAGGGCTTTCCCCTTGGAAAAAAGTTGCCAAGTGCTTTTGTGACATCACAAGAAACCCACAGCCAATGGCAAAAGCTGAGGAGGCATCATCTTCATTGCTTTGAGCCTCACAATGGCAGGTGGACCTATCAGTGATTGTGTGCTTGTTTATTTGGGACATGGGTGGTGCTGTGGTCTAAACCATTGATCTTGGGCTTGCTGATCAGAAGGTAAGCGGTTCGAATCCCTGTGATGGGGTGAGCTCCCGTTGCTCTTTCCCAGCTCTTGCCAACTTAGCAGTTAGAAAGCATGCCAGTGCAAATAGATAAATAGGTACCACTGCAGTGGGAAGATAAATGGTGTTTCTGTGCACTCTGGTTTCCGTCACAGTGTTCTGTTGTACCAGAAGCGGTTTAGTCCTGCTGGCCACATGACCTGGAAAGCTGTCTGTGGACAAACGCTGGCTCCCTCGGCCTGAAAGTGAGATGAGCACCGCACCCCAATAATAATAATAATAATAATAATAATAATAATAATAATAATAATAATAATTTATTATTTGTACCCCGCCCATCTGGCTGGGTCTCCCCAGCCACTCTGGGCGGCTTCCATAAAAACCAAAAATACACTAAAATATCACAGATTAAAAACTTCCCTGAACAGGGCTGCCTTAAGATGTCTTCTGAATGTCAGGTAGTTATTTATTGCTTTGACATCTGCTGGAAGGGCGTTCCACAGGGTGGGCGCCACTACCGAGAAGGCCCTCTGCCTGGTTCCCTGTAGCTTTGCTTCTCGCAATGAAGGAACCGCCAGAAGGCCCTCGGCGCTGGACCTCAGCGTCCGGGCAGAACGATGGGGGTGGAGACACTCCTTCAGGTATACTGGGCCTTTGACTGGACTTAACCATCCAGGGGTCCCTTACCTTTACCTTTTTTATCTAGAGTACTTCTGTTATGGGGCAGCCATATAAATTAAGTAGGTACATGGATATGGGGAAAGCAAAAAGGAAAAACATTTCCCTTTAAGCTTGCATTGGTTTTATTCTGAATTGTTTTATTTGATGTTTTAATGTGTTGTAGAGCGCTTTGAGTTTTTTCCCCTTTAAAATATAAAGTAGCATAGAAATGAAACTAATAATAACCATAACAAGAAACTTCACTGGAGGGGGGGAAAATGGTGCCTAGACGTTCTGTTGTGGCCACTGCAACCTTCATATAAGAAGCCATTTGGCGATTAGCTTAGTTTCTGTCACTGGCTGGAAGGCATGGTTGGCAACAGTGGAGAGGTGCCAGCATGCCCCATTCTTACCCCCTTTCTCGAGTGGGCACTAGAACACCACTATGTGGGTGGTGTTATACTGCACTGGCTTCAAGAAGAGGAAAATATTATTCTTTAACTGTGCTTTGAAACTGTTCAGGTTCATTGGTATTGTTTAATTTTAGAAAGCAATGCATTTTAGTAATGGAAACTTTTCCATGGAAAAAAGCATAGTAGTGGGAAAATTTTCCCATCCCATGTCTCTGCAGAGTATGTGCACTGTGTTTCCCCGAAACAGCTGAATGACCACAATAAGACCCCTTAACATCTATAGTTAGAGAAAAGCGTGTTTAGGTTAAAGGGGAAATTTCCAGGGAGCCTTGAGCCTGGATACCTCTTTGCTTTAGATATTGAGCACAGTGTGAATCCAAGAAAAACCTTGTTCCTGAGCCAGCTGTGCCCTTCCTCTCTAGATGAATCTTGTGGCAAGTTGTAACCTTTGAAATGAGGTATGTTACCCAAAGGAAAAGGGAAGGCTATGGAGAGAAATTAAGTGAGGTAGAGCACGACTCTGTTTGCTGGGGCCAAGCCAAGTAGGAAAGCGGATGCATGTCAGAAGTGATTAAAGAATTCTTCACTGTAACAGCCCAGCCCATGTGTAATGGTGACGGAATGAAGGGAGCCTAATACGAAAAAGAAAAAAAAAATACAGGTTTGGACTGAGCATCATTATGCATTAATCAGCTTTAAATCATGGATTAAATTGTTCTTTAAAAAAATCAATAACATTTTCCCCTTAACAATAATTTTAAGTACAATGTTTTCATCCAAAATTATTATTATTATTATTATTATTATTATTATTATTATTATTATTATACCACTCTATAGCTGGGGGTCTCAGGGCAGTTCACGGGGGGGGGCGGGGGGAAGAATGTCACTCTAGTTTTTTGCTATTATGTGAAAATAGAACAAATGAAAATGGCAATTTTTGGGGGGGGGGTAGAATCTCAATAAGTGAATTATTTTATAATTGCTTCCTTCTCCTCAATATTTGGACTAAGAGAGCACCTGGAGAATCAGGCTAATATATATTGAGCACCTAGTAATCATAGAATCTTAGAGTTGAAAGGGACCACAAGGGTCATCCAGTCTGACCTTCAATGCAGGAATCAAACAAGCTCTCCTTCCAGTAGGCTGGCTTTGCAAAGCTTGTTTGCAATGACACTGCCAGTCCTTGGAGATGGGGGCGGACTGAGAGCCAGCTTGGCATTAGACTCTCAGATGCGTTCCCAGAAAGGAGGATGTCCTCAATGGCTGGAGGCGGCTCCTTTGTAGGAGGCATTAGACTTGGGATATCCAGAATCTTGCGGGCAGCATGCTTCCTTACTGCAGGGAGTGCTATTATAACAACATAAATGGGATTGATCACATGGATGTCTCTAACCAAGTTGGTATTTTTCTTCTTTGGCGATCACTTGTAGCCGAGTAAGAATGTTATCCATAAACACGGTCTTAACTGTGGGTCCGTAAGTGACTGTGGAGGCTAATTCTGGATCCACACGCCCTTCCACAGTGGGGATAGAGGTTTCCAGGTGGGAGTTGATCACGGTGAGGGTTTGCCAAGCATGCCTTCCTCTTAGCACGTTTCTCCCTTACGTCCTGAGTTCAAGCATCTTCAAAGCCCATGACACCTTTGGTTAAGGCTATTGCGTGTTGAGGTCCCCAATCCACCCCCCAAAATAACTCACAACGGACACGTAATTTTTGTTTAAGATTTTTGGCATGATTTTGGCCACAACTTTATTAAAATACAAACTGTGAGTGGTTGTTTAGGCATTGGTTAAGACTATCTGTCCCCCCGCCTGGGGACAGAACTGACTTCCGGGCACCACCGAAAGACAGTGCGGGGGAAAGCAAGTCGGGGAAGAATTGGAGCTGAGACACAGACCCTCAACTCTCACCCGCCTGCTCCCCGAAGGCTTGCCGGCCCTAGTCCCATTCCAGGGATTGGACGAAAAGATGGCAAGCCCCAGGATTCCTTTAACGGAATTCCCTTTCCGCAGCAACCATGGAGGGGCAGGCCCAGCCTATCCTGAACCCCTCCATGGAGGGGTAGGCCCAGCCTATCCTAACCCCTCCTCCACCAGATTTATAACCAATGCCTAACCACAACCTTACAAGTTGTGACGATTTGCTACGCAGTAGGCAAAAACCACCCAGCCAGCCAATTTGCCAGGTGGAAAAATTCCTACCAGGCCCCTGCTCAAAGGCAGACGACCCCATGACAGGCATAGCAAGGTCAACGCAACAAACCCCTTATTCTAGGGCGGGTGGGCGGGTGATCCGTTGCACGCAGCAAAAGAGAAAGTACAAGGCTGTGTGCAGAGTATTTAAACCTTTTACCCCTCCCACCAAAATTGCAACATAACTTTTGCCCCAGCAACTCGGCAATCCAATCAATGCCCCCCGGCCATCTTGGAGAACTTACCCAGCAACAAAGGGGTGGCTCAGTAGACCCCACCGCAACACGTGCTCTCCCTGAAGGAGAACACGCTTTGCGTGTTGAGGTCCCCAATCCACCCCCCAAAATAACTCACAACGGACACGTAATTTTTGTTTAAGATTTTTGGCATGATTTTGGCCACAACTTTATTAAAATACAAACTGTGAGTGGTTGTTTAGGCATTGGTTAAGACTATCTGTCCCCCCGCCTGGGGACAGAACTGACTTCCGGGCACCACCGAAAGACAGTGCGGGGGAAAGCAAGTCGGGGAAGAATTGGAGCTGAGACACAGACCCTCAACTCTCACCCGCCTGCTCCCCGAAGGCTTGCCGGCCCTAGTCCCATTCCAGGGATTGGACGAAAAGATGGCAAGCCCCAGGATTCCTTTAACGGAATTCCCTTTCCGCAGCAACCATGGAGGGGTAGGCCCAGCCTATCCTAACCCCTCCTCCACCAGATTTATAACCAATGCCTAACCGCCAATCGAGCCCTTTACGCTCGCCGCCAACCACTCACAATCCCAACCCATTCTTCAACCCTTCAATTACCGCATCCAACCAGACATCATTCCCCAGCTCGGAAAGATGTACCCCATCATTGCGGTAAAGGGCCAGAGCCTTGAAGGTAATATCCTGGTGGTAAATCACCAAACCACCCAATTCCGTTACCCTCTTGCTCACTGCGGAATTAATGCGCTTCCTGGCCCTTTCAGCAGCCTTGGGTTGAGAAATGCCCTGCCAATTGCTCCTTTGCAGCAATTGTGACCAAAATATTTTAACGGTAGGTATTAAGGTCACCAACTCCCCCAAGTCTCTTTGAATCGTGGAGCGCAAAGTGGAGCAATCAACCTTTGCCATATCATTCTTCCCCAAATGCACTACAATCGCCAAAGGGGGACCATGTGAAAGCACCCTCCGCTTAATTAGTGGGATGAATTCACTCCACCGCATTCCCCGTCTGGATATCCACTACACCTGTAGGCTATTCTCCAACTGGAGCGCTCGCAGACCAGTGTTTCCCAGTTGTCGGTGTTTATACTACATTATTTTAGATTTGCCTTGAGAGAGTCTTTAAACCTCTTTTGTTGATCACCAGCATTATGCTTTCCATTTTTAAGTTCGGAATACTGTAGAGTAGTTGCTTTGGAAGACGATAATCGGGCATCTGCACAACATGACCAGTCCAATGAAGTTGATGTTGAAGAATCATTGCTTCAACACTGGTGATCTTTGCTTCTTCCAGTTTGCCAGTCTTCCGAAGTGACGTGTAAAATTTTTTGGAGACACTGTTGCTGGAATCTTTCAAGGAGTTGGAGATGGCGTTTTTAAGTGGTCCATGTTTCACAAGCATACAGTAAGGTTGGTAGTGCAGTAGCGTTGTAAAGAAGCATTTTGGTTTCCCTGCAAATGTCCCGGTCCTCAAACACTCTGCACTTTAATCGGAAGAAAGCTGCACTTGAAGAGCTCATGCGATGCTGGATTTCATACCTCCTTTCTGGCAGTGTTTCTATTGGATGGTTTCGACCCACATGATTGGCCATGCCCTTTGGCTTGCAATATTTGTCACTTCCTACATCCCTACATTTTGGGATTCAACACGGGGTCATAACTGCTCTGTGGAACTGCACTTACTATAAAAAAGTAATATTTTTAACAGGTAGCTATTGCATGCAAGCATTCACCACATCGACAGGGCTTTATTGAATAATTTTACATGATAATTCTAATCAGGAATGCTTTTATGCACATGGGAGCTTATTGCACACTCAGCATTGAATGTTTGCATTCTGCTTGGAAGCTCTGCTTAACTGGGATTTAAAATACTACAGGAAGTGCCGTTAGGAGGTACATTCCTGAAGAACTCAATTACTAAATTTGCAAGCTATTTAAGAAAATAAATCGGGTCTGGCAAAGGGCTTATAAACCTCCTGCAGCTCCATTTGTTTTATACGGGAGAAGAGAGAAACCCAGTCTGAAGGATTTGGGGGAGGGGGAGAGACTCATGTCACAAACTTAAAATTCTGCTTGTTGGATTAACATCAGTTTAAAGCCAGGGGTTAGCAAACCTTTTCAGCAGGGGGCCGGTCCACTGTCCCTCAGACCTTGTAGGGAGCCAGACTATATTTTGAAGAAAAAAATGAATATCTGACTTTTAGATGGCCCTCTGCCTGGTTCCCTGCAACCTCACTTCTTGCAATGAAGGAACCGCCAGAAGGCCCTCGGAGCTGGACCTCAGTGTCCGCGCTGAACGATGGGGGTGGAGACGCTCCTTCAGGTATACAGGGCCGAGGCCGTTTATGGCTTTAAAAGTCAGCACCAACACTTTGAAATGTGCTCAGAAACGCACTGGGAGCCAATGTAGGTCTTTCAGGACTGGTATTGTATGGTCTCGGCGGCCATTCCCAGTCACCAGTCTAGCTGCCACATTCTGGATTAGTTGTAGTTTCCAAGTCACCTTCAAAGGTAGCCCCACGTAGAGCGCATTGCAGTAGTCTTATTGAAGTCTTCTAATGATAATGTTTATATTTAAAAGATCTTAACAATAATGAGCATATTAAAGGGTTTTTCAAACAAAATGTGGTCACAGCTTCTGATATGCTTTATTTTTGTTTTAAAAGAGCCCTTGGTGAAATGCAATTGGGCATGTCGGATTGCCCTGCTGTGGTTTTGGGTCCCTCGCCACATCGAACGAACACAGATGCCTAGATGTTCTGTAGCTCCATTATTTAAGAACTAAGATATTTAAGAACCGTGACAACTTAAGTCCTCACAAGCTCATGGTGGCGTCGTGAGTTCCAGCAGCTTTTGAAGCATTTGTTTGTTTATTAAATTTAAATCAACAAGGGCAGCTTTCACATGGAAATTAAACAAACGAATAATAATTTATTTCAATTTGAATCCTGCCTTTATCTGCCATGATCCCAGGGCAGGTTATGAGACAAACCAAACATCATGACAATAAAATTTGAACATGAGATTTTAAAAAATCCAATAATCAATTAAAAATGGGCTGATAGAGCAATGTGTCAATTCAGAGCTGGTTCACCATATCAATCTCCCATGGGCAAAAGCTATGTCCTCAAAACAGATGCTATACCACTGCCGTATGGCCTTCCCCTAAGAATTGTACCTGACTTTGCTGTGTGGCAGGTATAAATTTATCAGGTTCTGCTTGATGAGGATGATTTATATTTTTCAATTTTATACATTCCAATAATTTGATAATAATTTTAACATTTCAAAACTTGACTTCCTTCCCCCTCTTTCTGCGGTTCCTTAAATTTATTTTTTATATTTTCTGCATATTCCACATTAACTTAACATACTCGTGTATTCATCTACTTTAAATATATACTCTTATAAAACTGCAGGTTATTACAGCAATCCTGCCGATCTTATCTGTTTACAGTTTATTTGTAAATATTCAATAAACCATTTCCATTCTTTTAGAAAAAGTTTATCTTGATTTCTTATTTTTCCGGTAAGTTTCTCCACTTCTGCGTATTCCACAAGTTTTTGTATCCATTCTCCTTTTGCTGGGGCCTCTTCTTCTTTCTGTTTTTGGCAAGTAACATTCTTGCTGCTGTAGTCACATACATGAATAAATTTCTCCACAGTTTGGGTAGTTCTGTCCCTATAAATCCCAAAAGGAACACTTCTTGGTTGTTGTTTTTCAAACGTTATTTTAAGCATATTTTTCAATTCATTATATATCATTTCCCAGTAAGCTTTAACCTTGCTACAAGACCACCACTGCTGTTGGTGGTCTTGTGGTTGATAGATGGGCAGCTTCCTGCATTTCCCTGAAGGAAGGAGGCACAATTGTCCCTTTCCCATGTTTCACTGAAACCACAAAAGCAAGAGTGTGAGGTTCATGTCTGCATTTGCTGTGGCTACTTCTTGTAGGAAGGTCGCCTAAGAAAATGACTTGACTTATATGTGGTGGACTTGTAAAAGGGTAAAAAGAGAATTGGGAAATGATCCATAATGAATTGAAAAAAAAAAGTTTAAAAGTATTTTTCCAAAAAAAACCCCAGAGTCTTTTTTGTTGGGGATAATTCAGATGGAAATTCCCAGGTGTCAAAAAAGGTTCTTTATGAATGCCACTACTGTGGCCCGTGTTTTGTTAGCCCAAAAATGGAAAATGAGAGAAGTCCCAACCAAAGAAGAATGGCAACTTAAACTGATGGAATATGTGCAGCTTTCGGATTTAACATATAGAAGAAGAAGAAGAAGAGTTTGGATTTGATATCCCGCCTTTCACTCCCTTTAAGGAGTCTCAAAGCGGCTAACATTCTCCTTTCCCTTCCTCCCCCACAACAAACACTCTGTGAGGTGAGTGGGGCTGAGAGACTTCAAAGAAGTGTGACTGGCCCAAGGTCACCCAGCAGCTGCATGTGGAGGAGCGGAGACTCGAACCCGGTTCCCCAGATTAGCAGACTACCGCTCTTAACCACTACACCACACTAGAATAAGAGAACAAGAAGAACATACATTTAAAAAAGATGGGGAAATGTTTATTGAATATATGGGGGGAAATTGTCTATATTTGAAAACGTGGGCAGCATTAAGATAAAATCAGCAGTGTAAACAAGTTTTGATAGATGTAATAATAGAATACTGAATGGTTTAGTTTATGCAAAATATGCAGGGATTTATGATATACACAATGAGCCATGGAAAGAGATAAAGGGAAGTCATTGACATTTTAAGGTTGTTTAAATGAATCTTTTAAATTGTAAAACAAAAAATTTAATAATTATAATATAATATAATATAACACACACACACAGTTGTTTCCTATACCTCCCTGACTCTCCAAGATTTCATATGGAGATGCTGGGGATTGAACCCAGGACCTGTTGAATGCTGAGCAGATGCTCTGCCACTGAGCCATGGCACCTCTCCAGTGCAATTGGCCCAGTGGCAAGACCTTGAGAAGAGACTTCCTTCCAGAACATAATTCGGGCTCTTTTAGAAAACCTGAATCACTTCCTACACCATGTATTCCTCAACAATTATGGGCTTAGTTGACCTGTGGTGTCTCATAGCACCCCATGATCTGATTTCACCCTTATTGAAAGGAATGAGAAGGTGAAACTACCAAACACCTAAGATAACTGGGGTCAATTCTGTCCGCAGTGACTTCTGAAAACAGAGTACGGAAAGTAACTTTGCAATTTCCCTGATCATAAATTACATTTTCTATGGTTATATTTCAAGAGCACTGGAGTTAGGTTTTTTTTCTGTTTTAGTAATTTCCCACCATAAATTCTTTTGTGTGCTGCCAAGGGTCTGTTGGAGCTCAGGGGTGAAATAGGGGGTCAATTCTGTTTCTACTTGGCTTTATTTTGACACAGGAGTTAGCAGACTTGGAGCACCTATTTTCTAATTTGTAATACTCATTTAAGAAACTAAAAGAAAAGCGTTTTTAGGCCTTGAAGTACATAGGACCTCTTTCATTATTTACTATCATCCCAGAATTTCGCCTAGGCATTGTTTTTTGTTATGATATAAGCATAATAAACATTTCACTTAAGCATCTCCTCTGTTTTCTTCTTCAGGCTTCCTGATAGATCCACGAGAAACTTCAGTTAATTTTACGGGATCCAGTGTACTCCAACATTAGACTATGTTTTTGGAATTCAGTAACAAAGAAACCTTTAAAAAAATTATGTTGGAATTTTGAAATCAATCATATATTGATTTCCAAGCTAGGAGTGGCCTAGCAGAGTGAAATTGCAAAAAAATAAAAAAATAAAAAAGGTGTGGGAGTGATAATGATTTTAAAGTTAATTTGTGGGGGTTAATTTAAAGTCTTCTTAGTGTCAGATCTAAGCCTAGAAGCATGTAAACCAAAAAGGTTTTCTGCAAGGGGTGCCCAAACCCTTTTCAAAGAGGGCCAGATTTGATGAAGTTAACATGCGGGAGGGCCGACCAAAGTTGTTGAGTTTTTAGGATTTTTTTTTTTTTTACAATTTTACCCCAGAGATTTTGACCCAGGACATAAACTGCCATGGGGGCCAGATTAAATTGACCGGCGGCTGGATTAGGCCCTCAAAATGGACTTTGGACATGCCTGGCTAAGGAGATAGTGCCTGAAAACATGTACAGAATTCCCCAAACTCCAGCATATCTGGAATTTGTGACAGAAAATAAATCAATAGACAAATCATTTTAAACATCAGAAACACCTGCTCTTTTAAGCATGATCTCCATGGTTCCATAAGGTAATTTCTGCAGGAGTGAGGTTTTTAACTCACCTTTCCCATTGGCGGTGATTTTTCATTGCCTGTTGAGGTAAAATAAATTGCAGGTTTCTGTAAGTAACAGAGGAAGGCTTGGGGGCATAGTCTGAGCAAAGCAGGAAGAAGGAATCTTGTGAAGTCTTGAGTAGTATCTCTGTTCTTGTCATTGTACAAGGCAGATGAAAGTCAATTTGTCAGAAGTAATTTATAACTTGTATTTTCTGAAAAGGACACTTCTTTCAGAGCACACAGCCAGCGGTGATGCTATATCTTAGATGCTTAGACATTCGTTTCACTTGTCTCTGCTGCGAAGCATAAATTGTATGCTTCCTTCGTTACTCGTTTTGAATTTTTGAGTGCATTTGAAGCAGGTGTTACTGTCTGAGAGAGGCAGAGGCACAATTGCAAATTGGAGAACAGCCATATTGGGTTCCATCTTGAATTTCAGATACAGCTCAATTGTTCATCGCTTAGGTAAAGTGAAATTTATATTCAGTATTACAAAATATATAAAATTCTGCCCATGAAACTAACTTCATTCTCTCGGCCTGCAAACAAGAAAAATCTGCCTTTCTATGTGAGATATCATTTCAGGACAAAAAAATCATGGGTCTGAGTTGAAAGGCTGCTGTCTTAAGCATATTTGCTTAGGATATAATTCCACAGAAATCTGTGAATTTGCCTTTAAAAGGGGAATGAGATTAAAAGATAACCATATTTCCTGAAATTGAGTTGGTATTCTCATTCTTTTCCTGTGTTAAAGTCCGTGTAGGTTACGTAAGTACACCTCGAAAGTATTCATATTCCACAATAGATTGTCCTACAGCTGTGTACGAGAAGGCCACTTACTGCCTTGAAGCAGCTCTTACTAAAGCAGCCAGTAATAGCTTTGGACCATAAACATTAAATAGAAGCTAAAATTGCTATAATCAAAAACTGCAGGTAATTAAGAGAATCCTCATCCAGCCACCACAAGAAAACCAACTACAAGTTTGGTGGCCATAGATCTGAATGTTCTTTAGATGGTGTTTTGTGCACCTGGGGAAAACATTTATGCACACCAACACCAGGTTTCACTTAAAATCTATTCCACGACTGTAGCCAGAAGCAATTCCATGCTGCCTGAAATAATGTATTCCAGATATCTAAAATGGGAAGGAATTATCTTCCTTTTGACAACTGCATTTTTCATTTGATTTGGCTTTTGACTGCATGCTAAAATACTTTCTCCTTAGACAAACCATCTGTTATGGAAATGCTGTAATATTTTACCTTACATTTTTGAAAGAGTGTATGACTTAGTTATGAAGCTTATTATTAGGGCACTGGTGATTTAGGATTGCTTTGGCTGAGTTGATGCAATACTTTATGTTGGCATTTTTTATAATTACTAATGAATTGGTATATAATAACTGCTGTGTGAAGCTGAGCTGGTTCACAGATGCACACCCATCACTGCTGAGTTACTGTGTGAATAATAATAATAATAATAATAATAATAATAATAATAATTTATACCCCGTTCATCTGGCTGGGTTTCCCCAGTCACTTTGGGCGGCTCCCAACAGAATATTATAAACAATAAAACTGTTAGAATTCCTGCTCCATCATTGCAGTCATGGGATTTTTGTCTATCATCTGACGGTGTATGTTTCGACTCCACAAAGTGGGAAGTGACGGAGACAGGATGTTTGTGTTACTGTGTTCCATGAAGTGGGACTATTGTCCTTTGTCCTTTCTCTTTGCTATCTGATGCTAGAGAGAAAGGGAGCCATGTTGCAGTGCTCCATGTGTGTTTATATGTAAATAAAGTAGATTAGCCAAAATGCTGAGTTGCTGAGGTCTGTTACACAACTGCGAAGACTCTGTGGATCCCTAAGTATGCCGGTGACTGTTGGCATTGGTCACTGTGATGTTCAGGTTGAAGAAAGCTTTTGAAGCTCCCGAGCAACCGACCAAGAGGGAGAGAACATGCCAGTCGGGCATGTGTCTCTGCTCCTGACAAAAACATCAAACACTAAAAACTTCCATAAACAGGGCTGCCTTTAGATGTCTTCTAAAAGTCAGATAGTTGTTTATTTCCTTGACATCTGGTGGAAGGGTGTTCCACAGGGTGGTCGCCACTACTGAGAAGGCCCTCTGCCTGGTTCCATGTAACCTCACTTCTCGCAATGAGGGACCCGCCAGAAGGCCCTCAGAACTGGACCTCATTGTATAGCCGTTGGTGATTCTGTCAGTTTGCATTTCTTAGTGCAGAAAGTATTGATCTAATGTGTAGAGATCGTTCCTATTCTAGTTAATTCAAGAGGGTTATGCAAGCTTCTGGAGGCTTCTCTGTGTGAAAGAAACAAGCAGAAGGTTCATGATGTTTGGATTATACCTTCAGAGAAGCTGAGTACAGCTGGCTTAAACTGGTTCTGCTTTCTCTTTCAGTCAAGGTCATGCTGACTATAATAAAAAGGCCAGAAGGAGCCTGGGTTTCACTTTCTTCCTATCTCTCTTTTCCTTCTGGTGTGGTGTTCTGTACATAGTATGCTTAGTGTTGAGGTTTTAGTCTTATTATAAGTTATTGTAAGTTTAAGTTAAGTCTGTTTCAACTGGATTTCTTATGGACAGTGCCAATCCTGAATGTATTGGATTTGTGACCATTATGCTCATTTGCCTTCAGTTGCAGTAAAGCTCTGTTGGATGAAATATTAATTGCCTCTGGTCTATTGTTTGGGAATTCTGCAACGTGTTTAAGTTTTTACTCTGCTCACTATACGTCAGAGTTCTGCTCTGGATCAATATTGAGTAGAATTTCATAACAAATTTGGCATTCCTTTTTTAGAAAGGTTTGATAAGAGCAACAAGTAAACAAGTGTAGGATTGAATCCAGAGAAAGTTAAATATTCTTTAGTCCAGAGGTAAAGGTAAAAGTAAAGGGACAGGGACCCCTGACCTTTAGGTCCAGTTGTGGATGACTCTGGGGTTGCGGCGCTCATCTCGCTTTGCTGGCTGGGGGAGATGGCGTGTGTCCACAGCCAGCTGGTCACGTGGCCAGCATGACAAGCTGCTTCTGGCGAACCAGAGCAGCACACGGAAACGCCGTTTACCTTCCTGCCAGAGTGGTACCTATTTATCTACTTGCACTTTGACGTGCTTTCGAACTGCTAGGTTGGCAGGAGCAGGGACCGAGCAACGGGAGCTCACCCCATCACGGGAATTCGAACCACTGACCTTCTGACTGGCAAGCCCTAGGCTCTGTGGTTTAGACAGGGGTAGACAACCTAATGCCCATGGGCCAGAAACGATCCACAGGGGTCGTTTAACTGGTCCACGAGCCGCCCCCGAACCGAGCCGGCTGTTTGGCGAATCTCTCTTCTTAAATCTTAAATCAACAGATCTAAGACTGTGTATGCCTTACCACCGCTTCCCCTCCCCCCAAATATATTATTTTCAGTCCTGCCTTTGGGGCTGTGTTGTGATAGTAGCATTGAGGGACTATTGCAGAGCACTTTGGCAGTTAGCCTCTGTGTCTGCCTTATGGTTTGTTTTTTTAATCTGTTGAGAGATGCCATCAGGTGATTTGGTGTGACGTGTCATCAATATCTTGATGACACCTTGTTCTATCTTTCAATTTCATCTCGAATCACGGGAGGAAGTTCAGATGCTGGACCATTGCCGGGAGGTGGTAATGGGATGGATGCAGATTGAAAAATGGAAGCTGAATTCCGACGAAAAAGTGGCGCCGATATTTTATGTTTCATCTGCAGTTTTATATTGTAATGTTACCCACCATAGGACCATTGTTGAAGGGTTGAGTAAACATATAAATATACTGCCAGTGGGAACACTGGTGTGGGGAGGGGGGCTCTTTAGTGGTTGTGCCCACCCTTCTCAGTGCATGGAGAGGCATCTCTTCCCAATCCTAACCCCTTTCAGAAGATCTAGGTATTAGAATGGCTGTGTTGGTCATGCCAACATTGTTCCCTTTATTTCAACAGAGCTATAAAGGATAATGACCCTCCTTTAGATCTGACTGATTGTCTTGGTTCTGAAAAACAGAATGCATTTCCTTCTATTTTTATACTGATCTGCAAACTATGATTATTTGCACATCAAAATTGAAGCATGTTTATTTTGAAATAGGACCGTTTGATCTCCATGGGATTTGCCTCCAAGCCAAAATGTTTACAATGATAGCCTTTCACAGTGGGCTCATCAGAGATGGATACCTCTGACCACAATATGTTGTGTGGGAAAAGAATTGCGCCCATACCCACCCAGACTTTTGTGTAGAATGCAAATATTTTACATCTGTATAAAACTTGGCTCAGTTGAAGTACTTTGAGATTTTTCATAGCTGTTGCATGCCATGCCACCCTCCATATCAGCCATGTGTGTGTGTGTGTGTTTGTGTACACACACACACACACAGAGAGAGAGAGAGAGAGAGAGAAATTAACACAGTGGCACCTCGGGTTACATACGCTTCAGGTTACAGATGCTTCAGGTTACAGACACTTCAGGTTACAGACTCCACTAACCCAGAAATAGTACCTCGGTTAAAGAACTTTGCTTCAGGATGAGAACAGAAATCACACAGCGGAGGCATGGCGGCAGCAGGAGGTCCCATTAGCTAAAGTGGTACCTCAGGTTAAGAATAGTTTCAGGTTAAGAACGGACCTCCAGAACGAATTAAGTTCTTAACCCGAGGTACCACTGTACACTCAAATGGGCAATGGTAACTCAATTGTTTCTCTCAAGGGGTTGACAGCTACACTGTTCCCTGAAAACAGGGCTGGAAAACCAGTGGTTCTTCAGATGTTCTTGGACTCCCAGCAACCAACATCACTGGCCTTTGTTCATGTTGGTGGGGGCTGATGGGAGTTGGGAGCCCAACAACATCTAGATGGCCACAGGTTCCCCACCCTGTCCCCGAAAGGATTTTGTGAACGTCATATAATCCCTTTTTCACTTGGCAGTTGCCTTTTTTCACACTTTCACGGGCTGGGTAGAGAGGGTGGGAGCAGAATCAGGTTGGGAAGCCTAGCAGCCCTAACTATGGCAAGCCTGATAGGCAAAAGTTGCTTTGTGCAAGGATATTTTGGCAATGGGTGTATTTGCACAAAACGTTTAATCCAAGGTTCTTGGTTTAGTAAACCATACTGTGCATGCAGCCCAGTTGCTCCGCCTTTGCTCCCCCTTTTGCATACATGGGAAAACAAACCAGGATGGGGGTAGCTTAGTGTTAGGTTTGAACCTGAGATTGTGGTTTCTTTCACCAGGAAAGACGGGGGGTGAGCAGGTGTGGAGGACTCCCTGGTCCTGAATGGGGTAACTGTGCCCCTGAAGGACCAGGTGCACAGCCTGGGAGTCATTCTGGACTCACAGCTGTCCATGGAAGGGCAGGTCAGTTCTGTGCCCAGGGCAGCTGTCTACTAGTACCATCTGGTATGCAGGCTGAGACCCTATCTGCCCGTGAACAGTCTCACTAGAGTGGTGCATGCTCTGGCTATCTCCCGCTTGGACAACTGCACTGCGCTCTATGTGAGGCTACCTTTGAAGATGACCTGGAAACTACGACTAATCCAGAATGCAGCAGCCAGACTGGTGACTGGGAGTGGCCACTGAGACCATATAACACCGGTCCTGAGAGATCTGCATTGGCTCCCAGTACGTTTCCGAGCACAATTCAAAGTGTTGGTGCTGACCTTTAAAGCCCTAAATGGCCTTGGCCCAGTATACCTGAAGGAGCGTCTCCACCCCCATCGTTCAGCCCAGACACCGAGGTCCAGATTTGAGGGCCTTCTGGTGGTTCCCTCACTGCGAGAAATGATGTTACAGGGAACAAGGCAGAGGGCCTTCTCTGTAGTGGTGCCAATCCTGTGGAACGCCCTCCCACTAGATGTCAAGGAAATAAACAACTACAGTCATACCTCAAGTTGAATGTGCTTCGGGTTGAGCGCGTTTGAGTTGCGCTCCTCAGCAAGCCAGAAGTAACGGAGCACGTTATTTCTGGGTTTTGCCACTCGCGCATGCGCAGACGCTCAAAATGATGTCACGCGCATGTGCGGAAGTGGCCAAATGCGACCCGCAGACGCGCTGTCGTGTCTTGCGTTCTGTTCGGGATGCGAATGGGGCTCCGGAATGGATCCCGTTCGCATCCCGAGGTAGCACTGTACTTGACTTTTAGAAAACATCTGAAGGCAGCCCTGTTTAGGGAAGTTTTTAATGTTTGATGTTTTATTGTGTTTTTAATATTCTGTTGGGAGCTGCCCAGAGTGGCTGCTGAAACCCAGTCAGATGGGCAGGGTATAAGTAATAAAATCATAATCAACAACAACAACAACAACAGATTGGCTACCTGTTAGTTCCTTTATTTCATTGTACACATGAGCTTCAAAATGAAAGTTTTAGTGTGTTTTTGTTTTTGTGTGAGAGAGATGTACATCCCTTTGGCCTTGGGTATCATTACGCCACCAGGGACACGGAGGGGGCATTTGCCACAGAGCAACAAGATTGGTTTGTGGTTCCTGAAACTCTGACAGCCCTTCTGAGTTTGTTTGTTTAAAAAGGAAGAAAACCAGGTAGGTAACCAAGATAACAAAATAATTATATAAGTGCAATGACAACTTCAAAATAAAAATGCTCTGGGAATTTCTTCCTGAGCTTATATAGTATATGGAGAATTTTTGCATTTTGTTTAGATCAAATATAACCAGGGTGGAAGTGTTGATTCTTTTATTACAGTTGCAGTTTTTGAGGGAGAACAAATTTTGCAAATGCTTTCTAGTGCTGTATAACCAATAATTGAGAGGAAAGGCCACCTGCACGAATATTTCCCTTTGTTTTCTTATGTTCAGTTGGGCAGGATTTATGCTTGATTAAGTTACTGTCTTTTATCATAATTAAAGAAAAATGTTGTGGAGAATGAACTAAAAACACTGCTCAATGAAAAACAGATTGTCAGAGCTGAAGTGAAACAAAAGGTACCCTGTCACACATGTTGCCTCCTTTTTCCTGAATAATTACCAGTCAGAAAGATTTATCTGCTGTGAGAATGAATCAACTCTGTTTTAACCATGGGAATAAAAAAAGGAGAGAAAGTATATTTAACATTTCCCCCCAGAAATGATGCTGTAAAGTTTGGCTGGGATGGTAGGAAAAGGAACCCCAGAAACAGGGACTTTTAAAATCCATATTTTTAAACAGTCTCACTTATTTCTACCAATTCTGCCCCCAACGCCAAGAGAAGGTTGGTTGATTTCAACTGAATTTAAGTGTATGATTGTGTACACATTGCTGTTGACTTATGAAAGAGTTAAGTTCTCCTTGTGGTGCCTCGGAGTCTCTCTTTTTAAACGGCGTAGCGAGATTTCCTCCTTGAAATATGTATGCTTCTATCAGACTTAATTCCACAGCCCTCTCTGTTCGTAACTAGCTGCAGTTACCCACAAAGAGCAATAAGCTGTATGAAAATTGTAGAGTAATGCCTTAAGTTAAATGAAGTGGGCAAAACTCGCATCTTGGGTCTCGCTTTTCCCTCCAACCCTTTTTGTTTTAGCTAAACTCTGCCACGTTTGAGGTGGACCCATCTTAGGCTCTCCATAAGGGAAAACTTGGCAACACACGTCAATAAATTATTTGGTGTTTTTAACGTGTTTATAGTTTTAATTTAAAGTTGGTTCCACACACCATGTTAGGCGGGTGTCAAGTGGTTCTGTCTCCCAGTATTTAGCAGCACTAGTTTTGTGATTCAAGTTGTGTACTGAGGTCACCAAGCCACCCCCAAATAAAACACAATTGACACATGAATTTTGTTTAAGGTTTTTGGCATAATTTTGGCCACAACTTTATTAAAATACAAGAAATGTGAGTGGTTGCTTAGGCATTGGTTGCGACTATCTGACCCCGCATGGGGACAGACTGACATTCGCACGCCTGCAAAAGTCAGAAAGGGAAAAACATTTTGGGGTGAGAGACGGAGGGGGGAACCATGCCCTCACCTCTCCCCAAATGCTCCCAGGGGCTCTTGCTTGGCCCTAGCCCCTTGCCAGGGGTTCGGACAAAAGCATGGCAAGCCCCTGGGTTCCTTTAACGGAATACCCTTGCAGCAGCAGCATTTTGGAGGGGCAGGCACAGCCAATCCGTACCCCTCCACCAACCAATTCATATAACCAATGCCTAACTGCAACCTTACAAGTTGTGACGATTTGCTACGCAGTAGGCAAAAACCAAATGGCACCAGCCAATCAGCCAAATGGAAAAATTCCTACCAGGCCCCAAAAGCAGACAGCCCCATGACAGGCATAGCAAGGTCAAGCGAACAACCCTGAAAATAGGGAGGGTGGGCAGGTGATCCGATGCGCGCAGCGAAAAGAGGAAGCTCAACACTGTGCTCAGGGCATATAAAGGCTATGGCTGTCAATCACAAAATGGCAACATCTAAAACTCCTCAGCAACAAGAAGAACTCAATTAAAATGGTGGCCAACACTCTTTTCCCGCCCAGCAACAGTGGGGTGTCTTGTTAGCCCCCACCGCAACACGTGCTCTCCATGAAGGAGAACACGCTGTGTGGCACATCAGCACCGTAAAACTATAAATGAAGCAATCTATAAGGGTTTCAAAGCCTACCTAGGGTAGTGATAAAGCGGGATATCAAATCCAAATGCTACTGCTGCTGCTGCTGCTGCTGCTTCTTCTTCTTCTCAAGGAAGTGATTTTCACCTTTCCCCAGGTATACAGCTGAACAGCCTCAAAATCCCATCTTTTAAGTAATAGTGGTGTTGACAGTTCAGTGCAAAACTGTATGGACTGCATTTCCCCGTCATTGGTGAAAATGAAGAATAGGCAAAGGGGAACAAGAAATGTATGCCAACAAAGGGCATTGGGAATTAAACAGCAGGATCTCAACGGTAATTTTGCCTGTAAGCACCAACAAAAATAAGTCACCATTTGAGGATCTCCAACTTATTTAGCCCCTTTGTTGTTTAACATTTTTGCAGTCTTTATGAAGTTAAAAAATTGTTTTCCAATTCTCTCTTTCTTATCTTAGTTGTCTTATTTAGGACTGCCTGTGGATAATGTTGAAATACAAAATATGAAACCCTTTGTACACTTGGGATGCCACGTTTTGGAACAGCAATATTAATACTTGGTTTTCCATTTTTCCCCCTGCTGAACTGCAAGTCATGGATTTTTTAAATAAGGCATTTTTAAAAGTAAAAAATTTTTAAAATTACTTTTCATCATCTACATAAGTTTTAAGACTCACTGAGTGGTGAGTCACAGGTGATAAATCACCCTTATTTCCTAATTTAACAACAACAAAAGATATAAATGCCATTCTTTATTCCATGATAAAAAATAGCATATGTTTTTCATTTAGGAAGGACTTCATCACTACCACAAAATGCTAGCATAGGAATTACAATGGAAACGTATGTGCCTCTCTTTTCAGAATTAATCCGCATACAGGTTTCTGTCAACATCAAAAGGAGAACTTTGAACTCTTCAGAAGATGGAGCTGGTTTGTACATTGTGGGGGTATATTTGGTGGTAGCAACGAAAAAGTATATCCTGCTCTTGCAATCTGCACCAAAATTTGTTTCTTTGCGAGGCTATCTCCCCCTCCCCCACCCAAATAAAAAAATATCAAATATCATTAAAGAAAGATTGAACTAAAACAGATTTCAGAAATGAATCTCAGCTTGTCTAGATGTGGTGATGTGCACCTGAGTAAATAAAATTTTTGGATTGGTTGCGATAAATTTTTGCTGACTTCCTTTCTTTCCAGCGCCACCTGGGATTGTTTTGCATGGGAATGAACAGAATCAGATGAGGTTTGCCTGGAGTATTTGGGTTTTTTATAGTTACAGCTTTCTCTATAGTCCACTATGACATCGACTTTCTTTAGTTCTTATTTGCCAGAGAGAGCAGTGTGCTAGGCTGCCTGGTCTCATTGTCAAGGAAAGGAGTAGGATTGTACCGGAAGGGTTTTTTTCCCTGTATTATGATCCCATGTTTATTCTATGAGAAATTAAATACAGTGGTACCTCTGGTTATGGATTTAATTTGTTTAGGGGTGCCATGTGCACCCTGAAAAATCTGCAACTAGACACGTCGCTTCTGTGCGCACACATGGCGCGATAGAGCACTTCTGTGCATGCGTGAGCGGCGAAACCTGGAAGTATACACTTCCGGGTTTGCCACAGCCGTAACCCGAAGATTCCATAACCTGGAGGTTACGCAACATGAGGTACAACTGTATTTCTTTTGGAACTGTGAATCTCTGTTTAGGGTGTTTGTCTTAGCTGACCTTAAAGGTCAACTAACCTTAAAGATCCATCTTTCAGTTGGATCTAAAGTTGTGTGAATTGGACGGTTACCCATGCAGTTGACCTTTCCTTTCCTCTTATCCACCTCCTATGCCCTCTAAGAAAGTTTTGTCAGTTTGCATTTCTTAGTACAGAAAATATTGATCTGATGTGTGATCTTTCCTGTTCTGCTTAATTCAAGAGGGTTCTGGAAGTTTTCTTTCTATGTGAAAGAAACAGGAAGAAGGTTCTTGTTTGGGTTATTCCTTCTGATAAGCAGAGTACAGCTGGTTTGAACTGGTTATCTTATCTTTCTGTCAGGGTCATGCTGACTATCATAATTAGGCCAGAAGGAGCCTGGGTTTCACTTACTTTATCTTCTCTCTCTTTGTTCTGGTGTGGTGTTCTGTTTTGTACGCTATAGCATTAAGGTTAGTCTTATTACAGTGGTACCCTGGGTTACATAGTTTCAGGTTACATACGCTTCAGGTTACAGACTCCGCTAACCCAGAAATAGTACCTTGGGTTAAGAACTTTGCTTCAGGATGAGAACAGAAATCGTGCTCTGGTGGCGAGGTGGCAGCAGGAGGCTCCGTTAGCTAAAGTGGTACCTCAGGTTAAGTTTCAGGTTAAGAACAGACCTCTGGAACGAATTAAGTTCTTAACCCAAGGCACTACTTTATTATACTTTCCCCAAAATGGGAATGTAGACCTTATGGTGGTTGTGGGGGAGGGAATCCTCTACACCAATTTTATGCCATGCCCATTATCAATACAGACGAAGAGTAGGATATATATATATATATATATATATATATATATATATAGTAAAAAGGTAAAGGACCCCTGGATGGTTAAGTCCAGTCAAAGGCACTCATCTCGCTTTCAGGCTGAGGGAGCCGGTGTTTGTTCGCCGACAGGTTTCCAGGTCATGTGGCCAGAATGACTAAACTGCTTCTGGAGCAACGGAACACCATGATGGAAACCAGAGTGCATGGAAACGCTATTTACATTCCCGCTGCAGTGGTACCGATTTATCCATTTGCACTGGCATGCTTTTGAATTGTTAGGTTGGCAGGAGCTGAGAAAGAGCAATGGGAGCAGGGACCTTCCGATGGACAAGCCCAAGAGGCTCAGTGGTTTAGACCACAGCACCACCTGTGTCCCGAACAAACAAGCACACAATCACTGATAGGTCCACCCGCCATTGTGAGGCTCAAAGCAATGAAGATGATGCCTCCCCTGCTGTTGCCATTGGCTGTGGGTTTCTGGTGATGTCACAAAAGCACTTGGCAACTGAGTGGATATACAGGCAGGCCAAGGGGAAAGACCTTTTCTGTTTCCAGCAGGACACACCTGGCAATGGAAGTGACATTCAGCACTGCCCAGGTTTCTTCCACTTGGAGGAGGCAAACTGGTGAATGGAAGGAGGCAATCCTCTGGCAGTGGGATGCTAGGGAGCGATAATAAGGGAAGTTTGCTTGCCTGAAGGCTGCTGGTATCTGTGGTTGGAAGCTGGCGGACGTCTCATGATGGACCTAAGAGGAGCTGGCAGATGTTGGTGGATGGAAGCCAGTGGCTTTTGGATTCGGAAGTTGGTGGAGTCTACAAGGCTAAAGCAGACTGATGTTTGTGGATGGAAGTTCACCTTTGGAAGAGAGTCAACAGAAGCCAGTGGATATTTGTGGACTGAAGCCAGGGCACAAACATGAATGGATGTCATCTTTTTGGATGTCGGCTGTATATGTTTGTGTGAGTCCATGGGAGGTTTCAAAATGGTGTTAGCATGTGCACGAATGTCATGTGTCGAAGGTAGATATTCATGAAGAGATGGAACCCATAGGAGGGGGAATATAGGTTTCATAGAATCAGATAATATAGTTTGGGAGGGACCATGAGGGTCATCTAGCGCAACCCCTTACAGTATAGAAATCTTTTGCCCAATGTGGGGCTCAAACCCACAACCCTGGGATTAAGAGTCTCATGTATTTTGTGTTTTCATGTTGTATTTTCACGTTGTGAACCTCCCTGTGATCTTTGAATGGAGAGCAGTATTCAAATTTTAATAATAATAATAATAATAATAATAATAATAATAATAATAATAATAATGCATCTAAAGGCAACCCTGTTTAGGGAAGTTTTTAATGTTAAATGTTTTATCGTGTTTTTAATATTCAGTTGGGAGCCGCCCAGAGTGGCTGGGGAAACCCAGCCAGATGGGTGGGGTATTAATAATAATAATAATAATAATAATAATAATAATAATAATGGTGATTATGTTGGGAGGCTGAAGTTAGCAGGTGAAGTCACCAGGCAGAAGCCAATGTCGGGCCTGAGTGATGCTGTCAGATGGTAGCTATCAAGCCATTAAGCCTGGCCATCTATGAGGTAAGGAGAAGCAGCCTGCCTTGGCCTTTATAATCATAGAATTATAGAGTTGGATGGGCCCCTGAGGATCATCTAGTCCAACCCCCTACAATGCAGGAATATGCAGCTGCCCCATATGGGGCTTGAACCTGCAACCTTGGCGTTACCAGCACCACGCTCTATAAACAACTGAGCTTTCCTGAATTAGTGTTATATAAAATTTGTATAAATATTTTTAAAAAACAACAGGAAGCTGTTCACACATGCTCTTCTGTTTTGGCCTTGAGGGACTGCTTTCTCTGTAAAGTTCCAATCTTGTAATAAAAAAGGGAAACAAAACATGATCATTCCATGGCAGTCAGCACCCAGGCAGATACTTGAATGCAAGCTGTAGAGTGGTAATTACTAGCTTTCAGTACCCATTAGTATCAGATTTAGATTAATTTTTCTTTTGGGAAAGCTTTCCATGACTGTTGGTTAAGGAAAACCACATTAGTTTACGATTGACAGGATGATTAATTTTTCAGCATTTTTGTCAAATGTACATAAATCAAAGGTGCCAAAACACTTGACGGCATCTTGTCTCTTCACTGTGGGCTGGAAAGTTGCTAGGAAACATGCCGTCATTGCTAAAACCATTTTTCTGCTGACTTCAAACAGGTTTGTGGTTCTGTAATGCCAGACTATAGGGAACCAAAAGATATCTGAATTCTTCTTCCCACCCATTCCTAAATTACTGACTGACTGAATTCTGTGTGTGTGTGTGTGTGTGTTGTGGAGAGAGGGACATATATAGATGGCTGCTGTTCTTTCATCCACCAAAAGAAGCAGCACCTCTGGAAGTCAAAATCTCCGATGGCGTAGAACTAAAATTGGTTTTAAAGAGCAGTTATGTTGCCCTTAAGTCCTGTTTAGCAACCAAGTAGGCTTCTTTGTGGGGAACTAAGGTATTTCTGCAAATGAAAATTGAGTTGCCATCCTCTGAAACAGGAAATAGGAAGTTGGGATAGTTACAACAACTCACACCAAGAGCACCTGTCATCAATCTCAGAATTTCTTTACATAGTGAAGATTTATTAAAGGGGAGGGTTGAGGAAATGGTAATCACGGTTGCCTGAGTGCAATGATAAATGAGAGTTTTAAGATTTCCCTCCTTTTATTCCTTTCGGTTTATTATGCCATTTATTTTTCAACCTTTTCTTCTTTTCCTTTTCGCTAAAGTTCATATTTCTTCATATGAACAGTCTGCTCACCCCACCTGGAAAAAAAGCTTTCTGCAAGAGTCTACAATAGGGGTGCCCAAACCTTTTTCAAAGAGGGCCAGATCTGATGAAGTAAACATGTGTGAGGGCTGACCGACGTTGTTGACCTTTTTCTTTTTTTAGGATTGAAGTTGTTGAGCTCTTCCCCTCCTTTTTTTTTACATTTTTACCCCAAAGTTATTGATCTTTTTTTAAGGATTAAAATTGTTGCCCCAGGGGCCAGATTAAACTGACCTGTGGGCCAGATTACTCCCCCGAAACGGACTTTGGACATGCCTGGTCTGCAACAACTGAGCTTTGACACTGGGAAGTCCAGTGGTAGATTCTGCCATGAATGATTTTCCCTTTCATATTTGTACTATGTCTTTCCAGTGAAAATATTTCTTCCTCCTGGCTTTCCAAGCCAGATCTCCCATCTCTTGCCTGCGCTTTAAAGCTGGCTTTACTGGTAATTAAAGCAATCTTGCAGAGAAATGGAACATACAGCACAACACAACTTCGTTGCAAGCAGGAAGCTTTCCTGTTAAATTTCACATAACTCTGATAGGGAGTGATTGTGATAGGTGGGGGTGAAATCTCAGTTGCCTGAAAAAAGCTACTGGCACATGCAGCATGATTTGAAATCTTGCTGTAAATATACTGTATTTGTGGTTCCCTTTCTAACCAGTGGCGCCAGGAATTGGTCCCAGGGTTTTTATTTTTTCCTCTTAGAATGCTTCATATTTTATTACATTATTAAGTTTTAAGTGCTATTGTTCCATATTTGGATCATTAAAGGCTTTGAGGTATGCCTTCGCGCTCCTAAGAAGTATGGATGTCATCAGCATCCCAAGGAGTGTATGTTTTCGGTATCTTTATTTTAATGTCGTTCTTGACTTTCTGCCCAGGTTTGGGTTATTAGGTTTTCCTCTCTGCTAGAACAGAAATTAATCTAGTTTTCCCTTTTCAGTGCACAAAGGACCCTTCTTTTTAGTTGTAGTGAGTTAAAGTTTTACTGTAGCCAGCATAACTGTATATTATTGTTCTCCTTTTTTCCAAAGTAGAAGCAGCCCATTTATTTTTATGAATGTCTCAGTTGTAAAAAGGTGCTGTGTCTAATTATGAAATATTAGGTTATATTTTGACCTGATTCCACTGCTTTCTCAGATATTTTGATGCAGTAAACTCCCTGCATATGGCGTTTTAAAAATATGTAGTTCAGTTTGAAAAGTACTGATCATCCTCCTGTCTCTTTTTTTAAGTGCACCTCTTTTTGCTGTCCAAAGCAGCAAAATGGTGCAAACTGAGGCTGTGAATTTTATTTAACTGGAAAGGAATAGATTGAAATGGGCACTGTTGAAGTAAAGGTAAAGGGACCCTGACCATTAGGTCCAGTCGTGGCTGACTCTGGGGTTGCGGCGCTCATCTCACTTTATTGGCCAAGGGAGCCGGCGTACAGCATGACTTGATGTGGCCAGCATGACTTAGCCGCTTCTGGTGAACCAGAGCAGCACATGGAAATGCCGTTTACCTTCCCACCGGAGCGGTACCTATTTATTTACTTGCATTTTGATGTGCTTTCGAACTGCTAGGTTGGCAGGAGCAGCAACTGAGCAACGGGAGCTCACCCCGTCGCAGGGATTCTAATCGCTGACCTTCTGATTGGCAAGTCCTAGGCTCTGTGGTTTAACCCACAGCACCACCTTATTGTTGAAGTATATAGGCATTTTCCCACTTCCCACAGGGGTTACGTTTCTGGGTACCATGACTGTATGGTGGAACCTTGGTTCTCGAACTTAATCTGTGTCGGAAGTCCGTTCAACTCCTGAAGCTGTTCGTAAACCAAGGCGTGGCTTCCAATTGGCAGCAGGAGCTTCCGGCACTCAAGCAGAAGCCGTGTTGGACGTTTGGCTTCTGAAAAACATTCGCAAACCAGAACACTTGCTTCTGATTTGTTCGTCAACTAAGCCATTCGAGAACCAAGGTACCACTGCATGTGAAATGGTGGGAAAACAATCTAAAAAGCCTCCAAACACCTCTCCGCCAAAGTCCACCAAACTCCACCATAATTGCTCCCTCCAAACCTCCTTTCTCAAACTCCAACTCTCCACAAGCTGCAAAGGCTGCTGGGATTGCTAACCATTACCCCTCTTTTTTTGCGCTGTTTTTGCAGGTTCATTGCTCTTTGGGGGGCTGTTTTTGCCCTTTCTGCACCTTTTTGCAATTTGAATTCAGTTGTTTTTTTTTAATGGATGGATGGGACATTTGCATGCCGAAATATCGTATCTTCTCATGAAGCTGTGTGTTCTGCAGTGCTGCCCATTTGTGTAAACCTTCCATTTAGATCACTGCTTTGGAACTTTTTTTTTTTTTTAAGAGATGAGTTGGGGGGAAAATACCTTCCAACCTGATTAAACAGAACCTACTCTCTAGTTTCGGGACGCGGGTGGCGCTGTGGGTTAAACCACTGAGCCTCTTGGGCTTGCTGATCAGAAGGTCGGCAGTTCGAATCCCCGCGACGGGGTGAGCTACCCTTGCTCGGTCCCAGCTCCTGCCAACCTAGCAATTCGAAAGCACGTCAAAGTGCAAGTAGATAAATAGGCACCGCTCCGTCAGGAAGGTAAACGGCGTTTCTGTGCGCTGCTCTGGTTCGCCAGAAGCGGCTTAGTCATGCTGGCCACATGACCCGGAAGCTGTACGCCGGCTCCCTCAGCCAATAAAGCGAGATGAGCGCTGCAACCCCAGAGTCGGCCACGACTGGATCTAATGGTCAGGGGTCCCTTTACCTTTACCTTTACTCTCTAGTTTCAGTTCTATTGAAACATTTAATGTCACCTGGTAGATTCCGTATGGCAGATATTTAAAGTAGTCTTCCCCTTAAGAAAAAAGAAAAGAAAAGAAAAGGGGGGGAAAGTGCATTCGTACCTCCGGTTGTGTACAGGATCCTTTCCAGAGGTCCGGTCAGATCCCAAGGTTTCCGCAACCTGAGGACCGCTTCTGTGTATACGCGCAGGGTGAAACCCAGTAAAATACTTAAGGATTTGCTGCACACATATCCCAAAATTTACGTAACCAGAGGGTTATGTAAACGGAGGTACGACTGTACTTGCAGGAGGCTGTGAGTCTGAGGAAGAGTAACCACATCTCTGCAACCATTTGCAGAACTCAAAATCAACCCAAGCTTAGTTTCCATCATTTTTTGGGGGGTGGGGGAATAGAGGTCTATATCTCTTATAGTTCTAAAATTAGCTAAGGCGGGAGAGATGTTTTGGGTAGGGGAAAAAAGCATAAAAGTGTTAAGCAGCATCTCCCCCTGTTATTGCCCTGCTCACACATTTCTTTTGGCTCCTTTTCATTAAAGAAAAAAAAATGTCTAGACTCTCAAGACTGTCACTCATACACCTGCCATGTAGCATCAGCTAGCACATGGCTCATTATTTTGCAGAAATTGAAATATCCAAATGTAAGATGTTCTTTCTAGGCCACAAAATGCTGCTAGCTTTAAAGAAGCATGGATATTTATTATGCATAAAAGGATACAGTGGTACCTTGGTTTACAAACTTAATCCATTCCGGAAGTCCGTTCTTAAACCAAAGTGTTCTTAAACCAAGGCATGCTTTCCTATAACAGTGCGGGACTCAATTTACAAATGGAACACACTCAACAGGAAGTGAAACATGTTCTGCTTCCAAGGCAAAGTTCACAAACCAAAACACCTACTTCCGGGTTTGCAGCGTTCTTAATCCAAGTTGTTCATAAACTAAGCTGTTCTTAAACCAAGGTACCACTGTATAAGCATCCCCTGCTGCATATTATGAAGGCCCCCATATTTATTCTTTGTCTTTACAGTACTTTAGCAAATGGGAAAATCTTTGACCACTGCACTAAGACAATGGAACTTTTCTAGCCTGGAATTTGTATAGATAAATTAAATCAGAAGTGCTAGGCAGAAGATAATTTTGGTTGCTCTCATGGAAGTAAGAGGTGGAAGCAGAAAACTAGAAGAAGACAATCAGTGTATTATGACACCTTATTACTTTTTGAGTTTTTAATGTTTAATAGACTATTGTATTTTAATATTCTGTTGGAAGCCACCCAGAGTGGCTGGGGAAACCCAGCCAGATGGGCGGAGTATAAATAATAAATAATAAATTATTATTATTATTATTATTTATTACTGCTAGCACATACCCCGATAATATTTAGAGCTCTTTGTGCTCTCTGTCTCCAGGTAACAAATATCTCCCCACGTCCACCAAGGGTTTTTTTTTTTAAGCTTTCCATTCAGAAAGGCAAGGTGTGGTTTAGAAAATGTTGCATGGAAATCACCCTGAAAAGGGTAAAATGTAATTGATAATTTTGATATTGTATACAGTGGTACCTTGGGTTACAGATGCTTCAGGTTACAGATGCTTCAGGTTACATACTCTGCTAATCCGAAAGTAGTACCTCAGGTTAAGAACTTTGCTTCAGGATGAGAACAGAAATAGCGTAGCGGCAGGGCAGCAGCAGTGGGAGGCCCCATTAGCTAAAGTGATATCTCAGGTTAAGAACAGTTTCAAGCAGTGGCATAGCGTGGGTTGTCAGCACCCGGGGCAAGGCAAGTAATTTGCGCCCCCTAACCCGTGGATTTGCGCCCCCTAACCCTAACCCCCAGATGTTGCGCCCGGTGCGGCCGCCCCCCCCCCTGCACGCTACGCCACTGGTTTCAAGTTAAGAACGGACCTCCAGAACGAAATAAGTTCTTAACCGGAGGTACCACTCTATATGTTTGTGCATGGAGTATTTCTTAGCATTGCCTCACGTTGCAAGTGACCTTTCAAACTGTGAAGTAAATTTTAAAATGGCCAGTAGGTAACTGCTACCTCCAGCTGCGAAATATGGCATGAAGTCATACACCAGCAGCTAAAGACATTGAACAGGGCTTCTGAGTCAGACCGACGTAGCTTTCCTGCTGAAGGAGACCTTCAATTACTGGAGGAAAAGTGATAGCGCTCTTGAGGCCTCTGGTTGAATGAGTTTACCGTTTTTGCATTTAATGCTTTCGAGGCTCCGACTATTCATCTTGCAGCCTCCAGAGCTGCTTGATTTAGTTGTGGTTATTGTTCGCGACGTGTGACCTTTTAGCTCAGGAGGGCAGAGGAAGAAGGGGCCTTGTCAGAATTGGGATGGATTTCTGGGGGCAGGATTGATGCATGGATAGAGGGCAGTGTGAAAAGAGTCTTTCCCATGAGAAAAATGTATTTCCCCCTTAAACTTGCTTTGATGGATGGTACATGTTTTATGTTCAGTAATGTCCAGATTGGGTTTCGGCTAGTAAACCAGGAGGCAAGACTGCAGTGCGGCAGAAACTGTTACATGGTGTTGAACTATCACTTTTATTTAATAGAGGAAGTTTAGTATCGCTCTCAGCAGGCAGAGTGGGGAGAGCAGACTATCCAATTTTGCCTTTTCAATGCTCAATAGTTCATCTCTGTCCCCTGTCTCTGTGGAGGGAGGCTGTCAGTCATTCCACCAGTGCTCAGTCACCCCTACTGGGGAACTAAATATCCCTTTCCAAGAAGGAATTGTCAGCAGTTCTTACCTCCTAGGGGTGGGAATTTCCATGAGAGACTATACCACCTGCGAAAGCCTGAGAAAGAATTCAGGACTTTGAGATCATGAATGGTGAATATGAAATCTCTTAGACTAAGGATGGTGATTAACTTTCTTAGTCTTACTATGTACCTCTTCATAAAAGGGACATCTAAAGAACAAGTGTTCTGGGCTTCCTATCGCTCCCAATGGACAGGTGCAAAGTCTCTGAGTATCTAGTAAGATCATTGATCCCCTACTGGTGAGGCTCGCCGACCTCCCGCAAAAGCAAAAATTTGACCTATTGCTGTTAGGCGAAGTTCAAAAGATGACCTGGATGGTCGTCAGATTCTGTGTACAAATCTGTAGGCGCAGACCATCGCCCAACTCAAAATAGTCCGGCATGAAAATCCCCAAACTCAGTTCCATGGGTGACTCTGAGTCAACTCCCTGGGATAGTTTATTGTTGTACATTGTTTCTAAATTTATTGTTGTACATTGTTTTAATTGTCTGTTTTAACCATATTTGCACATCAGTTTCTAATGTTGTGAGTGTCCTCTATTTCAGAGGCTTCTACTTTGCAGCCTCTTATAGTTGTTTTAACTGGGAGTCTTTTAGTTCTTATGCTCTTACAGTTGTTTTAACTGCGTGTTTTTATTTGCTTTTAGTTCTTATCTGTTTTAATTATCAGTTTTTACCCATCCATTATCCGTGTTTAATCTTGTATTTTACTCAGATGTTTTATCCTATGCTTGTTTCTTTGTCCTTATTTGCTCTAACAATTATCGGTTAAAAAAATAAATAAATCCTAAATGCTATTTTATTTATATGTTGTTGTTGTTGTTGTTTTTTTGTTTTTTATCCTGGTCTGTGACCGTAATAAAGTTCATTCAACTTTCTTTGTCAGAGCTGGGAACCAGGCAGAGGGCCTTCTCGGTAGTGGCGCCCTCTCTGTGGAACGCCCTCCCATCAGATCTCAAAGAAATAAACAACTATCTGACTTTTAGAAGACATCTGAAGGCAGCCCTGTTTAGGGAAGTTTTTAATGTTTTATGTTTTATCGTGTTTTATCTGTTGGGAGCTGCCCAGAGTGGCTGGGGAAATGTAGCCAGATGGGCAGGGAATGAATGAATGAATAATGGAAGAAACACTTAATTGGCTCCCCTCCCTTCCAATTTATTTGAGACACTTTCAAGTCAACCTCCTGAGGTCCAACCTCCTACCATCCCATTCTCAATTTTAGTGGAATTTCCTTTCCAGTGGCTTTTGATCTGGAAAAATGAGCACAGCTCACAAAATGGAAGTTGTAGACTCAAGTAGCTCTTGGATTCCAAGGCTTACTAACGGACCTCATGAGCTCCCCGGAAAAGGCAGGTAGATGCATCCATCACAGGCTCCATTTTCCCAACCAGACTGAATCAGCAGCCCACTGGCTGTATTCTGAACTAACTGAAGTTTCTGAGCAGTCGTCAAAGGCAGCTCCATATACAATGCATTACAATGGCCAATCCCAAGCAGAAAATACTTTTTATGTATGTGACAACAGCCACACAGATGTTACTAGCCCAGAGGTGAAAAGAAGAAAGAGTCCCTACTAGAGAGGAATGGCAAACCAAACTGTTGGATTATGCCGAAATGGCAAAACTGACCAGAAACTCAGGAACCAAGAAGACAAAAACTTCAGGAAAGAATGGGAAAAAATTCATAATTTATTTAGGAGACCACTGTAAGCAGGTAACAACATTAGCAGGATTTTAATATCGCTTGTAATGTAACAAACACTTTGGATAATTATGGATAGATACAAAATATAGGTTATGAAATAATATGCAGTTGAAAATGTTAACAATAAGACCCATGGATGGGATGGTAGGAAGTCTTGAGATTCAGAGAAATCTCTACATACGGATGTGTATTTGATATTATTATAAACTTACATTTGTAAAACCAAATAAAAAATATTTCAAAATAAAAATAAAAATACAATGGTCAATCCCAGATATTACCAAAGAATGGATAACTGTGGCCAGGCTATCTCTGCTCAAGGAAGCAGCTGGCATACCAGCCTAAGCTAATGAAGGACACTCCTTGCTCATAGAGCAGTGATGGCCAAACTTGGCCCTCCATCTGTTTTGAGACTACAACTCCCATCATCTCTAGCTAACAGGACCAGTGGTCAGGGATGATGGGAACTGTAGTCCCAAAACAGCTGGAGGGCCGAGTTGGCCATCTCTGCCATAGAGGCTACTTGGACCTTCAGTAACAAGCTGGATCCAGGATCTACTGTATGAACTTAATTCTTGTAAGGCAAGTGTAATCCCACTCAGAACAGTTTGAACGCCAACTTCCTGAACAGAACCACCAGCTTCTTGGGACTGAGTTTCACTTTTTTGACCCCCTATCCTGACCATTACTGATTCCTGCCACTAATACTTCCAGAGCCTCATCTAAATCTGATGCAAAAGAGAGATAGGTGTCATTATTACACCTGATTCTTCCGAGATTCAGGATTGTGAGCAAAGTCCAAAGCAATCGTTCATCAAACGGAGAAAACACCAGCTAGTCACATCTGTTCGTGGAAACGTGCGTCTTTTTGGCGCCAGGTGGGATATCCGGTAGGACTTTGGGAGCAATGATATCAGGGAACAAATATGGTAATTGAATGAATACAAAGGAAAGCTGTTACTTTTGGACTGGATTTCCAAGGTACTTTCTCTGAGGAGGAAACCATAGCATTCCCTAGACTCACATTTATGGCTCACAGTTAGTTTCAATACTCAAGATAAATCTCTGCTTTCTCCATGACACTTGTGAATTTACATCATCTGTGGAAAGAATGTCGTATTGATTCCTCGTTAGGGAATGAGTACTTTGAGCAACTCCTATGCAGGTGTGTAAACTGGCTTTCTCTATCCCAGCTGCATACTCCAATGTGCTTTGCCCTTCGTTCCTCCAAACCTCATGGTCAGGGATCACATGTTTTAGATACATTGTAAGCTCGGTCCCAGCGCCTGCCAACCTAGCAGTTCGAAAGCACCCCCGGGTGCAAGTAGATAAATGGGGACCGCTTACCAGCGGGAAGGTAAATGGCGTTTCCGTGTGCGGCTCTGGCTCACCAGAGCAGCAATGTCATGCTGGCCACGTGACCCGGAAGTGTCTCCGGACAGCGCTGGCCCCCGGCCTCTTGAGTGAGATGGGCGCACAACCCCAGAGTCTGTCAAGACTGGCCCGTATGGGCAGGGGTACCTTTACCTTTACCTTAAGCTGTGTTTGCTTTACCAGGAAGACAAAGAGATTTAATGTTAGAGCCTTCTAGGTCAGTGTTTCCCAACCTTGTGCCTCCAGCTGTTTTTGGACTACAATTCCCATCATCCCTTGCCACTGGTCTTGCTAGTCAGGGATGATGGGAGTTGTAGTTCAAAAACAGCTGGAGGCACAAGGTTGGGAAACACTGTTCTAGGTACTTCAACTCCAGTACAGTGGTACCTTGCTTCTCAGACTTAATCCGTTCCGGGAGTCTATTCCAAAACCAAAGCGTTCCAAAACCAAGGCATGCTTTCCCATAGAAAGTAATGCAAAATGAATTAATCTGTTCCAGACTTTTAAAAACAACCCCTAAAACAGCAATTTATCATGAATTTTACTATCTAACAAGACCATTGATCCATAAAATGAAAACAAAGATCTATGCTATACAAAAAATCAAGACAGTATTGTAGATGATAAAAATTAAAATTATTATTTTTTTCTTACCAGCACTGATTATAGTCTTCAGATGGGGGCTTTTATCCATTTCCACAGTCACACAATCAATCAATCAGCAGCTGAACTGGGTTCCACACAGTCACAAAAACAAATTAACCGAAAAAGCCTCAGAAACAAAAATGCAAAATAAATAGCAAAAACAAAAAGCCAAATTTAATCCATTCCAGATGTCTGTTAGACTTCCAAAAAGTTCAAAAACCAAGGTGCAGCTTCTGATTGGTGCAAGTGCCCTGGAAACAATAGCCGACAGCCGCATCAGAAGTTCAGCTTCTGAAAAACGTTCAAAAACCGGAACACTTACTTCCAGGTTTTTGGCATTTGGGAACCAAGGCGTTTGAGTACCAAGGAACCACTGTACAGAACTGCAGTTGTCAAGGACTGTCTTCTCTGATAGGACCTGCATAGAGGTCTATTGCCTGATGTTGCCAATGAGCATGAGCAGGAAGAGGACCTTCTGAGTCATGGTACCCCATTTGTGCCATGCCCTTCTTCCAGGTTTTTGGCGTTTGAGAACCAAGGTACCACTGTACTTCAACTCTTGTATCCTCTTCAATCGCTCCTTGTTCATAGCTTGGTGTTGAGCAATTCTAAGTGACGTTTGGCCTTTACAGTTCCCTTATGGCTGACTATTGAATTTCTGCCCTCAATGAACAGTGTAAAGTGTGGCATTCTATATATTTAAACAACAAAAAATAATGTGCCTTACAACAAGCTTTCAAGCTTCTGTTCTCCATATTCTTCAGAGTCTTAAATTTTATTTATTTTGCTTTCTTTAACTCTATGCCTTCCTCTTCAGGTTTTGTGACCTTTTACGGTGTTGTGCGCGTTTCTGTTTTGACCGAATGCTGCCACCTTTTGTTTGAAAGAAGCGCATCCCATCATCTTTCAACAAGCAGAAACCGTATTTAGAAATCTTCCGCAACGGGTTGTCTTAATGGTCTTTCTAAGCTGATCTTGTCCAGCTAATCTTCTTTGTAAACTAGAGTCTCCTCAGGGTAGACACTATCTTAATCCAAAATCTTGTGAAGCATCTTATGTGCTTACAACACTGTATCTTTGTTGAATGTTCTTTCTGAAAGTATCATGTTCCTTCATGCACTTATCATTCAACAGTAACAAAAAGACACTTCTGAAATTCATATGCAGAGCATATCTCTTGTGTTTTTGTATGTGGTTAATAATTCCATCTTTGTTCCTGTTTTTAGTGCAATTTAACAATTAAGAGTGGAATTCAACATCACTATTACAGTGGTACCTCGGGTTAAGTACTTAATTCGTTCCGGAGGTCCGTACTTAACCTGAAACTGTTCTTAACCTGAAGCACCACTTTAGCTAATGGGGCCTCCTGCTGCCGCCGTGCCGCCGGAGCCCGATTTCTGTTCTCATCCTGAAGCAAAGTTCTTAACCTGAAGCACTATTTCTGGGTTAGCGGAGGCTGTTACCTGAAGCGTATGTAACCTGAAGCGCATGTAACCCGAGGTACCACTTTACAAACATTTTGTTTCTGCAAGTATATCAGAATCCCCTTCTCTAAATCAATTTCATTAAGTGTGCGGGGAGGAGAGAGAGAAGAAAGTTCCATTGTGCTTGAAGAAGTTCTTGTGCAGGGCTTCAGCAGCATTGTTGTTGTTGTTGTTTAGTCATTCAGTCGTGTCCGACTCTTCGTGACCCCATGGACCAGAGCACGCCAGGAACTCCTGTCTTCCACTGCCTCCCGCAGTTTGGTCAGACTCATGCTGGTAGCTTCGAGAACACTGTCCAGCCATTTTGTCCTCTGTCATCCCCTTCTCTTTGTGCCCTCCATCTTTCCCAACATCAGGGTCTTTTCCAGGGAGCCTTCTCTTCTCATGAGGTGTCCAAAGTATTGGAGCCTCAGCTTCACGATCTGTCCTTCCCGTGAGCACTCAGGGCTGATTTCCTGAAGAATGGATACGTTTGATCTTCTTGCAGTCCATGGGACTCTCAAGAGTCTCCTCCAGCACCATAATTCAAAAGCATCAATTCTTCGGCGATCAGCCTTCTTTATGGTCCAGCTCTCACTTCCATACATCACTACTGGGAAAACCATAGCTTTTACTATACGGATCTTTGTTGGCAAGGTGATGTCTCTACTTTTTAAGATGCTGTCCAGGTTTGTCATTGCTTTTCTCCCAAGAAGCAGGCGTCTTTTAATTTTGTAGCTGCTGTCACCATCTGCAGTGATCATGGAGCCCAAGAAAGTAAAATCTCTCACTGCCTCCATTTCTTGCCCTTCAATTTGCCAGGAGGTGATGGGACCAGTGGCCATGCTCTTCATTTTTTGATGTTGAGCTTCAGACCATATTTTGCACTCTCCTCTTTCACCCTCATTAAAAGATTCTTTAATTCCTCCTCACTTTCAGCAGCATAGTTTTGTTCAAAGAAATTGGATCAAATGTTTACTTACCCCATTATAATATTACAATAAAATACAACATGACAAAGATTCCTGACAGCCCACATCACAAGAACATCTCCCCCCCCCCAATGGAATTTATTTAAATCAACACTCCATTAATGCTTCTGGCAGAGAAACACAGTTCACTGATATAAAATATCCTTGAAGTTTAGGAAGCGTAAGAAAACTAAATGCTTGTTAATTGAATAACATTTCCAATTAGCCAGACCCAAATATATTGGAGAACAGGTTCCAACAGAAGAGGCTGTCAACTCTTGAAAATCCAGGTCCTTGGGGTTTTGTTTCATTTTTTTGCTGAATGCTTTAGCTGTAGCTTTTTCCATAATGAAAAGAGTATCCATAGAAAATCCTGAAAGATGTATTTATGCAGACTAAGCTCCCCGCCACCACTCCAGGAGTTCATTAAAGAATCTGTACATACTGAATCAACTATCACACATAGTCAGTGTCTGAGGACAGCTTTGCATGTAGAGAAACTGTAGTGCTATGCAGGAAATTATAAGGCTTATTTTTCAAGTCTTTGCTATGGGTGTTTGTGGATTTACTTTCATGCATTTTCCCTGTCCCAACACTTCCATTGGCCATTCTGGAACCCAAGTCTCTTAATCCCATTACAGTGGTACCTTGGTTCTCACACTTAATCTGTTCCAGGAGTCCGTTCCAAAACCAAAGCGTTCCAAAACCAAGGCATGTTTTTCCATAGAAAGTAATGCAAAATGGATCAATCAGTTCCAGACTTTTAAAAACAACCCCTAAAACAGCAATTTGACATGAATTTTACCATCTAACGAGACCATTGATCCATAAAATGAAAGCAATAAACAATGTACTGTAGTATAAAATAAATAAGACAGTATTGTAGATGATAAAAATTTAAATTATTTTTTCTTCTTCCCTGCACTGATGATAGTCATTGTTTGGATGGGGGGCTTTTATCTATTTCCAGTCACACAATCAATCAATCAATCAATCAATCAATCAGTAGCTGAATGGGGTTCCACACAGTCACAAAAAGAAATTAACCAAAAAAGCCTCAAAAACATAAACGCAAATAAACAGCAAAAACAAAAGTGCCAAGTACAGTGGTACCTTGGTTCTCGAATTTAATCCGTTCCAGAAGTCTGTTTGACTTCTGAAATGTTCAAAAATGAAGGCACTGCTTCTGATTGGTGCAGGTGCCCCGGAAACATTAGCCAATAGCCGCATCGGACATTTGGCTTCCGAAAAACGTTTGAAAAGCGGAACACTTACTTCTGGGTTTTCGGAGTTTGGGAACCAAGGCATTTGAGTACCAAGGCATTTGAGAACCAAGGTACCATTGTATTCAAGATTCAGTTACCCTGCTGCTGCCAGGATATTTCCCCTACTGTTGCCAAAGCCATAATTTTGTGTGAGCGGGTAATGTGCAAAAGTGACCACTGCCTATAAATTCTACATGGGGGCAGTCTTCTTATATCGCCCCTCTCCCAGTGTGGTCAACGGCAGCAAAAGCGCATGAGGGGCTAAGAATGAAGGGGCTTACCTTGACCTACTGTATCAGGAAGTTTCCTAGTGTGAGATCTAAAATCTACAGGTGCATAATGACAAATTTGCACAGAGGGTACTTATTTGCAATGACTTAGTCCAAGGACTCATTGTTTGGAAAGACCTATTAGCGAAATACCTCGAGATGTTTCTGCTTGCAGAGCTGACGCGATATCCTGGCAGGCTACAGAAACCTAAGTACAAATTAAATTACTTTTAGATGCAAATCACTTTCTTACAAGAAACCGTAACATTTATAACCTCTTCAGCAAGAGAGCACATGATGATTTTCGACGTTGTGTTGCGAGTTATATAAATCAGGCATGCCTGCGGTTTTAGTGCTATAAACTTTGTTAGGATTTGAAGAGCAAGATACTGCCTTGAACAGAAATCAAGGGGGAGGAAAACAGCATTAGAAAACTTGAGTAAAATTATTAAATAAGTTGTTTTCACGCAGTATCTGCTTCTGACGAGGGCAGCATGACATGAGCTGTAAAACCTGGGACCAAATCTTAATCCTTAAACCATTATCTAAGGCCTGAATGGTGCTTCAAAATCCTCCCTCTTTAAGCCCACCCATAAACAGAGACATTTTTGCCAGCAGACATAAGGCAGACCAGCATTCTTACGCTGGACTGGAAAAGCAACAATTTCCTGGCAGAGAGCACACTTGGTCAAGTTATAAAAGTGGTTTCACTTGAACAGAGCCCATGCTATCAACTTTTATTAGGGCACTGTTTATCTTGGACCTTGTGGGAGTCAGGAGAAGTTGTTCAAATGGAACTTTTAGGTAAACTTTTGTGCTGCATCTAATGGGCCATGGCTTCATGAAATACAGAACTTAGAAAGTACTTTATTTAACTTTAAAGCCGGTTTTTGGCTTTGAAAATTGCACGTGCGCTGACGTTACGCAGATGTAAACAAGACCAATTTTTGTATTTCGAGAACTTTGTTGTTTTGACTGATAGCACTTCAGTAAAATATTGCCTCGGCTTTGAATTAAAACATAGACGTTAACAATGCATTGCAGTTGTATAGCATAATGGCCTACAGAACTCTTGTCCATACTTTGGTTGAACTGACAAAATGTATTCAGCGTATTCTGGCAAGTGTTGATAAAATATGGGCATTATGGAGAGATGTTGGGGTATTATTGGGTTGTTGTTGTTGTTTTGATTATATATATCATGGTTTTATATTTTGATTTTGCGTGAACCGCCCTGAGACCTCCAGGTATAGGGCGGTATATAAATACTAATACTACTAAAAATAATGTTAAACTTTATGGGCTTGGCAACCTTCTGGTATGAACTGGCTTTTTTAATTGGTGGCATTTGCCTGGTCTGCTCATGAATTCTTAGAAGCCAAACATGATGTCATAGTTCAGGCAGGTCCGAGGTGTTTTTGGGGGGTGGGGGAACATTTATTCCTTGTGCTGAACAGTTCTTTCAGAAAAAAGTATTTTTGTACACACGTAAGCAAAGGAAGCTACCTTATTGCAAGAACATTTATCCATCGAGCTCAGTATTGCTAAACTGACTATCCGTGGCTATCCCAGGTTTCAGAGTTGGTACTTTACCATTCCTAGTACAGTGGTACCTCTGGTTACGTACTTAATTCGTTCCAGAGGTCCGTTCCTAACCTGAAACTGCCCTTAACCTGAAGCACCACTTTAGCTAATGGGGCCTCCCACTGCTGCTGTGCCGTCGCCGCACGATTTCTGTTCTCATCCTGAAGCAAAGTTCTTAACCTGAGGTACTATTTCTGGGTTAGCAGAATCTGTAACCTGAAGCATATGTAACCTGAGGTACCACTGTACAGCTGTACCTTGGAAGTTGAACAGAATCCGTTCTGGAAGTCTGTTCGACTTCCACAATGTTATATCAATTTGCATCTTCCAGATCAAAAGTTTATCTCAATGCAAAGTTTTCTGCAGTTATTTTCCCTCAGAACGGACCTGCTTTTAGCATGACCTCCTAATTGTTGAATTGGTGTTTTTCTTTCTCCCTCTCAACAGGCAGACACTCTTTAATTTGCAAAAGGAGGGAGAATGCCTGGAATGCAAGCTACCTCCTGTTAGCCTGCAATCATGGGGTCAATTTGCACTAATTGCACCAAAGCAGCTGTTGCCCTGAGGGGGTACAGAAGTGCAGTTTCTCAACCAGAGGCCAAAGGGAATAAGAGCTTACTTGCTCTTTCAGGAGCATTATCCAAACACCACTAGGCAACATGAAGGACAATAAGGCAGGGATCAGACTAATCCATTTGCTGCATCAAAGGCGATGAAGCCTTTAAAGTCTTACTTCGTCCTAAAACTGGCAGCAATTTTCAATTATGCTTTTATTGACAGATTCAGAGGCTTGTTGTCAACACAGCTAGTTAATTTGGATCCGGCATGATTTATGGGGCAATCTGAGATCTTTTTTCTTTTTTTAAGCCTACTTTAAATTCGACCCACCAGTGAGAAGACACTTGCATAGCATCTGTCTTCTGTGGCTGCATGAATAGAATAATAATAAAAATTCCTTAGTACAGTGGTACCTCGGGTTACATACACTTCAGGTTACATACGCTTCAGGTTACAGACTCCGCTAACCCAGAAATAGTGCTTCAGGTTAAGAACTTTGCTTCAGGATAAGAACAGAAATTGTCCTCCGGCGGCACGGCGGCAGCAGGAGGCCCCATTAGCTAAAGTGGTGCTTCAGGTTAAGAACAGTTTCAGGTTAAGAATGGACCTCCGGAACAAATTAAGTACTTAACCCGAGGTACCACTGTAGCACCTTAGAGACCAACTAAGTTTGTTATTGGTATGAGCTTTCATGTGCGTGCAAGCTCATACCAATAACAAACTTAGTTGGTCTCTAAGGTGCTACTGGAAGGAATTTTTTGTTTGTTTGTGTTATGTACTGAAGTTCTCACCCTGGGCCAGCAGGGGAATACTGTAGATAGTTATGCAAATGAAGGATCGAAAGTGACGTTCAGTGATTGGATAGTTTGTATGCAAATGAAGGATCGAAAGTGACGTTTAGTGATTGGATAGTTTTAGAAAGTTGCAACATTTACTTTGTTCTGGAGCTCTATATAAGCAGGCTGACTGAGCTCCTCAGTTCAGTTCTGTTCCAGCTTACAAATAAAGAGCTGCTTTGGAAGAATCGCTGTGTCGTCTGATATGTCCACCCACAACTTAAGAGTTTGTTTTGACTACGGCAGACCAACATGGCTACCTACCTGTAACTAGATGCATGAATAGGTCTTAAAGATGTTGCATTTCCAACTAAGCCCAACCCAGATGGCAAATTTATCCATGCAGGATCTGAGTCAGTGTGCCCTCAGATATAGCCATTGTTTTAAGCAATTTGCTGACGTCTGACCTTGGCCCCTAAACAGAAGATCATTTCAATGGTTGCAAACTGTTCTTGCTTTACATTGAGGGTGGCTGCAAATAGTCTCCTCCTTAAAAGAGGGCACATGTTGCGGTGAGACCTGGAAACTGACCCTCTTGTTGTGGGTGGGTATATTGGACAGCCACAACACCCGATTGGTAGGTCCCTCATTGCTGGGTTTAATCTGGTCAATGGGGTGCTGTCTCAATGGATTGAGGGTTCTATAAATACCTATGCACGTGACCCAGAGCTTCCTCTTTCAACCCGCCCACCTCTCCCTACTTTTAGGGCATTTTGTGATTGACCTTGCTATGCCGTCATGTGTCGTCAGGAGAGGGGCACGGCAGGAATTTCCCCCACTTGGCTGATTGGCTGTTGCCATTTGGGTTTCACCTGCTGCGTAGCAAATCACCACAACTTGTAAGGTTGCGGATAGGCACTGGTTCATGTGATAGGGATGGGAGAATGGTCTCGCCATCCCTATGTGAAGGGTATTCCATTAAAGGAATCCAGGGACTCAACTTGGTTTGGTCAACCCCAAGTGGGGGTTGTGCCTGTGCCTGAGTCCAGGGGAGCATCTGGGGAGTGGACATAGCCTGTACCCGGGCTTTTATCCTACCTCAGGTGTTCACCCTTGGCTGACCTATGATAGAGCTCTGGGTCAGCGCTACCTGCAAGGATGGAGGGAGCTAGTCGAACCAGAGCCTATGCAACCACTCACTTTTCTGTAATCAATAAAGTTGTGGCCTAAATTCTGCCAAAAACCAATCTAAAATTTGAGTCAAATGTGTTTTTAGTTAGGGGGGAGGTCTCTGGGTCTGAACACGCAATAGCATAACCTCATAGAAAGGAAACCCAGTCCTTTGCAGGTATTTCCAAGAAATTTGGACCTGTTGGGCTTGCCAACCACCTGTTGTTCATTAGCTTGCCAGCACTGAACAAGTTTTTTTGTGTGGTCCTTTAAGCAGGTTAGCTATCCGGGGAAGGAAGCATATAAAACGTAGATTTCTTACTTTTATTGCATGGTGTTTATACACTTGACTTTGTTATCATTGACCTTGTTCTGTGAACCGCCCTGAGACCTTCAGGTATGGGGTGGTGTGTGTGTGTGTGTGTGTGTGTGTGTGTGTGTGTGTGTAAAAGGTAAAGGACCCCTGGACAGTTAAGTCCAGTCAAAGGCCACTATGGGGTGTGACACTCATCTTGCTTCAGGCCGAGGGAGCCGGCGTTTGTCTACAGACATCTTTCCGGGTCATGTGGCCAGCATGACTAAACTGCTTCTGGTGCAACGGGACACCATGATGGAAGCCAGAACGCATGGAAACACTGTTTACCTTCCCCCACAGCAGTACCTATTAGTCTCCTTGTGCTGGCGGGCTTTTGAACTGCTAGGTTGGCAGGAGCTGGGACAGAGCGATGGGGATTTGAACCACCAACCCTCTAAGCCCAAGAGGCTCAGTGGTTTAGTCCACAATGACACCCCCGTGCAACAGTGTGTGTGTGTGTGTGTGTGTGTGTGTAATAATGATAATAATAATATCACACACCTACTAACTGTTTATTGAAATGAGAATATATTGTCACTCTCAAAATGTACCTAATTGCATCACAAACATTATATAGCAGGAAAATACTACCACTAAGTAAATAGCAGTAAATAACATTGTGAAATGAATCTCATATCCTCTTTTCCCTTTCCATACCCCTTTCTCATACAGAGGTAAAGCTATTTTAGTCCTATTTTGAAGTTCCAATGCCTCACCCAGTTAGAATCATGTGAGGGAGGGTGGGGACAAGCGGACTAGGTCTGCCCTCCCGTTTCTGCCCTATCGCCCATTACAACTTGGAAGGTTAGCTTCTGTCTTGGAGAGCCTGATTCACTCATGTCGGTTCCCTGTGCAGTTTAGAACCCTGGAAGATCAGGATTCTGGATCATTCAGGGAAACTACATGAGTAGTAATGATCCCCCAAGTTATACTTCAGACTTTTGGAGGGCAACAAGGACAGAGATGGAGCTAGCACAGCCACCTCCATCTCCCCAATGGTGTGGGAATGTCTGAATTGGGTTATAGGCTATAGTTTTGCTGCTCACTCAATACACTTTATAGCTATCATCTCTATAGTTGAAAAGAGAATTGATTGAGAGACAATGAACAGGAATGAAAGGAAGTGTCTTCTATGTTATAAGGCCATGAACCTGACCGTTTAGAATAAATTGTTGGTGTTTGACTTACACAGTTTATTTCTTTTTTGATCCGTTGCATATGTTAGGCTATATCTTTCAATGTTGTGGAAAATCTTTTGGGAAAATGTTGTGGGACTAGCAAGAGAGGTATGGGCACATAAGGGGAAGAAAGAGCACCGTATTTTTCTCTCTATAAGACGCACCAGACCATAAAACGCACCTAGTTTTTTGAGAAGGAAAACAAGAAAAAAAATATTTTGAATCCCAGAAGCCAGAACAGCAAGAGGGATCACTGCACAGTGAAAGCAGCAATCCCTCTTGCTGTTCTGGCTTCTGGGATAGCTGTGCAGCCTGCATTTGCTCCTTAAGACGCACACACATTTCCCCTTACTTTTTAGGAGGGGGAAAGTGTGTCTTATAGAGCGAAAAATACAGTATATGATGGAGAAACACCACAGACTCTGCGGGAAGGTAAAAGTCATCATTCAAAACCATTCTATTATTTCCTTTGAACTTTTTCACAGGTACCCTCAGCTGCTTTTAAATATACCTTTGTAATTCCAATTGTCATAACTCTGCAAATTTCTACAGAAAAGGGCTTCAAATCCTGGATTTCTGGAAATGAGATTCTGCAGCAGATTCTGTATGTCACCATCCAAAGAGAAACAGCCTTACAGGAACCTGCTGCTTGGATATAACTGTTGGTAATCAACCAAAGGGAACCCCATAACTAATTACAAGCACATGAGAGTGTTTATATGAGTATGAATACATTCCTAAATTGACTGATTCTGTGATCTGGTGCAGCATATGTCTGCCAGCCTTTTTAAAGGCCTGTAACTTGTCAGATAAACTCTAATTTCTCAGCTAGTGAGAGAGCACAGCTGCTGTGTGGGTCCAGAGTAACAAAAATAGTAACAAAAGGAGACTGAGCAAAAAAAAAAAGGTAACTGCTATTGGAAATTACACACACACACACATTGTTGAATAAATAATAAAATAGCATTGCTTTTCATATTGCAACTGTGTAACTCAGTTTGATACAAAAATTTAAATGTGATCTCCATCATTTGTCCTATTAATTTAAAAATGCTTTATATCACACACATTAAAAAAAAAAACCCCACACATGTTGCACATTGTTAAATCACATCTGTAGTTTAATTTTAAATGCTTCCAAGATACGTTGCATACAAAATATGTTGTGGTTGAGACACCAACCTGATTACAAAATGAATGTTCATCTTGTCAGTTGTGAAAGGCAAATGTTATTTGTTTACTCAGTTTTGTTTGTTGTTTAAAATCTAGCAATGGAAACCTGGAAAAAAAAGCTTGTATACAAAGTGTATTCTGGGAAGGTAGCCTTAAAGCTCCCAAAATACCGTAGTTGCCTGAAGTGACCACCTTACTCTGCCCAATGGTAGGACCGGCCCCCAAGTCAGAGCTCATGTGGCTGATTCCCTGAGTAAGGTGACCTGTGGCCCTCCAGATGTAAATGAATTACAATTGACCACTGGCCATGCTGAGTTGTAGTCCAACATCTCAAGGGCACTAGGTCCCCTAGCCCTGGGTTAAACAATGGATGCTTGCAGCCAGGTAAATATTTAGAGCAACCTCCCCCAACCTGGTACCATCCAGATGTTTCAGACTACAGCTCCTATTATCCCTGACCAAATGCACATACCAGCTAGGTAAAGGGATGCAGATGGTACTGTGGTCTAAACCACTGAGCCTCTTGGGCTTGCCGATCGGAAGGTTGGCGGTTCAAATCTCCGCGATGGTTATGAAAACCATAACTTTGTAGTAGACACTTTTGATTGCTATTCACTCATATTCAACTTAATGAGGTCCATGGATGTGCCAATAGATATTGTCAGGATGGGTCAGGCAGCCATTCATGAGCATAGACTTTGGTGGAATCTATACACATACAAAAAATACTGTGAAAATGCTTTTTTTTTTAATTAAAAAATGTTTTGATAAATTATATTGTATTTGCCATAGCTCACCATTGCCATCTAGTGTCACATTTCTATATTGTACTTCATAACATACTTAAAGTGTTTTATTAGCACCTCTATAGCTGAGTCCTTGGAAGAATCATTCTCCAGATCAGGACTTCTACTTTCAGTAAAGGGTAAAGGTAAGATAAAGGACCCCTGGATGGTTAAGTCCAGTCAAAGGCAACTATGGGGTGCAGTATCAGCCCTTTCACCTGGTAGGCAGTATTTGGTTCAGTGAAAAACTCTGTGCTGAATAGTGGGTATGGTATGAATACCTGGAGTTAATCCTTTTTGCCAGGTCAACAGTGAAATATATTTGACTTAAGGCTTTCGGCTCCTCCAGCATCCATCTTAGGCTAAGCCACTGAGCCTCTTGGGTTTGCCAATCGGAAGGTCAGTTGTTTGAATCCCTGCTATGGGGTGAGCTCCCATCGCTCTGTCCCAGCTCCTGCCAAGCTAGCAGTTCGAAAGCAGGTTGAAAGCAGTTCGAAAGCAGGAAGTAGATACAGTGGTACCTCAGGTTACGTACTTAATTCGTTCCAGAGGTCTGTTCTTAACCTGAAACTGTTCTTAACCTGAAGCACCACTTTAGCTAATGGGGGCCTCCTGCTGCTGCTGCGCCGCCAGAGCACGCTTTCTGTTTTCATCCTGAAGCAAAGTTCTTAACCCGAGGTACTATTTCTGGGTTAGCGGAGTCTGTAACCTGTAACCCGAGGTACCACTGTAAATAGGTACCACTGTGGTGGGAAGATATACGGTGTTTCCTTGCACTCTGGCTTCCATCACTGTGTCCCATTGCACCAGAAGCGGTTTAGTCCTGCTGGCCACATGACCCGGAAAGCTGTCTGTGGACAAATGCCGGCTCCTTCGGCCTGAAAGCAAAATGAGCACAGCAACCCCATAGTTGACTTTGACTAGACTTAACCATCAAGGGGTCCTTTACCTTTACCTTTTTTTTTTATCTGATGCATGAAGTGGGGACATTAATGGGCAGACATGTTTGAATACGCTATTCATTTTGCTTTGCCAATTTATCACCAACAGAGAGTGGGTTATACCATGTCTGTCTATCCTTTTGACTGCATCTCCACTAGAGATAGGAAGGCCTGGAAAAAACCTGGAAAAATGTTTTTTCCTGGGAAAATTGAAAAAGAAAAAAAACCAACGCAGTTTGATATAGTTTGAATATTCCACACACTCCACCCCCCCCAAAAAAAATTTTCCAGGAAAACAATGGCTTTGGGAAAAACCCAAATTTTCTGGGGGGGTTTTTTCCAGGCCTTTCCATTTCTAAACCCTTTCTAATTCATGAAATGCCACAATAAGTGATTTTCCAGATATAAGGAATCCTTTCTAAACCAATAAGCCACTTGACCGTTTGTGGGCTGCCCCAGACACAAAAGTGGACAGAACAGTGAATGATAATTTTATCTTTTTTAAAAAAATATATATGACATTGCCCTCAAGTACTATATCAGATGGCAGAAATAATGTTATATTTTTAAGGGGAAATAATTCCAACTTTATACATTTCCCCTATTTTTAGAAGCCTTTCTCCCCTGATCTTGTGTTCTAGATTGCTGATTATTGTCCAGTCCTTTGTGCACCTATGACTTCTACCACATAATTTTTCTTCTGTCTGTATGTACAAAAGGCAGCTGGAAAATTTTGTATTTCAGTCTGCTTGACAATCAAGGCAATATCACATTTTCCAGCAGAGGAACAAAATCCTTGCTGTGTGATTTAACAGTCAGCTCTTGCTTTCAGAACAGTGTGCACTTTGTTTATCTGAGGATTAGTGAAAATCCCATAATTCATCACTAGTCTGTCAGAAGTAAGTTTTAGTTGATTTAGTGCTTCATTCTACATTGGAAATGTATACACTTTTACCTTAAATGTTTAATGTTCTTTCTCAAGCACTACTTTATGGCATCACGTTTTATTTATAATAGCTTCAGTTTACTTTTTGAAATGACAGCTCATATTAATGAATTAAGAAATGCTTTATAGAACATTGCTAGGGAGATAAAGACATATGACCTGATAAAATGTCTTCAGGAGACTGTTATAATACAGAGGTTGTATTTTAGGGAGACTGCAAATTTATTTTCACATATACATTAGCCTATCAAATACTGATGATAAAAATTTCTAGTAGGTTATTAAATCCAAAACAGAAGTATACTTTTACCTTATATTCAGGTTTCCCCCCCCCCCATAGTGGGTCTTGCAGCTACTGTATTTGGATTAATGTAAATAATCTGATATTGTAGTTAGAAATATGTCTATGTATTTTGATTTTTTCCGTATCATAGATTGCTTTGAGATCTGTGAATAGCAAGTGATCTATAAATCAATCAGAATGATAAACAAACAAAATACAAATAATAATGTATGGGAAACAGCAATCCATTAAAGCCATTCTTTCATGCAGAATATCTGAACTCCGCCCCCCCCCCAAGGTACACTGGAAAATTACTGTATATTTTGCTCTATAAGACTCACTTTTTCCCTCCTAAAAAGTAAGGGGGGGTGTTTGTGCGTCTTATGGAGCAAATGCAGGCTGCGCAGCTATCCCAGAAGCCAGAACAGCAAGAGGGACTGCTGCTTTCACTGCGCAGCGATCCCTCTTACTGTTCTGGCTTCTGAGATTCAGAATATTTTTTTTCTTGTTTTCCTCCTCCAAAAACTAGGTGCGTCTTGTGGTCTGGTGCGTCTTATAGAGCGAAAAATACGGGTAGCTGCCACTTAGAATGATGTAAGGACACCAATGTTTTTACCTAAGAAAACGTCACTTGTTTTCCCTTTTCCTTAGAAACCCAGTCCCATCACAGATTCCACATTGGCCTCTCATTCTACATCCAGTACTTTATCAGAACTTATCTTTCTGCAAGGCTGTTCCCAATCTGCTCTTCTCCCATCATAGCAAATCTCTCTCTCCCCCCCCCCCCCCCCAATGGCAGCTTCTGTATAAGAGGAGTTAAGATCACACCACTAATGTCTTGGCTTCTGAAAGGAAATCCCATCTCACTAAGGTCATAAACACTCACCTTCGTGCTGGGTCTGTGAGCCCTACTAAGTTTAATTATGAAGTCTCTGACATCTGTGTTAGGTGGGCTAAGAACCAAAAGGCCAGGTTGATAAAATATTGCATTTACCGTATGTTTTAAAAGCACTGAGTGGATTTAGAAGGCTTCATTTGCATCCAGGCAAACATACGAGCTCACAACACATTAGCACTAGATCTCATTTCTCAGGGTTAGGATTCCACTTTGGGTTCACAGAGTATGATGGAAAAAACCAGAGGGGCAAATCCAAACACGAAAATGTATACTTTGTGTATTAGCTCGAGTCGGTGTCTGCCAACTACCTCCTGCTAACAAATGGTTTCTATGAGAGTCTAAACAGTTTATTTGAAACTTCCATAATCCTAAAATTGTGGCTAGTAAGCTGCAGGAATGCCTGTACAGTGGTACCTCGGGTTACAAACACCTTAGGTTACAAACACTTTGGGTTGCAGACCCGGAAGTAGTACCTCGGGTTAATAACTTTACCTCAGGATGAGAACAGAAATTACGCAGCGGCGGTAGCAGGAGGCCCCATTAGCTGAAGTGGTACCTCAGGTTAAGAACGGTTTCAGGTTAAGAATGGACCTCTGGAATGAATTGTTCGTAACCAGAGGTACCACTGTAAATTCTGATTCAGTACCATTGTTTGTGATGTTGCATTGGCACAGCAGTGTGAACCCCCAATAAGTTTGTACAGCAAGTTTTAGGGGTGGGGTGGGACTCATTGACGAATTTTACTCAAAGGAATGTTTTGTGTGTACAGTGGTACCTTGGTTCCCAAACTCAAATTAGTTCTGGAAGTCCATTCAACTTCCAAAAACGTTCGCAAACCAAGGCACGGCTTCTGATTGGTCCCAGAAGCAATGCTGACAGCTGAAACAGACGTTCGGCTTCCAAAAAAAATTTCACAAACCGGAACACTTCTGGGTTTGCAACGTTCGGGAGCCGATTTGTTCGGGAGCCAAGCTGTTCAGGAACCAAGATACCACTATATATCAAAAAGTTTCAACTTTTTTTAAAAAAAGGGCCATGATGTAAAACCACCACAATTTAAGAATAAAAAAAGAATAGATAGGAACCAGCTTAATTGTATACATCTCCATTAGCATTATTGCTTTCTCAATTAAAGAAATATCCCAACTAAGTTTTCTACTGCTGCATCTTTTCAACTTTAATGATATCTATGCAAATTTGCAACCCCGGAAAACAGCAATGTTACTGTTTAAACAACTAGTATAAATAGTGAACCGCTCCATTAACAAGAATATAAATAAATTGAGACAGGTAAGAGTTCTCTAGAGCTCCAAGTTTAGGTTATGCAAAAACTTCAACAGCTGTAATTTGTAGGTCCTTACAGACTGAGAGGTGTGACTGATGTGAACTGTAGGAATCAACATTCGGTGAATGTATATTTTGTCACTTTGCCAAAAGCCAGGACTTTGCGAATGCTGTTTTCAATGTCTACAGTCTTTGGATAAGGATACATCTCTTTCTAAAACAATTCCCTGGAAGAGTATTAAGATACACATTATGAGAGCAACTCAATGTAATGCTAAATCTATCTATCCATAAATGCAAGAATTTCTGCTTACTTTCTTCAACAGTATTTGCTGTCCTTATGCTGTATGCTGTTCAGGCGGTTCTGCTTAACCCCATGAGCCAATTTTTTTTGGGGGGGGCACAGAGGTTTGGGACAAGAGGGGGTGGGAGCCCTGTTGTACTAGCAAAAATTCTTATGTGGGCATCTGCTAGTGGAACTGGTCATTTAAATCAAGCCCATTGTTTACAGAAATAGAATATATGATATTGTTAGTTTTTTGACTACTTTCTGGACTTTTAGTACACATAACTGAATGCCTTCAAACTTGTGCAAAGTACTAGAAATGGCACCAAAAAGAATGAGCATAATTTAAAGGTTTTATTTTTAAAAACAAACAAACACCAAAACCAACTAAGGCAAATAAATATACCGATTTTTAAAAGGGCATCTCATGACACCAGTTAAATTTCATTGGCTCAGTGCCATTTTAAGCAGTGCAGATACAAGGTTGGGTGTATGGAAAATATCATCCCCGAAAACAACTTGCAACAGTTTCTGAACTGAATTGTAAGTGCAAAAGGTAGCAGGAAGAAAGGGAAAATATGCACAAAAAGTGACGTAAAAGTGACCTGGCTTTTTCTACATTGGATGAGATGGTCTTTCCTTTCATTTGGCACCTTCCGCTGGTTAAATTGCAAGCTGGCTTGTTATAAATCTTGCTGCAAAGCAGTTACTTCAAATCATGTTCAGCTTCACTTGCTTAAGGAAGTGGAGGGTGCAATTGACTTTGTTTTGTGACATTTTAGAGCCATCTTCTGGTTAGCTTTATATATTAAAAATACAGTGGTGTGTAACATTTTTGGATGCTTGTCACATGAACAGGGAAAAAAATAGCAGTTGTCTTTGATCTGTTGATGAGCTTTTTTATAAATCACTACCATCCGTGTGGGGAGGGGGGGAGATAATGTTTCAGGGGTGCTTGCTGTTCTTTCTCTCTTGAGTACCGTATTTTTCGCCCTATAGGACGCACCGTCCCATAAGGCGCACCTAGTTTTTTCAGGGGGAAATAAAGGAAAAAAAATTATTTCCCCCCAGGCGCGGGGCTGGGGCTGGGGAGGCCCAAGCTTCTCCCGACCCCAGTCCCCAAACAGGCAGCTCTCTGCAAGCCGTGGGAGCCCAGCGCTGGCTCCCGCTGCTTGCTGAGAGGTCCGCGAAGCCTGGACGCACTGAGCTCAGCGAGGGCAGGCTTCGGCATGCAGGCAACTCTCCGCAAGCAGCAGGAGCGCTCCCACTGCTTGTGGAGAGGTCCGCGAAGCCTGGAGCGCTGAGCTCAGCGCACGCAGGCTTCGGCATGCAGGCAACTCTCCGCAAGCAGCGGGAGCGCTCCTGCTGCTTGAGGAGAGGTCCGCGAAGCCTTGAGAGCGAGAGGGGTCGGTGCGCACCAACCCCTCTCGCTCTCCAGGCTTCAGCGAAAGCCTGCATTTGTCCCATAGGACGCACACACATTTCCCCTTCATTTTTGGAGGGGAAAAAGTGCGTCCTATAGGGCAAAAAATACGGTATTTAACATGGAACAGTGAGTGGTCCAGAGATGTCAGGTGGTTATTTATCATCCCACCCCACCCACTTTCAGCGCACGCAACACACCTTACATTGTCAAGTGTTAAATTGCGTAAAACCTATATGGAAATTGTAAGTCTCCACATCTTGTAAGCCCCAGATATAACCTTCAAATGAGATTTTCAATAGCTGGTTGCCACGCAAACTTTATTTGTTGGGTAGAACATGTTGTCAGAAGCTGACATTTTAATTAGCTTTTTCTCATTGGTGATTTACAGCAGCCTCTGAATTCTTAACACAGTTTAGACCAGGCATGTCCAAAGTCCGTTTTGGGGGCCTAATCTGGCCCGCCGGATGGTTTAATATGGCCCTTGTAGCAGTTTATTTCCTGGGGTAAAATCCTTAAAAAAGTTCAACAACTTTGGTCAGCCCTTTGGTCAGCCCTAACAGCCCTTCACTTCATCAGATCTGCCCCTCTTTGAAAAAAGTTTGGGCACCACTGGTTTAGACTGTGTGCACTGTGTGTGTTGTGTGATAGACTTTTGGTGCTATTGTGTGGAGTGCATTTAGAAGATTTGCCCAAGGATTTCTGATCAACCCGAGACCATGTTGTTCATTGTAAATCAAAGCACCCTTCATCTCACCTCCTAAATTACATTGATATCGCAACATTTTAGCTGTGGTGCTGAATGGGGAAATCGTAGTCAGTTTGGATATACGAAATGTTGAATGCACCGTTAAATATTCAGTAACATAAATTAAGTTTGAAAGGTGTTAACATAAACTACAGCCGATGTGGTACCCTTCATATCAGACCCAGCCAGTGTGTTCAGTGGTCAGGGATAATGAGTGTTATAACCTAACACTATTTGGATGGCACTGCATTGATTATCCCTGCCTTAGAAATATTTTTCCTTCCTTCATTTGATCTCTCTCATTTTCTCGTCTGACATTCTTGGTCACACAGAGGCCCCTATTAAACACACTAATTACTAATCATTTTTCAAATCACAGTAGATATATTTTTGTTAAAAGTGCATAGTGGCTACATGGCTGTAACAAGGAATTTGCACAGGACAGGCAACAACATGAATAGTTTACTGTCATACAAGTGTTCCTATGCTTCCAATATTCACCTTTCATAATCAGGGTTGCCCATCAATTTTGATGTCTGGTTCTTCACAAGAACAATTATTCTCTAGCCAGAAGCTTACATTTGAGGTTCCACCACAGTTCCCTTTAATTATTTTTAACACTTTGCAGGTTACAACAAAACAGAGAACTGTGGTTGTGGTTTTTAAAGCTATTTTAATCTCTGAACCCCTTTCAGTATCATAGATTATGATACCTCTTGAGTATTTGAAGAATTGCCACTTAAATAAGGTTTGCAAGAACTACAAGTCAGGTGGCTGTTACAAGAAGTTGTGTTGTATTCTGTGAGTTCCTATGCGCCAGGAGAACCAATAAATTTTGCCAACAGGTGTAATGGTTGTGGATAATCACTGTTAACTCTGGCCAGCTGGGCACTTTTCCAGAACTTAATAAGAAAAATTCCAGACTTGAGAACACACTCCATGCACTTTTGGAATTTTTGGCTGCAACTTGAAAACTTAAAATGTTCTGCGGACAAGCCTTTGCAAGAGATTTTAGTTTCTTCTAGAGCACTGTTGTCATTTTCAGTAAATACGCAGCTCCCTTCAGTCATTATTTGCTGCTTGAATACATTTGTGGAGTGACATATTATTTAAAGAGTGCTTTTTAAACTGGTCTCAAATTAGAAAAAATACAAAATGTTCAGGATGCTACCTTTGCAAAAGAAAATATGGGACTGATTTGATTTAGAAGAGTACAGCAGCAGCTTTTAACATGCTGGCTGAATTTGATTATTCATCAAAGTTGTTCCAATGAATGTAATGAGAACATAAAAGTCGAGAGTCAGTCAAAATTCTTTACTATTTAAAAAAGAGGACACACACTTAAAGTTTTGACGGCTACTGCAATTTTATAGTTCATCTCAGAGCTGCAGCTACAGCAATCTTCCCAGCCTTTAACTCTTGCTGGAAAGAGAGATGGGAAGGAAACCTGCTTAAATTTCTTAAATTTCCCTCCCCAATCTTGGAGCTGGCAGAGGGGGCAGGACCCATTATAGATGTTGCCAAGATGATCTCCCAACATATCTTCAGCTTCCATTCCACAGAAATACTTTTTATCTTGCTCATTACTCTTGCTGTGGCAAGTGTGACGAGTGTGATTTTTTTTGAATGTCGCCTCTCCCAGATCCGGATACAGTGGTACCTCAGGTTACAGATGCTTCAGGTTACAGACTCTGCTAACCCAGAAATAGTACCTCGGGTTAAGAACTTTGCTTCAGGATGAGAACAGAAATCGTGTGGCAGCGGCAGCGGGAGGCCCCATTAGCTAAAGTTGTGCTTCAGGTTAAGAACAGTTTCAGGTTAAGAACGGACCTCCAGAATGAATTAAGTTCTTAACCTGAGGTACCACTGTATTATGTGTAAATGTGAGATTTGAGTACCAGACATATTGCTACTTCTGGTGAAGAGTGAGATGGCATTTCTCCAGTATGCATACAGAAATCAGCCAGAGTAGTTGTTGAACTTTACCTCAATGCTGACAAGGTTCTCTCTCCTAAAATGGATGTTGCTGGCTGTTCAGAGTTCCAGCTAGCCGTTGCTTCACAGCAGGGCAATCCACCCTTTCCTGCTTCAGTTATTCTTTCAAACACTCTACACCAGTAGTTAATAATAATAATAATAATAATAATAATAATAATAATAATAATTTATTACTTATACCCTGCCCATCTGGCTGGGCCTCCCCAGCCACTCTGGGCGGCTTCAAACAGAATATTAAAAAGACAATCAAACATTAAAAACTTCACTAAACAGGGCTGCCTTCAGATGTCTTCTAAAAGTCTGATAGTTGTTTATGCCCTTGTCATCTGATGGGAGGGCATTCCACAGTACTGGTGACACCACAGAGAAGGCCCTCTGCCTGGATCCCTGTAACTTCACTTCTCACAGTGAGGGAACCGCCAGAAGGCCCTCAGAGCTAGACCTCAGTGTCTAGGCAGAACAATGGGGATGGAGATACTCCTTCTCCAATTGGTGATCCATGGACCCCTGGGATCTGCATCACGCACCCAGGGAGTCCATAGCACCATAATTACTAATTGGGAACCGCTGCTCTACATGGCAAAGCTACTGAATCTGCTTGGTCCTCACTGGACTTCATTTCATAGAATCAAAGAATTACATTTGGGCTGCATTTCATCGAATTTCATTTGGGTTTTGCAATGCGAATTGGGTTTTGTTCCAAGCAGAAGAAAAGGCCAAGTCTACTGGGATATCAGACTCCTTGCATGATCCTAAGCAGCTCTTTGGATCTCAGCTGTAGTGTTTACTATATCAAAGAAGTCAGGTGACAGTGACAGAGAGTTGCCCTGAAAAGAAACTCAGAGGTAGAAAAGAGACAAAGTCTTTGAGTTTCGGGGGGGGGAGGGGAGAGGGAGAGAGAAGGGAAACGAGTTCCAAATATTTGTGGTGCAGCTCTTGGAAAGATACCATACCAAGTTCTTCAGTGGCTACATAATCCTTTGCCCTCATCTTATCTAAGTGTGTGTATGTAGCAGGCTTTCAAACCAAATACTTTCTTTGATGACCCTGAGTAGAAAGGACTTAGTAGAAAATTTGGTGATGGGAGTAACCCCGGTGAGCTTGAAGGCTTTGGGTTTTCAAAATACCAGTAAATAAATGGAAGCACAGCATGCACCAATTGTTACCCTTCGTATTTTAGACATGGGTTTCTTTCCAAAAGGGAGATACCAAATTTTGCGAGGTTGGTGACCAAACAAGAAATGGGGATATAGAAAGCTTGCTTATGCTGACTGGAAGTGGCGCAGACAGGAGGGAGAACAGAGAGGGAGGGACAGAATGAGGTGGCACAGAATGAGGTGGCACACACACAGAGAGAGAGCAGTTCCTGTGGACCAGTGTCCTTTCATATGAAGAAGGTTCCTTATGTATGGTTTATTCATTGAGACCAAGAGTACGTCTCAGACTCGGAGATCTCCCTCTGCGTCCTATGGTCACTATCCATAGAATGTGACACTTTGAAATCAGGTAGTGGGAGAAAAGCAATGGCAAACCTGGACAGCATATTAAAAAGCAGAGACATCACCTTTGCCAACAAAGGTTCGCATAGTTAAAGCTATGGTTTTCCCAGTAGTGATGTATGGAAGTGAGAACTGGACCATAAAGAAGGCTGATTGCCGAAGAATTGATGCTTTTGAATTATGGTGCTGGAGGAGACTCTTGAGAGTCCCATGGACTGCAAGAAGATCAAACCTCTCCATTCTTAAGGAAATCAGTCCTGAGTGCTCACTGGAAGGACAAATCCTGAAGATGTCTTCTAAAAGTCAGGTAGTTGTTTATTTCGTTGACATCTGATGGGAGGGTGTTCTGCAGGATGGGTTCCACTACCGAGAAGGCCCTCTGCCTGGTCCCTGTAGCCTCACTTCTTGCAGTGAGGGAACCACCAGAAGGCCCTCGGAGATGGACCTCAGTGTCCGGACTGAACGATGGGGGTGGAGACGCTCCTTCAGGTATACTGGGCCAAGGCCATTTAGGGCTTTAAATGTCAGCACCAAAACTTTGAATTGTGCTCAGAAACACACTGGGAGCCAATGTAGCTCTTTCAGGACCGGTGTTATGTGGTCTCGGCGGCCGCTCCAGTCTAGTTGCCGCATTCTGTATTAGTTGTAGTTTCTGGATCACCTTCAAAGGTAGCCCCACATAGAGCGCATTGCAGTAGTCCAAGCGGGAGATAACTAGAGCATGCACCACTCTGGTGAGGCAGTCCGCGGGCAGGTAGGGTCTCAGGCTGCGTACCAGATGGAGCTGGTAAACAGCTGCCCTGGACACAGAATTGACCTGCACCTACATAGACAGCTATGAGTCCAAAATGACTCCCAGGCTGCACACATGTTCCTTCAGGGGCACAGTTACCCCATTCAGGACCAGAAAATCCTCCACATCTGCCCACCCCCATAAAATTCAGCTATTTCAAAATACAGTGACTTTTCTTTGTGGCAGTGCCTAGAATTTGGAACTCTCCCCTGCAGATGTGTGTCTATCAACTTTGTTTTAGCCTTTTGCCATGCTGAAGGCATGGTCCTTTACCATGGTCTTTGAGAGGAAATATATTTTGTTCCGAGGGATACACTTCTCTTGCTGTATGCTGTTGTGTTCGATTAGGAACAGCCATACTTGTTTCACTTGTCTTATATTGTAACCTGCTGTGGGACTTTATGGTGAAGGGTAAGAAAGCTAACAAACAAACAAACAAACAAACAAACAAACAAACAAACAAACAAACACATACTGGCCTGCCCCATGCAAAGTTTTGGATTAAAAACGTCTATACATTTTTATCTCTATCAATTTTGTGGGTTACCTTTTGAAAATAAAATAATAATGATGATGATGATGATGAAGAAGAATCCTGAAATAAAATAGGAGGCTGCAGTGGAACCTCCCCAACCTTAGTTGTAAATATCAGGGGATTATGTAAGGGGGGGAGAATGTTTTAAAAGTTTTTGTACATGTTACTGCATTCTTATAATAATAATAATTTTAAAATGTTTTCAGATTAAGGTTCTTTCAAAAGCAAAGCACTTCTTAATGGTTTTTATGGAACAGTAGGGTTCTTTTTAACAGATGAAATAAAATAAAGAAATAATCTCATTATAGCCTTATCCTTAAAGGCTTCACTATGAGACAGCAAATACTACTTATACATTATATTTATACTTGCTCTTTTTCACACAAAAGGGAATCTTGAAAAATCATTTGTTCGCCAGATTTATGGAGTGTTAGCCAATAAACTATGATTATTTTCAGCCTTTTTGGAGAGACTGGGTTTTTTGTTGTGTTGTTGCGTTGTTCTCACAGCCAGAAGCAGTAAAGTAATAAATCATGCAATAATGTCATGGATAATTATCATGTTTCTTGGTGTGCTTTGAGCTGCAGGTGTGTTCAGCCATACTATTTGGTGCATTTAAGCCACTTTATTTACAACCCAATGAAATGTTTTTGGAATGTTTCCTCATTTTCAGAAAGGATTTTTATTTGGTATAATACTTAACCAACATTTACCATCTGTTGTGAAGGCAAATATTCATTTCATTGTGCAGTTTAATGCTGATCTTCATTCATTAACTTCATATTTTAACTATGTTATTTCTAAGCTAAAGATCAGCAACAGATGTGGTTTCTACAAGTAGATGTCTATAATGGTTATCTAGACGGTATATTTAATACTTCAAAAGTAAATAAGGGCTTGGAGCAGATTGATATCCCCTGCAATCAACTTCCCTTAATCAGCTCCCTTAAAATTACTGAGATTCTGTAAGAAATTGTATATTTTCCCTTCTAAATGAGACATCCTAGTTGGAGCAGCTGGATGGCTAAAATGAAATTCTGGACCCCTTTCGCCCCACCCTACAACTAAGAGTAACATGAGGGTAACATGCGGGCATTTTCCACCAGTCCAGAAACTAGCTATGTGTCCATATGCTTTCATGTCACCCTCCATATTTCCCAAGGATTTTGTGATCAGGAGTTATTTAAGATTTGCGTGTTCAGACCCAGAGACCTCCCCCCTAAATAAACACACATTTGACTCAAATTTTAGTTTTGGGTTTTGGCAGAATTTAGGCCACAACTTTATTGATTACAGAAAAGTGAGCATAGGCTCTGGTTCGACTAGCTCCCTGCACCCTTGCAGGCAACGCTAACCCAGGGCTCCAGCATAGGTCAGCCAAGGGTGAACACCTGAGGTAGGTGGAAAGCCCAGGAACAGACTCTGTTCACTCCCCAGATGCTCTCCTGGACTCAAGCACGGGCACAACCCCCGCTTAGGGGTTGACCAAACCAAGTTTAGTCCCTGGATTCCTTTAACGGAATACCCTTCAGATAGGGAAAGCAAGAATGTTCTCCTATCCCTATCACCTGAACCAGTGCCTATCCGCAACCTTACAAGTTGTGATGATTTGCTACACGGCAGGTGAAACCCAAATGGCAACAGCCAACCAGCCAAGTGGGGAAAATTCCTGCCCTGCCCCATTCCTACGACCGATGTCACACGACTGCATAGCAAGGTCAATCGCAAAATGCCCTAAAAGTAGGGAGAGGTGGGCGGGTTGAAAGAGGAAGCTCTGGGTCACGTGCATAGGTATATATAGGTCCCTCGATCCGTTTAGACTGCACTCCATTGGCCAGATTAAACCCAGCAATGAGGGACCTGCCAATCGGGTATTGTGGCTGTCCAATATACCCACCCACAACCAAGAGGTCAGTCTCTGGGTCTCACGGCAACATGTGCCCTCTTTTAGGGAGGACACAATTTGCCTACATCTCCTCCTCTGTTCTGAATGGGACTTGTGTTTCTTTGAACTGAGGCCTACTCAGGAATCAACAGGGCAGAAACAAATGCATGTGTGTATCTTTTCTCCTGTGGAACTGCACGGGGAACTCACAAACCTAGTCCAGAGAACAAGGCATGTTACGGTGTGCTACCAAACTACGGATACCCAACCTGTGTATGGCACTGGATGTTGCTACTGTGGTTATGGCTGTCTCAAGTTATGTAGCACACCTTCATGCGAATAAACCAACAGCACAGCTGAGTACCCACACAATTTAGTTTTCGGGCACCAACTATGCTGTGAAGTTAATAAATGGAGCAAAGTGTTGGTCTGAATTAAGGGAGGAAGAAACAAGTTATGTTTTACTCTTCCATGGGGTTGTGTGAGCATGCTTTGTGTCGTTTCTTGCCCTCGTGCACTCCAAGATTGCCACTTCCTTTTTAGTACAAAGCATACTGGCAAACTATGGCTTTCTCTTACCTTTCAAAGTCAGCCATGATTTACAATCCTGGCTTGGATAGCAACCCATAGTTTGTTGATTTGGATATACAGTCATACCTCAGCTCCCGAACGCCTTGGGAGTCAAATGTTTCGGCTCCCGAATGATTGAAAACCGGAAGTGAGTGTTCCGGTTTTCAAACATTCTTTCGGAAGCCGAGCATCCAACAGGGCTTCCACGGCTTCCAGTTGGCTGCAAGAGCTTCCCGCAGCCAATCAGAAGCCATGCTTTGGAAGTTGAATGTTTTCGGAAGTTGAATGGACTTCCAGAATGGATTCTGTTCGACTTCCGAGGTACTACTGTACCTGCAAATAATGGTTTTTGCTAAAGAGAAGCGACTCCCTTTGTATTAGAGCATGGGGAGTGCTCAAGCATAAGCCATTTTCTTGTAGTGCTAAACCATAGTTTGGTTTTATGTCTGAGCTGAGTTTTATGGGGTGTAGTGTTCCTACTAGACTAGTTTCACTTTCATTCTGTTTGGCTTTCATGATGAGTGTAATATCTTTTAAAGCCTGTTTACGTAAAGTCATTATTTACTCTTTCATCGGAACCATCTGTGATTTGCGCTTGCCTGCAAACCAGGATCAAACTGTAGTTTCCCTGTTCAGACAAAATGACAAACCATGGTTTCCTGAAAACTAGGACCAGAATTTACTGGTACGAGAGGACAAGGGAGCATTGGATGCCCTAGTCTCCTTGAGCCTTTTTCTTGTGTCTCAACACACTCTTGCTTTATTAGTCTAGGAAGGTTGTTCAAATTTTCCTTGTTGAATGTCAGCCAAGTCTCAACAGCGGCAGGCAACAGAGCCTCAGATCAACTCCCCAAGAGCCTTTGCTCTCTCATTTAGAGTTTCTTTGCCAAAAGGAACTGCACTGATAAAGTGTAGCATTCCAGAGGTAAGATTTTTTTTAAAAAAAGAAAGCAGCATTCTGCCTTCTGCAGAAACAATATGTACTCCCCTGTCCCAAAGCTAATCAGAATTTTATTGCCCAATGTGTTATTTTTTAATATAAAATTACTTTTATTGATATTATGCACATGCCTTTGGTTTTAATCTCAGCAAACATGGCATTTGGTAGAAAAGAGCACAGTAATGACTTTCCTTACATTCTGTTTTTAAGGGCTGCTTATGAAGAATGAAGTTATACAATGCTTTAATAGTAAATTTGTGCTGTGGCTTCAACACTGGACCTACGTACCTGGGAGTAGTACTTCTGAATCAGGGGTGCCAACTTCAATAAAATATTGGGGGGGGGGGGGGAGTTAGCCCTGCCCTAGCATAATTGATCACATGATGCAGCGCACACACATTATTTGACTGAAAATGTCAATCAACTTGGGGACGTCCATCAAATATTTTAGGGGGGGGGGCAAAGGGACCTCACCCCCTAGGAGTTGGCTCCTATGTTCTGAATCTGTAGGATTGCACTGTGATAAAATGGACTATTGTCAGTGTGTACGTGTGGCCTGCCACTTTGTAGAAGACCGAATTGCTAGAGAAGTTGTCGTCCTTTTTAGGTTCAAAATCCCTTCGTTAGGTCACATTGCCAGCTGGGTCCGGGTGATGTCATTTGGCTCCAGTCTTCCATGTGGCAAGATTGCCGTTACTCTGAATTCAGCATGAGACAAAAATAAATTGACACTGAAATCATTAGTTTTACTTATTTAAGGAAGTAAAATGCCTCTACATGTGTGTGTTTATCATGTAATTTAAACAGGAAGTCTTCCGGCTTGCCCATTTGTCCCTGTTATTTTTATTTCAGGCAGGAACTGTAAGTTGTGGAGACAGTGCAGGTCCTATCCTTGCATCACCGTGAAAGGGATGCGCAAACTGTAGCAGTAACTGCCTCTTTGTAGACATTTCAACATCCTTTGCCATTTTTTTAAATATCTGTTGCCAGGAGCTGCAGATGTTGGGGGATAAATTCCCATGAAAGGGTATGATTCAGCAACCCAAAGCAGCTTGCCTTTCGCAGCCAAAGTAATTAGATTGGCAGCTGAATTAAAAACCTACAGTGGCTCCTTTGTCTGAGGAGTTAGAGACGTTGATAACTGACGGTGGGCCAACGAGAGTGCAGCCAAGGAAATAATAGAGAACTTGACGATATTCATTTGAAAGATACTTTCATTTATTGTCATGCGTTGTTCACCTACACATGTGGTCTCTCCAGAAAATTATTTTATAGACCTGTGACCACCAGCAGCAACCTCTTCCATTTGTCCACGTGACCAGTAGATTTGAGGATTATCGCTGCATGTACCCACCTCTCATCTGGACCCACATCTTTGCTTATTTAAACTCAAGTGGGATTCATTTTCATCCCTGTTTTAATTATTCTGCACATATAATTTCCTAGAATAATATGTTAAGGAAATAGCCTATGTCTACGATACCCTCTAAATCAACCTTCCATCATCCTTCAGATTAATATCATCAAATATTTTCGCTTTGTAAATCTCGTGAGATTATGTTGTGTTGGCAATTATACAATTACACGTCAGAGATGGATCCTCTCCCAGACAGGGGTCCACAATTTTTCTTTTTTCTTTTTTTTAAATAATTTGTATTAACTGACCAATCAAATCAAATCAAATTACATCACATAAATTCTGAATTACAAAGCCGAATTTTAAATTTTGTTGAGGGGACCCATATTTCAAGATCCGAAGGGGGATTCTGATCATCTTCTTGCTACTGCGTTAATGTCCAAATCAGTCCAAACAAAGTTCATAATTCTATCCAGTCTTACCTTGCTGTTTCCACATCTCATCTTGTTCGTATATTTTCTCTTTTTTCTTTATGATCTCTTCTGATAATCTCTTTAAGCTGATAAACACCAATAATAATCCTGTGTGAATTTTTCTGTTCATCCAATCCTCAAATCGAGATGGTTTCCATATATCATCGCATTCATGGATAACATCGCTCTTTCCATCATTAATCACAGAACTGTCGTTCTTAAATCCCTTTGAGGAGCTTCACCCACAATATAAAAACAGCTCTATTTCTCCATTTCTCCTCCCAGACTTAAGTCCTCCGACAGAACTTCCCAATATGGCGACGGTATTTTTAACTGCGTCATTCCAAAGCCCTTATACATTCCACGCTCTTCTTAAAGCATGCTTTGGTTAGAAAGTTTATCTCCACACAGCCTTAAATCCACAGCTTAAGTCCTTCAAACGACATTTCTGACTTGTGGGGGGGGGGGAGGATTCTTGTTTAATCACATAGAGGAAAGAAAGGAAAGTTTTTTTTCCCCGGGTCCACAATTTTTCTATAGCCTTTGTTATGTATTCAGTGGTCTGTGTTTGCCTGAACTTGAGTCTGGACTAAGGATTCTGAGCCCCTGTATTCTGATTCAATACATGATGTCCAATCACAGAACATTTCAGGATTTCGGCCTTTGCCATTGGCCCTTAAACTCTGAGTCATGATTCGCAGCTGGGAAGTTTGGACAGCTAATCACGTTGGGAGTGGGAGTGGCCCAGGCCTTCAGAAATGTATATAAGCAGTTGCTTTGCCCCTGCCGCCCTTTCCAGATCCTTCTTAGTTTGGTCATGTGCTGATGGGATGCTGCAAAAGCAGTGACAATGCAGTAAATAACCCACCACCACTGTCTTCTTCCCAGCCTTTAAGATGGGAAGTGGGTGAAGATTGCCACAAAATCGCAGGGATTGATATGACTGCCCCACCCTGCAGCTGCAGGTTTGGGAGAAGATTGTGGCTCATTTGGCTTGGCAGAGAGGAGCTGAACTCTCATAGTGGTGAGCAAAAATGAGGGACATGGTTTGTGAAGTGTTGTAACTGTGTTTATGTGGGGCTCGTGTTATTTCACAATTGCTCCAGTTTTCAGGTGTTTGGCGATTTGCCCTTCAGCTGACCAAAACAATACTACCAGATTAGTAGAACGCAGGTGGCGCTGTGGGTTAAAGCCTCAGCGCCTAGGACTTGCCGATCGAAAGGTCGGCGGTTCGAATCCCTGCGGCGGGGTGCGCTCCCGCTGCTCGGTCCCAGCGCCTGCCAACCTAGCAGTTCGAAAGCACCTCAGGGTGCAAGTAGATAAATAGGGACCGCTTACCAGCGGGAAGGTAAACGGCGTTTCCGTGTGCGGCTCTGGCTCGCCAGAGCAGCGATGTCACGCTGGCCACGTGACCCGGAAGTGTCTCCGGACAGCGCTGGCCCCTGGCCTCTTAAGTGAGATGGGCGCACAACCCCAGAGTCTGTCAAGACTGGCCCGTATGGGCAGGGGTACCTTTACCTTTACCTTTTACTACCACCAGATTCATCCACAAGTAGACATGCTGAGCATGAAGATGGTTTGGAGCACAACTGATGCAGCACGCAATAAAACAGCAGCAAAAACATAGCTGGGGAAGTCTAGAATAGTCATGACCTGGAGTGATTCAGAAATTGTTGGGCTACAAATGCCATCATTGTTCAGAGTTTTTCTTACAATCAAACACTATATAATTTTTTTGTTCGCTAGAAATTCCTTTTTTTAAAAAAATAATATTTATTAAAGTTTTAAATATTACAAAAAGAGAAATACATAATTCCAAGTTAAACAAAAACATAACAACACATCACAGTAAAAAACAACAACAGAAAAACAGAAAAATAGAAACAATTAAAAAAAAATACAGTGAACCTTCCCATAACTTATCTTTCATTTACTTGTTTCCTTGACCTCCTCGCACCTCCCTTTTTTGTATTCTAGTTCGGTTAGCTATTTCAGCAAATCCTTTCCATCTTTCCCAATTTTTATCCTATAATTTATCTTAATATAATGTAACTTAACCTTTCCTCCTTTCATCCATTAACAATCTATTTTTACTTAATCCTTTATAATATTTCTGCTAAAGCCACATAACTTCATTCCAGCCTCCTTCTAACATTCCTTAATTTTACAATGTTTCTGTAAATAAAATTTAAATTTCTTCCAATCTTCTTCCACCGACTCTTCTCCCTGGTCTCAGATTCTGCCAGTCATTTCTGCCAATTCCATGAAGTCCATCACTTTCATCTGCCATTCTTCCCGAGTGGGTAGATGTTGTGTCTTCCAGTACTTTGCAATAAGTATTCTTGCTGCTGTTTTAGCATACATAAAGAAAGTTCTATCCTTCTTTGGCACCAATTGGCCGACCATGCCCAGGAGAAAGGCCTCTGGTTTCTTCAGGAAGGTATATTTGAAATTCCTAACCATCGGCCATGCTGACTGGGGTTGAAGGAAGTTGGAGACCCACAATTTCTGGGAGGTATCAGGACGGGGAAAGCTGGACTACAGCTTTCCCCTTCAAGTTGCAATTCTCACCACTGTTGCATCACCAGGCTGCCCTACTGCCATCCACCTTACTTCCCTGTTTTGCATCAGTTTATGTAAATGGTCGCGAACTACTCTACTCTCACTATTCTTACTCAGCTTGCAGATAAAAAATTAATAGCGATCTACATGGGGCTACCTTTGAAGGTGACTCGGGAACTACAACTATTCCAGAATGCAGCAGCTAGACTGGTGTCTGGGAGTGGCCACTGAGACCATATAACACCAGTCCTGAAAGACCTACATTGGCTTCCAGTACGTTCTGAGCACAATTCATTTTTTTGTGCTGACCTTTAAAGCCCTAAATGGCCTTGGCCCAGTATACCTGAAGGAGCGTCTCCACCCCCATCATTCAGCTGGGACACTGAGGTCCATCTCCGAGGGCCTTCTGGTGGTTCCCTCAATGCCAGACGTGAGGTTACAGGGAACCAGGCAAAGGGCCTTCTTGGTAGTGGCACCCGCCCTGTGTAACGCCTTCCCATCAAATGTCAAAGAAATAAAAAAAATACCTGACTTTTAGAAGACATCTGAAGGCAGCCCTGTTTAGGGAAGTTTTTAATGTTTGATGTTCTTTTGTGTTTTTAATATTCTGTTGGGAGCTGCCCAAAGTGGCTGGGGAAACCCAGTCAGATGGGCAGGGTATACCGTATTTTTCCCCCTATAGGATGCACTTTCCCCCCTCCAAAAATGAAGGGGAAATGTGTGTGCGTCCTATGGGGCAAATGCAGGCTTTCGCTGAAGCCTGGAGAGCGAGAGCCGTCGGTGCGCACCGACCCCTCTCGCTCTCCAGGCTTCAGGAAGCTATCTGCAAGCCTTGCCCGCCTGGCAGGAGTTCCCCCGTGCGCGCAAGGCTTGCAGGCGGCAGCCTGCAGCCTGGAGCACAGGGCACCCCCTGGAGGATGCCCCGTGCTTCACGCAGGTGTCCGCAAGCCTTGCGCGCCTGGGGGAACTCCCCCCGGGCTCGCAAGGCTTGTGGATAGCAGCCTGTTCTGGGGGCTGGGGGGGGGGGAATAATTTTTTTTTATTCATTCCCCCCCCCCAAAAAATGAGGTGCGTCCTATGGGCCAGTGCGCCCTATAGGGCGAAAAATCATCGTTATTGGATCCCTAGCTGGTAAGAGCTACTGTTACCATTTGGCATCATTGCCCAGAATGATTCTATGTGACTTTAAAAGTCCTTAGAAGTTCAGGGCATATCTTGGAGAGCATTTCTCCCTGAATGAGTCTGCTCACCTTTCCAAATCAGTGGCCAAGATCATTTGAACGAGCATGGCCTTTACAGCTGTGTTCCTGAAACTCTGACCTGAGTTCCCTTTGAAGGTTCAACAATCCTCCTCTTGTCTTGACCTTTACAAAGAGATTGCAAAACTCACCCTTTTCTGGAAGGCTTGGGACTAAGTTGCTTTTTCTATTATTTAAATGAATACCGTGCTGCTGGATTTGTTTCTCATACTTGTTTCTTGTTTGTAGAATATACTGTTGGCTTTTCTTTTTTTTTAAAATGGCTTTAGCTATTTTAAGTCACCCCAAGCTTTCTTTGGAAAAGTAGGACACAAGTGGACAAAATAAATAGAAATAGGGAGAGGGAGAGAAAGAGAGGGTATGACACAAGGATTTTTTGAGTGGGATAGATCAGCCATGGATGTATTCGGATTTCGGTCATTCCTTTGGCTCCAACCTCATACACCTTGGAGTTCAGTATTAGAATGGTATTGGGGGCTGCTGTGCCCTCTCCTGCTCCCCAGTGCCTGCTGCAGGATCCATTGAAGTTTTTCATCCACATAATGTGGCAACTATCGTCCCTTTGTTTCGCCTAACTCAACCTGGGTAATGAAATGGAACTGCCGTGTCAAATTTGGCCATCAGCTCACTTTAACTGCCTAGCACCCTTCCCCAAAGGTCAGCAGTTCATTTCACATACCTGTCTATGTGTGGATTTTTACGACCGGTGTATAAATCAACCAATGAAGGAGAGCAATGATATCCCACAATACTATCTTGCAGATAAAAGTCTGAGAAAGAAATTATCAGCAAGTTGCGTTTGGGGTCCTTTGTGGGTTTATTGCATCGATTGTTTAGCTCTGAAGGATCCTTTCTTGTGCCAGATTTTCGAAGAAGGTTATTGACATCCTGGTTACCGAGTTCCACAGTAGCTCTGGTCATTTGTGCTGCTGAACACTACATGTGGGGGTTTTTGTGCTGGCACACAGACTGATTTGTAATCATTTGGTGATGGAATATCATGGCTAGGCTTCCGATATCAGTAAAAGGGGCTTTGATGAGTTTACATGCTGAAAAACTTAAGAAGGAAATAACGAAGAATGTTGGGAAGAATGAATCTATTTGAATTCGATATATGCCTATGAGAATGAACTGGTGGTAGGAGTCGTGTTTGGCTACACTATGGGAATGACTTCAGCAAGGAGAAACTGGTATCAAAATGCTCTGCTAATAATAACACTTCCCATACTTTATTAGATTTTCAGGACATTGTAGTTCTTTCCATTCTGTTTGTATATGATCCTCAGTTTGGAAGTCCGTCTTTAAGAGACATGAGCACATGGTCATATATTGACATTAGAACCTGAGATATGCAGGAATCTCTTGCCCACGCTCACCCCACTTCTCATTCCTTTATGGACCATAGTTTCCTGTTTTGTTCAGACAAATAAACCATGGTTACCATGTTCAGAACAAGCCAGGATACTAAATGAACTGGTTTAAGATCCTGATTTGTTCTGAACCTGGTAACCATAGCATACTGGTAACAGGCAACTATGGTCAATTGGAGACTTCAGGGTTAATTGCTGTGAATCACAAAGGGGTAAGATAAAGGGTGAATGCAGGGGCAAAAGGTTTGATCTGAACTGAAGCCAAGAATCTGGATCTGATTCCCTTGCTAATTGTATTACTCTCCCACCCTTCCCATAGACTAATGCTCTTTTCCGTGATATGGACCAATATTAAATTATTCTGTTGCTGTTTTTCTTCCACAACACAAGTATATGATTTCATGGCCAAAAAACTTTTGACCAATAGGCTTCTGACATTGCCTGTATACACAGGTGGCACTGTGGACTAAACCACAGAGCTTCTTGGGCTTGCTGACCAGAAGGTTGGCGGTTCGAATCCCTGCGACGGGGTGAGCTCCCATTGCTTTGTCCCAGCGCCTGCCAACCTAGCAGTTGAAAAGTGTTAAGTTGTGGGCGAACATAGCAGATGACACAGCGATTTCTCCAGAGCAGCTCTTTACTTGCAAGCTGGACAGAACTGAACAGCAAACAGCTCAGCCGGCCTGCTTTTATAGGCAGCCGGCTGTCAACATTGTAGCAACAACAACCCAAAGTTTCCCGCCTAAAATAACTGACGTGGACCTGAGTGAAAACTATCTACAGACCTGAGTGAAAACTATCCACAGTATCCCCCTGCTGGCCCAGGGTGAAACTTCACTACATAACAAAAAGCATGCCAGTGTAACTAGATAAATAGGTACCACTGCGGTGGGAAGATAAACAGTGTTTCCATGCACTCTGGTTTCCATAATGGTGTTCTTTTGTGCCAGAAGCGGTTTAGTCATGCTAGCCACATGACCCGGAAAGCTGTCTGTGGACAAATGCTGGCTCCTTCAGCCTGAAAGCAAGATGAGTGCCACACCCCATATTCAATTTTGACTGGACTTAACCGTCCAGGGGTCCTTTACCTTTACATTTTACCTGCCAAATTAGGAAAGTTCATGACTCCATTGTGGGATAAGCAATGACTTTTTCTGGCATGGTAGTTGAGTCAGATCTTGGTAAGGATTTGGACTGTATTAATTCACTGCATGGCTATTTCTGGGTTGTTGACTGGACCCTGGGCATATGGAACTTTCTAACCAGGCGCAAATGAGGAAGTGTATTTTGTTTGTGGGTTCAAAAGCAAAATTGTGGGGATAAACTCGAGCAACCTTGACCTTTGTAGAGTAGGCTAGTTTCTTTGCACTCATACACCCTGCTCTGTCCTCCTTCCAGACAAGCAAGAGGCATCATTCAAGGACCCATTCCAGTCAGAAAAAAACACTCAGAATGTGAAGCTTGATCAATGAGGTGTGTGGCATGGGGGACATTCCAGGGGCCGCATTGAGGGGTGTAGAAGGCACATTCGGCCCCTGAATCTGAGGTTTCCCATCTTTGTTGAAGAGATACGATGTGCCGGTGTTATTTTCATCCTGCTAAAAGAGGATCACAGATTAAGATGCGGGAATTGGAAAGGAAAATAAAAACCTGTGAGAGGAGTACTGGTAACAGTAGCAAGAAATGGATTCACGGGTAGTTATTGAAACATCTACAAATACTTTAAATGTTACACTGCTGCTGTGAAAGGAAAGGAGTATCTGTTGGGCTAGGTGGTTCATTGGTGGTTTTTCACAAAAATGTACAGGCAAAGTCTCATGGTCTTTATGACACACAGTCCAAAGTCTGGCATTGCATTGACTTCCAGTTTGAAAACATCTGGTCTAAAATTTAAAAGAGGATAGATTTTTTTGAAGGTGACTTTTCTAGGTCAGGGTTCCCCCCCCCTAAAAGTAAATTTTAAAGGGAAAAGTTTGTAATGACATGTCTGCCTGTGATGTATAATTTACATAATGTAAAGAGGATCTTATAAATTTAATGCAGCTTATTCATACAGATTTTTGTTGGTTTTTAAAAACTTTCTGTGGCTTGTAATTATCCACTGATAAGGCACATATGGGGATAGATGTTTTTGCCAGAAATAAACACACTGAGCTCAAGAAGGAATATCACAAAGCTATTATTAAAGTTCCTCTTTTAAAAAAAATAAATGAGCAAATGCTTTTGTCTCTTTCCATCTTGATTTGAGGGATTGAGAAATCAGGAAGGAATGCAGGAGGGTGGGAGCTGGGAAATGAGATAGCCTCCCTGTGTCTGGTCATCAATTTACTCCTCCTGTTTCCCTGTCTCCAGGATTCCTCTAAATAACTAAAGAATTGGAAAAAAGGGGGAAAGAATTTGAATTTTCTCTAAGCAAAAAATATATCTGTTTTTCATTGTGTGTGTGTGTGTGTGTGTGTTTATATGAACAAATTGAGGATTATATTTAGGACTTATAGTTTGGGTGTGTACACTGTCAATTCCTGATACAGTGGTACCTCGGGTTACATACGCTTCAGGTTACATACGCTTCAGGTTACAGACTCCGCTAACCCAGAAATAGTGCTTCAGGTTAGGAACTTTGCTTCAGAATGAGAACAGAAATCGGCGTAGCGGCAGCGGAGGCCCCATTAGCTAAAGTGGTGCTTCAGGTTAAGAACAATTTCAGGTTAAGAATGGACCTCCAGAACCAATTAAGTACTTAACCTGAGGTACCACTGTAATTTTCTAAATGTCACTTCTCTGTAGCCAGTAAATTCTGTACAAATGAAGGAACCATTGGCCAGTGTATTTCAAGAGCAGCCCGTCAATTTTGTTGCATGTTGTTCCACTCAGATGGTGGATAGGAATAACATTGAGATCTCCGGCACCAGTGTTCCTTTTCTTCATTCCCCCTTTATAGATAGGAGTTAAATAAGAAGGCTCTAAAACTAATTAAAGAAGCATTTTTTCCATATCCAGATTGCAGTCCCATGACATAACCGTTTCTTGGAGCTTAGCTTTTGTCTGTACAGTTCCTAGTGTATTATTTCCAAAGAGTGCCTTGCGGTATTGATGACAACACAGGCAGGTAGACAACAATCCACAGTTAGATTATACGAGGATTACAGAAGCAGAGAGTTACAAAAGTTCTCTGTTTTGTATTTTGTTCTTTGCCCTTGAACTTGGTGCAAGACTTATGGAAGATTAGGGGGAAAAGTCATAAGGAACCACCACAATCTCTTCAAGTAAAGACCTGTATGTGCATCAAACAATTCCTCTGTAAACATGTTTTGGGTAGTTCAAAAACACTGGTCACTCCCAGGCCCCTTTCTAGAAGAAATCCAAAGCACAATCAAATACTGTGTCCTTTTTTTCTGACACCAGGAACATATAGAATCATAGAATCATAGAGTTGGAAGAGACCACAACGGCCATCGAGTCCAACCCCCTGCCAAGCAGGAAACACCATCAGAGCACTCCTGACATATGGTAGTCAAGCCTCTGCTTAAAGACCTCCAAAGAAGGAGACTCCACCACACTCCTTGGCAGCAAGTTCCACTGTCGAACAGCTCTTACTGTCAGGAAGTTCTTCCTAATGTTTAGGTGGAATCTTTTTTCTTGTAGTTTGGAACCATTGCTCCGTGTCCGCTTCTCTGGAGCAGCAGAAAACAACCTTTCTCCCTCCTCTATGTGACATCCTTTTATATATTTGATATATAATATATTTGATATATTTGATATATAGTTCCACTTCCCTTTGGAAGTGAGAAGGAAGGAAAACTCACATATATTGGAATAGCAGGGGCATTTTACCAGACACATACTGGTAATAGCATTTCTGTTCTATTTACCTGTTCTTGGAAATAAATCTTAATGCTCTGGCGTGAAATGAGGTGACTGTCATCAAGAAAAGCTAAGATCTGATCTCCCGGGAAGACGATGGATATAAATTTGGATGTGCATTTTTGTAGTTTACCAAATTTGCAAGTCAAAATAACATCCTAGTGAGAGGAAAAAGATAAGCTGAGTATCTGAACGAGATTTTGTGTTAAGTGCTTTGTATTTTTGTTTATTTATTTAGGCGAAATGGAAATACCGGATTCTGACGATCCTTTAAGCCAAATGGATGGACATGACAGACCAGTGCCAACACACAAAGGTAATCATAGTTTTTTTAAATACTAGCCCTATCAAAACCTGACAGCCAAAGGATTTGTTTTATGATCTACTCCCCCCCCCTTGAAAAAACGCTTATGTTCCTGTGGAGATGGCAGTATTGAGTCAGTGGCAGTATTGAGTCATGTGCACTCTTTATAAAGATTTATAAAGATTTGAGGAGTGAGGTTCTCACCCCTCTACTATTGTCCATGTTGGGTCGCTCAACCATTGCTATTGTGTCCTTCCTTCTAGCAGATCAAGATGATCAGGTGGCCGCAAAAACTGCAAGGTTTTTAGCTAAGGCAAGAGGCTTGGTGGTTTAGACCACAGCGCCACCAGCTTCCTGAATAAACAAGCACACAGTCACTGATAGGTCGACCTGCCATTGTGAGGCTCAAAGCAATGAAGAGGATGCCTCCCCAGCTATTGCCATTGGCTGTGGGTTTCTTGTGATGTCACAAAAGCACTTGGCAACTGAGTGGATACAAAGGCAGGCCAAGGGGAAAGCCCTTTTTTTATTTCCATCAGGACACACCTGGCAATGGATGTGACATTCAGCACTGCCCAGGTTTCTTCCACTTGGAGGTGGCAAACTGGAGAATGGAAAGAGGCAATCCTCTGGCAGTGGGATGCTAGGGAGCGATAATAAGGCAAGTTTGCTTGCTTGAGGGCTGCTTGTATTCGTGGTTGGAAGCTGGCACATGTTGGTTGATGCTACAAGTGGCTAAAGAATCAGGAAGCTCCTGCAGCCAATCAGAAGCCATGTCAGATGTTCAGGTTCCAAAGAATGTTCACAAACCGGAATGCTCACTTTCAGGTTTGCGGCGTTCGGGAACCAAAACATTCGACTTCAAAGTTTTGTGCCTTTTTGAGCAACGATCTGCAGTGCAGAATTTGGAGAAGTGCCAGAACTGAAGGACAACTGCATTCAGATTTGACTATAATCCTGGGAAGTGTGAATCACGCTGGTTTGCTTTAAAATAATGAGCCAAATGTATCCCTGGAGCCAGCAAGTTCCCTTGCCAAAATTCCTCAAGGTTTGCTGCGATTGCTGAATTTCTTGTGTTTTGTGCAAAATTGTCCAGCATTTTCATCAGCGCTTTTGCCTCCAGCAGTTGTCTCATATGCTATCCCTTCAGCCAATCCACCTAAATCAGGTACCTTCTCTTCTGCTTTGTGCCACGTGCCTACTCAATGCCACTGATCAAGAAATGAGCTGGGGGAAATTGAAAGATATTTTTATATAGACATTCTTCGCACACCCAAATCTCTGTCTGCTATTTCTTTTTTTCTTTTTTGAGGGAGTGGGGCAAAGTGAATTATACCTAAATATCCCGAGTAGCGTTGGGCACGAAGGAATGAAGTGATCTGTTAGGAAATGTTTCCAACAAGAAAGCCTTCTCTAAAATTTGGTTTAATTTACTCTGCCATGATTTGAGTTTAATTTACTAGAACTTCAGATACTCTAGCGTATGCTTACTTATCTTTAAACATCTGAGAGTTGAATAAGTGAACCTTATGTTCCTAATGCTACCGCTGACATGCACTCTGCGTCGCTCCAGCATCTCAGAACAGAACACCCTTTTAAAAACAACTTTTTGATTACCGCAGGCCTTTTCCTTTACAAGCTTTTTCATAGCACGAATTGCAATTTGGAATGTTATACTGTGGAACATTCTAATAATTGCACTTGGCTCTCTGCCAGACTGCATGCTTTCTGGCTGTGTAACACACACCTATCCTGTTTGAATCAACCTGTTGAGCAGCTGATGCGCAGTGGAACTAAAATACGGTGCATTCATTTTAAGGCAGTCTTCATTTTAGCTGAACATGGATGTGTTTAATTCCAGTCCTGTTTCTCCTTATTTTGCAAGCTGCTCTGTTGTTGTTGGGGGTTTGGGGGGGGGGCAAATTGGTTTGCTTCCTCTGGATAGCTGTGTTATAAAATGCAAACCCATGTGTTGTATTTGAAACAGCTACATTAGATACACATTTGGGCACCTGCTGTGGTTTATGGTACTTGATAGATTTTGTATCTTTTGTGGAAGCAGCTATTAATATGTAAACAGCCTGTAAATGCAAACGGTAGTTTGTCAAGTTTTTATAACAGCACGAGAAACAGAAAGCAAAGCCAAACGCATCTGACTGTGGAAATAAGTTCTTGAGAGAATTGTTCAGTACAGTGGGGGAAGCATGCAAGTATCATCATGAACTGTGAGACTTTGGAAATGTCTCTGAAGAATGGAAGGGCCACCAAACTGAATACAGTCCGCCTGCCCAACAGCTTAAGACCATCCTAGAAACATAGAATTATACAGTTGGTAGGGACCTCATTGACCGTCTAATCCCATGGTTCCCAACATGGGGCATATGCCCCACGGGGGGGGGGGGCAATTGATTTTTTAAGGGGGGCAATTCGAGAATGAGTTTCATATATATAATTTTTATTAGTTTTTTAACATATCATTTTCAACAGTAATTAAACATACTTTTACATCTTATTCAAATTTTTGACTTCCATCAATCCTGTCTGAAAATTTTCCAATCTAATCTCTCGGTATGCATTTCTTATCTTCCCTGTTACATTTCAAACTCATAACCAATATCTCTATCTTTTTCTACTTTGTAACACTTCGTATATTTCTCCTTACAAAACTTCTTTTTGTCCTACTAGCGTAATTTGTTGATTACAGTTGCTCTTCAAATAATTCATATATTTCTTCCAATCTTCTGTAAATCTCTGGTCCCGCAGGTTTCTAATCCTTCCTGTCATTTTGTCCAATTCTGCATAGTCCATTAATTTCATCTGCCATTCTTCTTTCGTCGGAATTTCTTCTTGTTTCCATTTCTGGGCTAACAATACTCTTGCCGCAGTTGTTGCATATAAAAACTATTTAACATCTTGCCTATTAATGTCCTGACCTATAATACCAATTCGAGAATGAGTTATTAACAGTGAACGGCCTTTTAGGCTTCTCCACGTGAATAGGAGTTCACTTTTTGAATAATAAGAATTTTATGTCATGAGGTGGGGGGCATCAGGATTTTAGGATTTTGGGGTGCATGGCCAAAAAAAGGTTGGGAACCACTGATCTAATCCAAACCCTGGCAATGCAGGAATCTCAACTAAAGCATCTGTGATAGCTAACAATCCAACCTCTGTTTTAAATCTTCCAATAAAATTCCAACAAAAATTGTGCCTTGATAATAATCCGAGCATGGGGAACTGGATTCAGCTGGTAGGCCAATTCCTTATTCACAACTGCCACCCTGGCCTGGTTAATCACCGGCCATCACAATGATGCCAGGTGACCTGTTTTTGCCTGCACAGACAGAGCTTGATTAGCTCCATGCACTGTGCTTTGCAAGCCCAGACAATCAGCTTGGCAGCTGCTAACTATCAGGTCATCAGCAATGCCTGGAACCCCCAATCGGCCCAGTGGCATCTCTACTTCCTCTACTCAGGTGGTCCACAGCCTTGTGGTCAAATATGGAGGCCTGGTGGGCCTAATCTGGCCTGTGAGCCACAATATTCCCACCCTTGTTCTAGGCCTTGACAATCATCATGTGTGTGATATCATTGCTGAGTCCTTACTTGCTTGTCCCTCTGTTGCTCTTATTACTTGCACAGTGAATTATGTATGGTGATCGAAGCCCTACAATGACGCCTTCTAGGAAGAGAGGATAAGCTGAAATCAGAAGAAATAGGGTTTTTTCGGTGTTGGCTAGTGTTGTGGAGGGTGGCACTGTGGTCTAAACTACTGAGCTTCCTGGGCTTGCCGATTAGAAGGTTGGCGGTTCGAATCCCCACGATGGGGTGAGCTCCTGTTGCTCTGTCCCAGCTCCTGCCAACCTAGCAATTCGAAAGCATACCAGTACAACTAGATAAATAGATAGTGCTGTGGCAGGAAGGTAAACGGCATTTCCATGCGCTCTGGTTTCTGTCGCGGTGTCCCATTTTGCCAGAAGCTACTGTTAGGTCCATCATGAGACGTCCACCAGCTTCCAACCACAGATACCAGCAGCCTTCAAGCAAGCAAAGTTGCCTTATTATCGCTCCCTAGCATCCCACTGCCAGAGGATTGCCTCCTTCCATTCACCAGTTTGCCTCCTCCCAGTGGAAGAAGCCTGGGCAGTGCTGAATGTCACATCAATTGCCAGGTGTGTCCTGCTGGAAATGAAAAAGGGCTTTCCCCTTGGCCTGCCTGTATATCTACTCAATTGCCAAGTGCTTTTGTGACATCACAAGAAACCCACAGCCAATGGCAACAGCTGGGGAGCCATCATCTTCATTGCTTTGAGCCTCACAATGGTGGGTGGACCTATCAGTAATTCTGTGCTTCTTTATTCAGGAAGTGGGTGGTGCTGTGGTCTAAACTACCGAGCCTTTTGGGCTTCCCAATAAGAAGGTTGGTGGTTTGAATCCCCACGACCGAGTGAGCTCCCGTTGCTCTCTCCCAGCTCTTGCCAACCTAGCAGTTTGAAAGCACACCAGTGGAAGTAGATAAATAGGTACTGGTGTGGCAGGAAGTTAAACTGTGTTTCTGTGCGCTCTGGTTTCCATCATGGTGTTCTGTTGTGTCAGAAGTGGTTTTGTCATGCTGGCCACATGACCCAAAAAGCTGTCTGTGGACAAACGCTAGCTCCCTCGGCCTGAAAAGCGAGATGAGTTCCGCAACTGTCCAGGGTTCCTTTAATATGCTGAACCCCCTCCTTTGTATCAATTAGGTGGGCTGTAATAAATAGGTGGGACGCAGGTGGCGCTGTGGGTTAAAGCCTCAGCGCCTAGGACTTGCCGATCGAAAGGTCGGCGGTTCGAATCCCTGCGGCGGGGTGCGCTCCCGCTGCTCGGTCCCAGCGCCTGCCAACCTAGCAGTTCGAAAGCACCTCCGGGTGCAAGTAGATAAATAGGGACCGCTTACCAGCGGGAAGGTAAACGGCGTTTCCGTGTGCGGCTCTGGCTCGCCAGAGCAGCGATGTCACGCTGGCCACGTGACCCGGAAGTGTCTCCGGACAGCGCTGGCCCCCGGCCTCTTAAGTGAGATGGGCGCACAACCCCAGAGTCTGTCAAGACTGGCCCGTACGGGCAGGGGTACCTTTACCTTTACCTTTAATAACTTTTTAAAGGCTGTTTTTAATGAGGGTGTATAAGAGATAGGGCCCTCTATTTTTTAATGCAATGTCCAGCTGATGATTTTGGGTATTATTTTTATATAGTTTCAAGTTGTTTTTATATATGAATTGTGAGTGCCTATTCCCCCCCCCCCATTTGGATTTTAAAGATAATTGTGGTATGAATTTGGCATAGGACCTGCTACTGCAGAGATTGTTTGTGCATCACTAGGAAATAGCCCAACAACTCAGCAGGTGTGCAAATGATGAATAAAGAAAACGGAGGGGGCACACTTTTTACTAGAAAAGGAGCAGGTAACAATAGGCAAAAGCAAGCCAAATAAGTGGTAGTTAAATTATATCCATTGCAGGCTCTAGCCTTGCCATGATATCTCAAACTGCTGCAAAAAAATATTGAGAACTGTTAGTGATTGTTGCACCATTTCAAAGGCAGGTGTAACAGTGTTCTGTGAGTGGGAAGAATTTACTGTAGTGCCTCAAAAAAATTATAAAAGGCAGGGTGTTATGTGTTATGAGCAAACTCATTCACAAAACTGAATAAAAATGTAAAAACAATAATTTGAAACTGAAACTTTTTTTTACTAGAAATGATTTGAACTATATGTCTACTTAAGGCTTGTTATTTCATTTTATTGCTTAATTTTGTGTTTGTTAATAGGAAGCAACAGAATATTGTAAGTAACCATTTTTTGTTGAAGAGCATGTTTTGAGCATGCTGATTTTAAGCTGAAACTACCAGTTTCCTAATTATTCCAACTCTGTCATGATTTGTTGAAGTGAGGCATGAGGATTTCTGATCAAGTGACAAATCAAATCAGAGTACATATTGAGAAAACTTTTTTGGTTGAACTTGTTTCTACAGAAGCAAAGAACTGTCAACCCAGGTCTCAGATCATCATGTCTCTTATCTGCACAGATAATGCTTAATTTTAAAAACCACAGACCTGAAATGATTTTCTAAAACTGTTCATAAATAAGTGCCCCCAGGCAGTTGCTTATCCCAGCTCAGCTTTGATCTCTTTTTGATCTCTCCCCTTTTCAGGCTACTTTTTGACCTTTTTGGAACCAGTAAACAATATCACCATAGTCCAGGGCCAGACGGCCATTCTCCACTGCAAAGTCGCAGGAAATCCATCACCAAATGTCAGGTGGCTAAAAAATGATGCGCCCGTGGTTCAAGAACCAAGAAGGATCACCATAAGGAAAACAGACTATGGCTCACGACTTCGAATCCAAGATCTTGACACCACCGACACGGGGTATTATCAATGCGTGGCCACAAATGGGATGAAGACGATCACTGCAACAGGAGTTCTGTTTGTAAGGCTGGGTGAGTCACTTTGTTTTAAACTGTGGCTTTTATAGTTAGGTTTATTGCTTTATAGACTAGCTCCTAGTTTTCACAATCACAAAATGAGAAATTAATTCACTGGGTCCCCCCCCCTTTTAGAAAATAAATTGCAACATGAAAGAAAATCAATAAAGTCCTTGCCCGAGGCGTCCTCCTCAGCACAGAACGTCTGGGTTGAACCTGATACCATTTACTAGTAATAAAAGAAAGTAGATACAGATGGAATGGTCTGTAAATATGAAGTTCAGAGAACAGCACAAATGTGAATTAAGGTTTAGTCGAAGGCACAGAGAGGCAAACTTCCATTACTTCACATTTCACAGTACTGCTTGAACTCATTCTGTTCTCACTGGCCAGGAGAATTAAGTAGCTATTCCCCATCTGGTATTCATAGCTTTGGCCCCAATCTTTGCACATGATGCCTGTGGCAGCTAGCAGCTGACAGTTTGCAAAAAATCAACACATGTCTTTTACTGTACGAAGGATATCCCCAAAGCTGTATTGACTGAAGTAATAAGTTGCACACTGGGTTTTGTATTGGGGTACGGACCAGTTTGAAGTCTTTGTTGTAATGGCACTAACTATGAAGGATGCTGTATCCTCTATGCATATTTGTTATAATAATTGCAACAGGTTACTTAAATAAATAATAATAATAAGAAGAAGAACAATAAATTAAATTTATATACCGCTGTGGCGATCACTCAGGGTCCCCGGACGTTTCACCGTCTATTGATCCCTGTGCCACCACTTTATTTCTCGCTGCCACCACCCAGGCCCTACCTGGTATAATACTGAGTCCAGCCAGGGTTAAATTGGAACATAAACTTCTGTTTATTTATTGCAGTTTAACAAGCGTGTAGTTTCATAAACGGTATCGGTGAATTACAATCATGGGGTACCTATCCAGACCTATAACTTCTGCTACCTGCTCTCACCTCTCAGATATTTACTTGCCTTCCTAACCCCTAACTGCTCCTGACTCAGCTTATTTCGCTACCCTAACTCAACCTCCCCACAGACTCTATCACTATTCACTCCCACTCCAACCAGCCACCCAACTCTCAACAAACAGCCCTCCCTTTGCCCCTCCCAGAGCTGGTTTTATAGTCCCTCTGACTCCGCCCCCTGGGTCCTGATTGGGTAACCTGTTTAACTATTTCACCTCCAGCACTCTCATATGTTAACATCACAACCGCCCTATACCTGCGGGTCTCAGGGCGGTTCACAGAATAAAATCAAGATCTAAAACCACAAAATACATAATAAAAATAAAAACAACAACCCAATAGCCCCCTCCCACCCCCAAAAAAAACATTTTAAAAGGGCATAGGATATAAATCAGATCAACCCAAAGCCTGGTTAAAAAGGAACATTTCTGCCTGACGCCTAAAGGCGTATAATGAAGTCAGCAGGCAAACTTCCCTGAGGAGAGAATTCCACAGATGGGGAGCCACTGCAGAGAAGGCCCCGTTCTCGTGTTGCCACCCTCTGGACCTCTTGAGGAGGAGACACATGAAGAAGGGCCTCAGAAGATGATCTCAGGGTCCGGGTAGGTTCATATGGAAAGAGGCGGTCCTTGAGGTACTGTGGTCCTGAGCCGTTTAAGGCTTTATAGGTCAAAACCAGCACTTTGAATTGGGCCCGGAAACTAATTGGTATCCAGCGCAGTCAGACCAGGATCCGTGTAATATGTTCAAACCGTCTTGCTCCGGGGAGCAATCTGGCCGCTGAATTCTGCACTAGCCGAAGTTTCTGAACTGTCTTCAGAGGCAGCCCTTTGCAATAATCTAACCTTGAGATTACCAGAGCATAGTCAACAGTTGTTAGGCTATCCCTGTCCTGATGGGGTGTAGCTGGGCCACCAGCCGAAGCCAATGGAAAGCACTCCAGGCCACTGAGGCCACCTGAACCTTGAGCGACAGCAAATCGCAGCATCTCATAATTATCTGTTTTTGCAACAAAGGTCCTACAGCAGTAACTGTGTGTCGTGTTTTAACAGTTGAATTGGCCTTAATAGTGTTTAGCAAGAGAATGATGCACTGACCAACAGGAGAGATGCTTTCTTGTGTGTACAAAACCTCATTTACTATATTTGATCCAGCAATTATAAGATACTGATTTGCACTTACTTTCAGAAGTGCAAATCAGTATCTTATAATTGCTGGATCAAAATAATAGTGGGGTAGAAAATACTTTTCCCCCCTACACTGAGGAAAAAGCATTGTTAAAAAGAGTGTACTTGTTTTAATGGTATTTTCCAAGAGCCAAAGCTATTTAATAATTTCTGTTTATTCGTTTCTAGGTCCAACACACAGTCCGAACCACAATTTCCAGTAAGTACTACTTGTGATTAATTTACTGGGTGCCCTAAGTATTTTGATGCAAAAGGCTCACATAGAACCATTAAATGAAGATGAAAGTCATCTTATGTCTTTACTTTTCAGAACGATTGAAGAGATACTTGGAAACAAGCAGAGCATTGTGTTTTATTTGGTTTCACTTTGATAAAATTCTTTTGCCTTGTTTCTGCAGGCAGGTTTTATGTTTTAGAAGGGCAATATAGCACTACATTGTGTTGGTATTTGTATGGCGATAGTTTCAGAACACTTAATGTGAGCAGAAAACAGCCACGCGCTCCTATAATTCTAACTTTTACCCAGTTTATTTTACTATTACCCAAAAACTCAAGTTAAATCAGATTCTGAAGATGTTATTTTTGAGTAACATTGTAATACGAATTGGTTTGTACTTCAAGATTTGTACTTCTTGGCTCTAATTTATCTCAACTTCATATTAAATGGGAATGTTTCCCTTTCCCTTTCAAGATATCTGAATGTATTTTGCATCCATTTATATAACTGCACACATTTGCTTGTATGGTATCTCAAGGATTGAGGAGATAAGACTGCACAGTTGGAAACTAAATTCATAATATTGTCAAGTGTGAGTATTATCTCATTTATCAAAAGGGCCTGAAGGACAGCCAGAATGTATGACTCAGATGTAAGTTCTTATTTTCCACCCCAAAAGGTTAAACTTGTTTGGGGCCACATGGAGACAGAAATTTATAGGAGAACGTGTGTTCATTCTCTCAGTTACTCACACACATATCAATAAAGAGTTGAATTGTCCATTGTTCAGCTTTTGTTTCAGGGCTGTTTCATGTTCTCCATTTTCTACTCAGGATTTTATTTCTTTGTATAAAGAAGGAACGGCCAGAAGGCCCTCGGAGTTGAACCGACGCGCCACTGCAGGTTGTGAACGCTGCAGGTTGCGAACATGCCTCCCTCATGGATCATGTTTGTAACCCGAGTGTCCACTGTAGTTTGTCACTTAAATATTTAACTTTCCTAATATTGATTAGCCCATGGGTGCAGAAGATAAGAACTTTTTTGGCATTTCGTAGTTTTACATAGGCTGATTCAGTGGAAACAGAGCTTAAGACACTGTGCCACACTAAGCCAACAGACTATTTTGGTTTCTGAATATTATGTGAATGTCCTTATTCAGTTCTTAAGCTCATTGCTTATTATCATGATTATGAAGCTGAGGCCCTCTAGAATGTCTAATGCAAATCTAAATAGATTACCACATATTTTATAAATCAAGTCAGTTTTTAAGTGCAGTCAAACTAATTGAACAATTCATTCTTCAGAAATGCCATTTTAAATTGCCATGTGTTTTCTGTTGACAAAACAGGGATGGGGGGTGGAAATCAAATGTTCTTTCTCTAAAAATCTCACATTGTTGATTATTTGTTGAGGGGGCATTCTTCAACAGTTATTGTAAAACAAACCAAATACTCCATCCAAAATGTATTGCCATTGTTGTGAGCTTGAATTGGTCGCAAATAAGTGAGCTAAAAGCACAAAAATAGCAAAGGGGCTGTCAGGTGGAAGCTTTTTAATTAATTGGGGGGGGGAATAGTCAAGCTATTTGCCTTTGTTTAACTTTTCCCTATATATAATAACAACAAACATATGAAAGTAGGTGCTTATGTAGTTAAAACAGGCGTAGGCAAACTTGGCCTTTCCAGATGTTTTGGGACTACAACTCCCATGATCCCTAGCTAACAGGACCAGTGGTCAGGGATGATGGGAACTGTAGTCCCAAAACATCTGGAGGGCCGAGTTTGCCTATGCCTGAGTTAAAATAACACTATCTACACAGCAGACGGGGTGTTTCAGCAAGCTAGAGGGAACCAAAAGCTTCACAAAAGTCCAAAAAAAAAAAGAAAAAGAAAATAAAGACCGGGGAGCCACAAAACCCTAAGAGAGGATATAAATAGCTCAGTAAAGACTGGTTATGTTTGATAGGCATGGAATGCTGATTGGGCATTAGGGGAAGAGAAAACAAGAGGAAAGGAAAATGGAAAGCAGTGTTTCATATATCTTTGGACAAGTAATAAGGGTAAAGGTAAAGGATCCAGTTAAATTTGACTATGGGATGCGGCGCTCATCTTGCTTTCAGGCTGAAGGAGCTGGCATTTGTCCACAGACCGTTTTCCAGGTCATGTGGCCAGCATGAATAAACCACTTTTGGCACAACAGAACACCGTGATGGAAACCAGAGCACATGGAAACGCCGTTTAACTTCCTGCCACAGCGGTACCTATCTATCTACTTGTACTGGTGTGCTTTTGAACTGCTAGGTTGGCAGGAGCTGGGACAGAGCAACAGGAGCTCACCTCCTCGCAGGGATTCGAACTGCTGACCTTCTGATTGGCAAGCCCAAGAGGCTCAGTGGCTTAGACCACAGCGCCACCCGTGTCCTGAATAAACAAGCACACAATCACTGATAGGTCCAGCTGCCATTGTGAGGCTCAAAGCAATGAAAATGATGCCTCCTCAGCTGTTGCCATTGGCTGTGGGTTTCTTGTGATGTCACAAAAGCAACTGTTTATCTACTTGTACTGGTGTGCTTTTGAACTGCTAGGTTGGCAGGAGCTGGTACAGAGCAATGGGAGCTCACGCCGTTGTGGGGATTTGCACCACCGACCTCGGGTTAAGAACTTAATTTGTTCTGGAGGTCTGTTCTTAACCTGAAGCACCACTTTAGCTAATGGGACCTCCTGCTGCCGCTGCACCGCCAGAGCACAATTTCTTTTCTCATCCTGAAGCAAAGTTCTTAACCTGAGGTAATATTTCTGGATTAGCGGAGTCTGTAACCTGAAGCGTATGTAACTGGAAGCGTATGTAACCCGAGGTACCACTGTAGTTGAAAGAAAGAAAGAAGTACAGTGGTACCTCAGGTTACATATACTTCAGGTTACATACACTTCAGGTTACAGACTCCGCTAACCCAGAAATAGTGTTTCAGGTTAAGAACTTTGCTTCAGGATGAGAACAGAAATTGAGCTCTGGCAGTGCAGCGGCAGCGGGAGGCCCCATTAGCTAAAGTGGTGCTTCAGGTTAAGAACAGTTTCAGGTTAAGTACGGACCTCTGGAATGAATTAAGTACTTAACCCAAGGTACCACTGTATTCTGAAAGCAGGCATGCCTGTTTAGCTGGAATTTTGAACAGGAATGCCCTACTCAGCAATGCTTTGTCTTGCTTGTTCCATGTTTATAATCCTTTCTAGTCTTTTTCAATGAAGTATTGATTTGACTTCATTTTATTTATCTTTTGACTTAGAAAAACAACAACACACAATGCATCTTTCAGTTTAGATCTTTCCTCCCCCCAAGCTGTACAGTCAACCTCTACCTGCGACCATAATCCGTTCTGGAGGTCCGTCCAGAGGTTGAAACAGGTCGCTGGGAGAGGTGCCATTGTGCGCAGGCGCAGGCAGCAATTGCCCACTTCTGTGCATGTGTGAAAGGCAATCGCCGCCTCTGCACATGCGCAAACAGCAGCAAACCTGCCAATTACTTCCAGGTTTGCCGTGGACGTTGGGCAAAGTGGACTCAAGTGGAGGCAGACATAAGAAGGGGTTTGACTGTATCTATCCTCATGTCACACCATAATATTGCTACGGCCTCCCCCCAGTTGCCCCTGCTAAGGTATTCATTACAGTTGCCAATAGAAATGAGCTTAAAGCTGATCCATAGTTTAATCTACTCTCATAAGGAATCAACGTCTGCAGCCACATCTGCTTTTCACTTCTGTATTGCTATCCTCGCACATGTCTACAATAGACTGATTATATGTCTCCAGCAGACTCTGTGGCCAGAGGCACCATTATTTCAATAATACAAGAACACTGCCTTACCTCTTTTGCCAGTAGTTAATTGCATTTCTTTTTGGAAGGATTTTTTGTTCTCGGGTAGCTTAAAAGGATGCTAAAAGTAGCTCAACTATGGGGAAGTTGAAGATACGAATGTACTGGCCTATGCAGGGGTAGACAACATGTGGCTCTCCGGATGTTGGAATCCAAATCCCATCAACATGTCCAGTGATGATGAGAGATTTAAGTGTAACAGCATGCTAGCCACATGACCCGGAAGCTGTATGCTGGCTCCCTCGGCCAGTAAAGCGAGATGAGCGCCGCAACCCCAGAGTCGTTTGCGAATGAACTTAACGGTCAGGGATCCCTTTACCTTTAAGGTGCTACTGGACAATTTTTTATTTATTTCGAATGTGTCAGACCAACACGGCTGCCTACATGAATCTAGAATTCTGCAAAAGCAGTATCAGTCCACAATTGGCAACTTGGCCACTGCAGATTGAGAGGCCTGCAAAGAAAGAAAAACCAAACTAAAGGAGAAGTGCAAACAGAGGCAAGATTTAAGTCAGATAGCAATGGCTTTTCTTCAATATATAGCAGCCTTAATGCAGGTTAATGTGTGGCCAGCTTCTATGTTCTAAGGCAGCCTTCCCCAAACTTGGGTGTCCAGATGTTGTTCAACTACAATCCCCATCACCCCTAACCCCCAACCATGCTGGCTGAGTGTAAGGGGGGGGGGTGTTTGCAAAGGTGTGCCACTGCCACTGTTCAAGTCTTCTATGTACTTTGCATCATGTCTGGCTAGAGCAGTGGTGGCGAACCTATGGCACGCGTGCCAGAGTGGGCACTCAGAGCCCTCTCTGTGGGCATGTGTGCCATCGCCCCTGCAGCCCCATTCCTGGGGGTTTTCCAAAGTTGCCCCCCAATGCCTCTCCAGGTGGGAATTGCTCTGTAGAGCACGCACTGGCCACAGCAGCGTCGGGTGCAGTTGCGCGCCCGCCAAGCAGCTGATTTCTGGCCATTCCACTCCCCCCCCCGCCATGTTTGGTGTAATTGGTTGGTGCCACTAGCAGGAGATAGAAAGCGGCGGTAATGAGTGTGTTTTTTGGCTTTTGTTAATTTGTTGGTTCCTGCGAGCTTTGTGAGTACAGTAGTACCTCAGGTTACATACGCTTCAGTTTACAGACTCCGCTAACCCAGAAATAGTGCTTCAGGTTAAGAACTTTGCTTCAGGATGAGAACAGAGATCGTGCTCCGGCGGCATGGCGGCAGCAGGAGGCCCCATTAACTAAAGTGGTGCTTCAGGTTAAGAACAGTTTCAGGTTAAGTACGGACCTCTGGAACGAACTAAGTACTTAACCTGAGGTACCACTGTATTGTTTTCCTCTGCGTTGCGTCCTGAAGTGTGTTAGTGTTTATCAGCAACAACACCCGCCCCCAATATTAGCTCAACAACTGTTTGCAATCCCCCCCAAAAAATCTCAACAACTCCAGACAACGCCCTCCCCCAAAAAAGCAGAACAACTCAGGGCACTCCTCCCAATAAAAGATCAATAACTCTGGTTAATCTCACCCCATTTCCTTACAGTATTTTTATTTGTATGTGTACATGCAGACAATCATTATTACCCAATATTAAATTGCAGTGTTGGCACTTTGTGATCAATAAGTGGGTTTTGTTTGCAGTTTGGGCACCTGATTTCTAAAAGGTTCGCTGCCACTAGGCTAGAGAACCCCTTTTCCAATTTTTCCTGTTCCATTCAGTCCAAAAAATGACTGACACCACTACAGCCCACTCACGACTGTTTCAGGAGACTTGTTCTTTCCAGAACTGAGGTGAAATCCACACAATTTGCCTTCCTTGTTCTCTCTGGCATTGGTTGTTCCTGCAACCTCCGTACTATCAGACGAGAGATGAAGAACAAGAGCAGCTTTTATCTGCCTGCAGTGATAAGGAATAGACATAAAAGAAGCAGAAAAATCCCTGCAGAGAAGTACCAGTTACTTATATTACTTATATTACACATAATATATACCAGCATCTGTTGTACTTCAGTTCTGAGTAAAATAAGCCTTTTTTATAGCATGATTTTATGTTCTCAATGTAGATTAGGCTATGTGCCTACCTATTCTCTTGCTACTGAAGACAATATAGTTATTATGTTTATATGCCCTCAGGCTCAGTCACATGACAGCCTGTGTATAATAGATATCTTAGGCAGTTAACATGAACCTGGTTCTGCCTGCATTTATTCTTGCATTTAGCTTGTTTGAGTTGTAAAGAAAGGCTCCTTTGTTCTACAGGTATCTTTCAAACCTTTGTCTGGGTGGTGTTAGTATGCTACAAGCCTAATTTCACTAACCCATGAATCTAATGGCACAGAGGAAATTATCTCTAGTAAATCTTCAAATATTGCTTTGACATGAAGTCTACAGATTTGAGTTTTCGTTAATGAGTGAAACAAAATCTCAGGGTCACTTAAAAAATCAGCAGCACATTTTATTCGTTAGTCACTAATTCATTAATTGGGCATTGCCTTTCCTGAATGCATTTATTGGTTCTAATGAATTGAGTAATGGTGCTGTTGAACGATGGCTTAGGGATAGGTGCTGTTGATTTTAAGGACCATCACTCTCTGTGTGTTTTTGCCTACTCATGAGGAGAGCAATTTCACTGCTGTAAATGACCGACACCAGGATATATGCTATCCAGTGGCGTAGCGTGGGGGGTGCGGGGGGGCCGACCACACCGGGCGCAACATCTGGGGGGGCGCGCTCGCCGCCTCCGGAGTCGCCGAAGAGCCTCAGGCGCAGGCTGTAGCAGAGCCCCATGTCTCGCTGAACCGACGAGCTGTGCGCGCTTCCGGGCTGAAGGCGTCCGGCAGGCAGCGGCTCTCAGCGCTCGCCGCGGTCCCCGCGCGTCAGGGCCACGGAGGGCGCGCCAGGCAGCCCCTCCTCACAGCCCCGCCGCTGCTGCTGCTGCTGCAGCGGCTGGGCCATGTTGCATTTTCCTCACCTCTCTGCCCTCCTCCTCCTCCGGGCAAGCGGCGTCGTTTGGGCGGCAGCGCCAGCAGCAACTCACCTCAGATCACCTGACACGGACCCGCCGCCGCTGTGGCTACCTTACCGTAAATACCCCAGCCCAGGCAGCAGCAAGAAGAAGCTGGCAGCGGCGGCAGGTTAGGGGTTAGGGGCGCAAATTGCTTGCCTTGCCCCGGATTAGGGGGCGCAAATTACTTGCATTGCCCCGGGTGCTGACAACCCACGCTACACCGCTGATGCTATCCACACACACACACACACACACACACACACACACAAAAAATGGGTGAATGACTACTGCTAATTATGTAATTAGCACTGTCTCTCTACTTTCTGCATTTTGTTTCCATCTAACCTCCCCCAGGCATGTAATCCACGATAATGCTTCATTCATCTGATGAGGTGGCCTGTAGTCCTCAAAGCTTTGCCTTAATAAATTTAAAGTGCCACAAGACTTGTAATTGTTTTTGTGCCAGGAGTCTTCTGGAAGATAAAATATAATTTTTCTTTAATAGGTGCTGTATTTCAAATATAATTGCCCAAAAGACTCACATTTTGAACTAACTGCTGCCTTTTTTTGTTGAGTATTGCTTGTATGACTTGTTTCCAAGAACATCATCTTCCGCCTGGCCAGTGGGACTTCCTTTCCCATTGCCCCCATGCCTGATCTGCTCCAGAGGGTTGGGAAAACTGCCAGCACAGATTCCCCCCCCCCCTATACTTCTATACCAAATCTCTTAAGGAGTGTACATTATACATGGATGAGGGCATGGGAAGAAGAAGATGCATTGTACAGGCAGAAGTCCTTGTGCTAAGTGGACAAGTTGGTTGGATGCATCCATATGACTTTTCTTGGGTTAAGGAAACATACATATTTTTAAGCTTTACTTTTATATTCTGTTTTACATAGCAGAAAGCTTTGGTAATGGAGGGTAAAAAAAATCTAGATTAATGACCTGGTCTGCAGGCAAATCATACTGGATCTCCAGGAACAGGTGTTTGGCTTGTTTGCTCCTTCTTGCTCCCCTTACACACTCAAATATCTCGAGCTCCCAGTTTTTACTTCATTTACTTACTGTGCTTAGCAACAGTGTTCAAACTGGGCAAACCATGGTTAGCCCCCAAAGCAGAATCCTTCGTACCCTGCAGTGTTCTCCCATTGTTCTAGGTGCATTTTGCAACAGGGAATTTTATTAGTGTGAGCAGTTTCTGAGCTCTGGCTGCAGTACGGCGCCTAAGATTTCAGATTAACAATGCAGTGTGGAGGGAAAGGAGAGACCCGCTGAAGAATATTAGGGGGGTGGGCAGAGGAAGGACTAGACCATGTGAAAAATGAATATAATATTTTAGCAGCAGTTCATTCATTTTCAGCTTTGTATTCTCATTATAAGAATGCACGCCTTGACTGTCCGTTGTTGCACCCATAACCTCGGTTTAAGGTGCCATTTAACTCCTAGCGTTCACATCTCAGTTTCTAACACTGTGTGAAAGGGGCTGGTGATCACATGCTTGATTGCTATTCCATGTTTAAAAAGAGAACCCCAGACTCTTCTTGTCAAAAGCTAGCACTTTAGGGATAAGTTCAGGTTTGAACTCTGCCTGTTAGCTTTCCATAGACAGCTATTTACAGGGAATCTTTCAAACATGCATGCTGAAGTGGTCCTGGGGGTACATTAAGTTTATACTTACAAAATGATATAATGTGTGAAGCGCCCCCCTCAGTGACTATTTTAAGTTGGTCTGTGCTGCTGCAGTTACTGACAAGGGTAGTTTCACAAATAGATTTCCCATATCCTGTAACTTGAATGTAAAGCTTGAATTAGCCTCAGTTTTGACTTTCAAATGACTCTCTTTGGCTGGCTTCAGAACATATATCAGGCTGAGAAGAAACATATTTCAGGCTAAAAGGCACTGATAGCATCCTTTTTGGTAATTCCTTTAGAGCTGTATTTCTGGGTAATTATATACTGTTCTTCCTTTAAATTAAGAGGATAAGATTAATGCCCCGGACCTCTGGATCTCAAGAGCAAAATCCTAAACTTCCGTGAAGGAAAGGTGGTATCTACATGTACATTGGAGACATTTCAGCTTTACTCAAGCCCAGCCTTCCCCAAACTGCTGTTCTGCAGATGCTGTTGGACTACCTGCTCCCATCATCCCTACCGCTTGGTCATGCTGGCTGGGGCTGATGGGAGCTGTACTCTCAATTAGCTGGAGGGTGCTAGATTGGAAATGGCTGTTCCAGCCCCATTGAGCCATTCTGTCAACATGGGACGCGGGTGGCGCTGTGGTCTAAAATACTCCCAGTCACCATCTAGCTGCCACATTCTGGATTAGTTGTAGTTTCTGGGTCACCATCAAAGGTAGCCCCACATAGAGTGCATTGCAGTAGTCCAAGTGGGAGATAACTAGAGCATGTACCACTCTGGTGAGGCAGTCCGCGGGCAGATAGGGTCTCAGTCTGCGTACCAGATGGAGCTGCCCTGGACACAGAATTAACCTCTGCCTCCATGGACAGCTGTGAGTCCAAAATGACTCCCAGGCTGCACATCTGGTCCTTCAGGGGGCACAGTTACCCCATTCAGAACCAGGGAGTCCCCCACACCCGCCCTCCCCCTGTCCCCCAAAAAGAGTACTTCTGTCTTGTCAGGATTCAGCCTCAATATGTTAGCCGCCATCCATCCTCCAACTGCCTCCAGACACTCACACAGGACCTTCACCGCCTTCACTGGTTCTGATTTAAAAGAGAGGTAGAGCTGAGTATCATCTGCATACTGATGAACACCCAGCCCAAACCCCCTGATGATCTCTCCCAGCGGCATCATGTAGATTTACTGAACACAAAGCACTCATTTGAATTCTTGTCATTACCGAGACAAAATTAAAATGATCTTCTAGGTGGCCCCTTAAGCCATGTTTTGGCTCTGAAGATGTGAAAGGTCTAGATTTCATTTCATGTTTAACCTCAGTCAAATTGGCAATCTCTGGTTTGAAACTGAGTCACTACCATGTGGTTAAGTGAAAAGTACATGAACTCTTTGTGAACTGGGAATGAGGCTGTTCCTGTTTTGTTACATCAGTTCCCCTTTCTGTTTAGTGCCACACTCTGTGATGACTTTAGTTATTGTAAAGTGTATTGAATACCAGTCAGGGGAGAAGAAATTGCCCTAATTGGTGCTTCTGCTGAAGTTTTGTTGGGAAACAATAACTCCACGTGTGCAGAAAGGGCTTCGTTTTCAAAAAAATATTCCATCCTACATAAATACATTATATTAAATTATAGATGTCTGGGACGCAGGTGGCGCTGTGGGTTAAAGCCTCAGTGCCTAGGACTTGCCGATCGAAAGGTCGGCGGTTTGAATCCCTGCGGCGGGGTGCGCTCCCGCTGCTCGGTCCCAGCGCCTGCCAACCTAGCAGTTCGAAAGCACCTCCGGGTGCAAGTAGATAAATAGGGACCGCTTACCAGCTGGAAGGTAAACGGCGTTTCCGTGTGCGGCTCTGGCTCTGGCTCTGGCCAGAGCAGCTTCGTCACGCTGGCCACGTGACCCGGAAGTGTCTCCGGACAGCGCTGGCCCCTGGCCTCTTAAGTGAGATGGGCGCACAACCCCAGAGTCTGTCAAGACTGGCCCGTACGGGCAGGGGTACCTTTACCTTACGTGCTCAACATTTCCTACATCCATTTAGTTCCTATGTTCTATGAACTTGGCTGACCTAAAGCTTGCAAATACCATTGTGCTGTTCTTGGCCATAATTGCAGCAATAATTACAACAATGCAGCTGCCTAATTGCCACAACAAACCGTACATTTATTGTAGCCCATCTTTGACCTTCTCTGCAAAGTTAACACATTCATTTTAAGAAATCAAGTTGGTGCAGGAATCTGAAACTCTTCATACTATCCCTCCTGGGCTGCATCTCTTTGGTGAGAAGGACAAATGTTGATGCTCTGGCTTAAGGAGGCTTTCCGTCTGACTTAGCCAAGCAATTGCTGACTAAAATAGCAGGGGAAATGCGGTAGTGACCAAATCAGGCATCCCCAACCTGCAGCCCTCCAGATGTTTTGACCTACAACTCCCATGATCTCTAGCTAATAGGACCAGTGGTCAGGGATGATGGGAATTGTAGTCCCAAAACAGCTGGAGGGCCAAAGGAGTGAAGCTACAGGGAACCAGGCAGAGGGCCTTCTCAGTGGTGACACCCACCCTGTGGAATGCCCTCCCCCAATCAGATGTCAAAGAAATAAACAACTATCTGACTTTCAGAAGACATCTGAAGGCAGCCCTGTTTAGGGAAGTTTTTAATGTTTGATGTTTTATTGTGTTTTTAATATTCTGTTGGGAGCTGCCCAGAGTGGTTGGGGAAACCCAGCCAAATGGGTGGGGTATTATTATTATTATTATTATTATTATTATTATTATTATTATTATTAACTTTCAAAGTCTTAGTAACCCGCCATCCCTAGCATTAAAAGGAATGGCTTTTTTCCCCTAGCAATGCTACTCTGGAGCAACTCCATTTAAGCTGGATACATTAAGCAGATTTTTAGCAGCCCAGACAGTAATTCAACATATGCATTAGGTTCTATAGAAAAAGAAAAAAAGAATTTGGCATTAAATCTATAGGAGGGGGTGGGAGAGAAGGACGTTTAAGCCCTGATTTCATTCTGTTTATCTAAGCCATAGTTCAGAATTATGCCATATTTTAATTAAATCTTGGCAAGGCCTCTTTTGCTATTCGCTTGCAGGAAATGAAGAATTGCAGGAGGAGGCAGGAGAAGAGAAACAACTGCTTGCCTAATTGCATCGCATGCCGTTAAATGCCAGCAATGTATTATGAGGTGTAACGTGATACACATTGTGGTCTCAGTTGGACAGCCTTTTAATAGAATAACCTGCCACATCCCATTATCATTAGCATAGGATTTCTAAGATAATTCTTGTTTTCACTTTTAAAAGGTCCCCCCCCCCTTTCCTTCCTTGAATTAATATGTTCATTGATGCCCTTCTTGTTTCCAGAAACATTGTCTGGTGAAAACTTGAGGCGAGAGACCAGTATCTGGAGGAATGTAAAATGTCAGATTTAACATTTCTCTGCTGCTGTTGAAGGACATATTTCTTTAAAATTCATCAGGGACAGGCAGACATCTGCAGATGTACTTACAGGCTCCCCAATTTGTCTTTTGCAGGGAAGATTACCACGAAGATGGGTTTTGCCAGCCTTACAGGGGAATTGCTTGTGCTCGCATCATCGGAAATAGGACCATTTATGTGGATTCCCTCCAGATGCAAGGGGAAATAGAGAACCGAATCACTGGTAAGCCTGCACGCCTCTATCCTTGTCCGAAAACATTGTATTTCGGGCAAAAGCCTGAAATCCAATTTTAACACTGTAATGAATGGAAATGAAACTGGGTACAGCTATTTACAGCCTGCATCATAGAATGAATTGCTGCAATGTGTTTTCCCTATTATGCAGTAGCTTTTGCAGTCCTCCTAAGGTGGAGTTTGAAGTGCAAAGAATTGCTCTCAGGGCTTTAATATATGTCTGGGGAAGGATTTCCTCCCTTCACTTTAGTTCCTGCTTTGGGGCAACAAGAGTACAACTCTAGCCTGAATGCAGAGCTGTCCACACAAAAAAGAAACCTCTTTTGGAAAAACCGGTGTGATTTTTTCCCCCAGGGTTAAACTGCTTGGGAGGCAGTGATCCCAGGTCAAGAAGAGGATACTTTCCCTAAAGCAGACACCTTTGCTGACCTACAGGAATAATTGGATGCTATCTCATATTATGGCACCTTGATGAACATGGTCTTGTTCGCTTCTTATAGGGCACAGGGATTTGGAGTATCTGGATTAACTCTTGAGGTGGAATGATGCCTTGCGTGTTGCAGGGGGAGACTGATGAATTTCATGAGGTTTCTTTTCTGCTCACGTTGTGTTATTCCATGGCAAGGCTGGTGCCAGACTTTAGCAAGAAGGGGACGACAGAGAGTGAGATGGTTGGACAGTGTTCTTGAAGCTACCAACGTGAGTTTGACCAAACTGCGGGAGGCAGTGGAAGCCAGGAGTGCCTGGCGTGCTCTGGTCCATGGGGTCACGAAGAGTCGGACACGACTAAATGACTAAACAACAACAACAAACCATGGTACTATGGAGGATCTCACCCCTCCAAAAACAAACAAACCACAAGGCCTCTGCCCAGTGATTTTTGACCACCATCATGCCCTGCAGGGCTCCTGGATGTCTCTTAGTGGTGGGCAGTGGTGGCACTTTTGTATTTTGAGTAGCCAAGTAGCATGGTAGGGTAGCCATGGCAGATCACACTTTAGTACTGTTTCATTGTTGTTTAATCGTGTCTGACTCTTCGTGACCCCATGGACCAGAGCACGCCAGGCACTCCTGTCTTACACTGCCTCCTGCAGTTTGGTCAAACTCATGTTGGTAGCTTCGAGAACACTGTCCAACCATCTTGTCCTCTTCTTCTTGTGCCCTCAATCTTTCCCAACATCAGGGTCTTTTCCAGGGAGTCTTCTCTTCTCATGAGGTGGCCAAAGTATTGGAGCTTCAGCTTCAGGATCTGTCCTTCCAGTGAGCACTCAGGGCTGATTTCCTTCAGAATGGATAGGTTTGATCTTCTTACAGGCCATGGGACTCTCAGGAGTCTCCTCCAGCACCATAATTCAAAAGCATCAATTACGATACGATAATTCTGATACCCCATAATTAAATACAATATACTCCCATAGGGATTACCTTACACTGCGTTTAAAACCAAAATCGCATTTGGATAGAAACTGTTTCTCAGGCGGCTAGTCCTAGTCTTTGACAATCAGCCTGAAAGCAAGATTAATGCTTCACCCCATAGTCGCCTTTGACTGGACCTAACCATCCAGGGGTCCTTTACCTTTACCTAATAATTAATAACAATAATACAATGTTATCTAACCTCCCTGCGGCTAATTCAATGCTCTTGCAAAGCAGTTACATACCTGAGTAGTAATTGGAATCAAATACCTGTCAACACTGGGTCTCACAAAGCAACCTTTTGTTTTGTTTTTAACTATTTGTATATACCCCCTGTAGTCTACTGCAAAAAATAAAATGCTTCCTATGGTGGATCTCTTCCAGGAAGCACCTTCCCCAGCCTTATGTCCACCAGATGTTTGGGACTCAAAACTCAAAACTTCCATCTTCTCTGACCACGTGGCCGAGTCTGATGAAAGTAGAATCTAAAACATCTGGAGGGTGATAGGTTGGGGAAGGCTGCCTGGGACTCTGTGATAGAACTCATGTTTGGCATGTACCGAGTTCCAGGTCCAAATCCCAGCATCCTAAGCTAGAGCTGGAAAAATCTTCTGTCTGAAACCCGGGAGAGGAAGTGCCAGCCAGCTCCTGTACTTCTGTGCTCCTATTCAGAGTTTTACGTAGGGTGTATATTTGCTTTTATTTAATATGTTTTCACAGCAAAGGCTCAGGCTCCTGTTGTACACCAGTGATTTTTCAGACAACTCTGCAGTTACATACAAAGGGTCCAGTGATTCAGTGCGGATAGTGATCAGGGCTTGTAATAAGCCATAATCCAGAGAACCGTGCTCCTCCACATGTAGAAACAAGAATAGCTGTTCTCTGCGAAAAGGCATGAGCAAACTTGAACGCAGGAGGTGCATACGGTAATCCAAATGGGCTGCTTACATGTGTCTATAAATGAACTGCAGAAATAACCAAGGCTTTCTGGCTTTCTCCTCGGGTCTTGCCATCACAGCTTCCACAGTGAAGAGGCAAACCGGGAGTTAAGACAGGGAAAACTAGAATGAGCACTCCAGCTGCATACCCTGATGGGATGTGGGTAACACTATGGTCTAAACCACTGAGTCTCTTGGGCTTGCCAGTCGAAAGGTCGATGGTTTGAATCCCCATGACGAAGTGAGCTCCCATTGCTCTGTCCCAGCTCCTGCCAACCTAGCAGTTTAAAAGCACACCAGTGTGAGTAGATAAATAGGTACCTCTGCAGTGGGAAGGGAAACAGTGTTTTCGTGCACTCTGGTTTCCGTCACGGTGTCCTATTGTGCCAGAAGCTACTGTTAGGTCCATCATGAGACACCTGCTAGCTTCCAACCACAGATACCAGCAGTCTTCAAGAAAGCAAACCTGCCTTATTGTTGCTCCCTAGCATCCCACTGCCAGAGGATTGCCTCCTTCCATTCACCAGTTTGCCGCCTCCCAGTGGAAGAAGCCTGGGCAGTGCTGAATGTCACTTCCATTGCCAGGTGTGTCCTGCTGGAAATATAAAAGGGCTTTCCCCTTGGCCTGCCTTTATATCCACTCAGTTGCCAAGTGCTTTTGTGACATCACAAGAAGCCCACAGCCAATGGCAACAGCTGGGGAGGCATCGTCTTCATTGCTTTGAGCCTCACAATGGTGGGTGGACCTATCAGTGATTGTGTGCTTATTTGTTCAGGACACAGATGGCGCTGTGGACTAAACCACTGAGCCTCTTGGGCTTGCCAATCAGAAGGTTGGTGGTTCGAATCCCTGTGAGGGGGTGCGCTCCTGTTGCTCTGTCCCAGCTCCTGCCAACCTAGCAGTTCAAAAACATGCCAGTGCAAGTAGATACATGGGTACTGCTGCGGTGGGAAGGTAAACAGTGTTTCCGTGTGCTCTGGTTTCTGTCATGGTGTCCCATTGTGCCAAAAGCAGTTTAGTCCTACTGGCCGCATGACACAGAAAGGCTGTCTGTGGACAAATGCCGGCTCCCTTGGCCTGAAAGCGAGATGAGCGCCACAACCACATAGTCGCCTTTGACTGGACTTAACCATCCAGGGGTCCTTTAACTTTTACTTTATTACCTGATGGTCCACTTTCCTCCTTGGAAAACAGTTTTGAAGGCATGGGATCCTGAAAGTGTGCACATTTGGGACACTTGTAATATTGAGACAGTTCTTTATTATGCATTGTTTTTAAAGTATAGAAGTTCCCTCCTATCGTTGCGCCAGATATTTTAGGTCGATGAGTAGTTCACTGTAAAGTCTGTTCAATGTAAAAGCATGAGAATCAAACTGAAGGTGGCAAATCTTAGAATGGGGGAACTAGAACAAAGATATTTTTTTTCTAGGAAAAATCAGTTTTCTGGCAGTTCTTTTTTAAAAAAGGAAAAAAGAAAGGGAAGTGTACACTTGTAACTGTTACATTGTTGTTGTTTAGTCGTTTAGTCGTGTCCGACTCTTCGTGACCCCATGGACCAGAGAACGCCAGGCACTCCTGTCCTCCACTGCCCCCCGCAGCTTGGTCAGACTCATGCTGGTAACCTCGAAAACACTATCCAACCATCTTGTCCTCTGTCGCCCCCTTCTCCTTGTGCCCTCCATCTTTCCCAACATCAGGGTCTTCTCCAGGGAGTCTTCTCTTCTCATGAGGTGGTTTTCACTTTAAGCCACTGAAGCATGTGGCTATGGGAATGGAAAATAGTGACATCTGCAGTCCAAACAGGAAAATTTATTTTAAAAGACTGCTTCAAGCCCTGTGGTAGTAAAACCCTTCAGTGTAAAGTGTGAAACATTTCTGAAATATCTCTTTTTTTGCAAAGAAAGAAAGAAAGAAAGAAAGAAAGAAAGAAAGGGGAGATACAGGCTGTTCTTTTGTCTTTTTTTGTCTTTAAACTTCCTGTGTCCTTCTGCAGTTCAGAATAATAATAATAATAATAATAATAATAATAATAATAATAATGCCCCATCCCCCTGAGGCCGTGTGGCATGGCTTCTTTCAGCCCAGCTGACTCGTATATTTTATCTGTGCAATACACCTCTTATTACTGCTTTTGGCACTGAAGAAAACTCCCATGGGTTCCTGTACTTCTAAAAGGAGCCATGGGCAAATCTATTATCAGTGTTTAGGGAAGTCAGTATTGGAATAAGCTGCTTTGCAGTACTGGAAAGGACTTGTGTGCATTGCCATATATTGCTAAAACGCCATCTTCATGCACCCAATTTCCACGGGAGCTAGGCAATTGATGGCAAAAATATACAAAGCGTGGATGTTATCTTGCTTAATCTGCCCAATGCATATACAGATCCAGATGTTTTGCAAACAAGTTCAGACATCAGCCAGTAGTGAGCAAGGAGATTCCATATCAGGGCACCTCTTACAGGAGATACAAAACATGAGAGAACTAGTTTGTATTGAACCGTGAACCTTCTGAACCACTGGATCTAATTTTCTGACTTGTAACATGGTACACGGAGTTATTCCTGGCCAAAGAATAGCATGTGCATTTTTCTACAAGGAGAGCTCTGAGTCTCAGTTGTGATATGCTCCTTTCAAGCATCCAGCCTCTCTCTACCCAAGACACTGGAGCCTGTTGAAGACCAACCTCCCATTGTACCCACCACAGCTGGTTCATTCTCTGGTGCTTTTCCTTGTACAGCTGACACGGCTATGACTGCACTGTCCAGAAGATTATAGAAATAACTGCATGGGATTATCTCTGTAACGTTTCTCATTCATATGCCCCATCTGTTTAGCTCTCTAGACATCTTCCATTTCCACTGCACAAAATATTATTACTATTATTATTATTATTATTATTATTATTATTATTATACCACCCTATACCTGGGGGCCTTAGGGTGGCTCACAGAATAAAATCAAAATATAAAACCACAAAATACATAATAAAAATCAAAACAACAACTCAATAGCCCCCCTTCCTGAAAAACACATGTTAAAAGGGCATAGGATGTAAATCGGATCAGCCAAAGGCCTGGATAAAGAGGAACGTTTTTGCCTAGTGCCTAAAGGTGTGTAATGAAGGCACCAGGTGAACTTCCCTGGGGAGAGCATTCCACAGATGGGGAGCCACTGCAGAGAAGGCCCCATTTTTGTGTTGCCGCTCTCCAGACCTTTCGCGGAGGAGGCACATGAAGGAGGCCCTCAGAAGATGATCTCAGGGACTGGGTAGGTTCATATGGAAAGAGGCAGTCCTTGAGGTACTGCGGTTCTTACTTAGCAGCTGGCAACTTCTATAGATTATCATGGGGCAAGTGTACAAACCTTTTCACTTTAACCAGCTTTAGGTTTTTTTTTTTTAGTAAACTTGTCCTCAGTCCTGGAGGCGTAGAGAACTGTAAAATGTAAACTGACGAGCAGTATACGGATACGCGATTGTAGCAGGTGACCAAATTGTGGTTGCACTTTCAGAAATTGCTTGCTGACTGCATTGTAAACTCACATTTGCATATGTGATCACATGGTGAAATAGGTGTGTTCAGGTATGACTCGAGACCTCCCACATGTAGGCAGTTAAGTCTCAATGCTTTTATTGACTGAGTTTCCTTCTGTTGATTCCTGATGTGAACCATTTGTGTTTGTTTGTTTTGTTGCTATTTTGTTAATGTCATTAATATTGTTTTATAGATATGAATGCTGTCGTACTTTGTGAGTCCTATAATATGATTTTTGGTGTAACTGTGATGTTAAGCTTATTTTTTAGTTGTTTTGTTAATAGTGTTACATAGATGGAAATTGTTTTACAGTATTTGGGATTGTTTTACTGATGATTTCTTACAATTTATGCTGTATTCGCGATGTTCCATTATGTTATTTTTATGTAAGCCACTTTGGGATTTATTTGAATAAAAAGCGGCAAAGGAATAGAAGCAAGCAAGCAAGCAAATTTGATCCAGGGTTGCTAAAGAGGGAAATTCTCTGGCAGCAGTTATCCCAAATATGAAAATTCCTCAACTATTTTATGTTCCCTTCCAAGTATTCCTTTTGTAGTGTGCCCACAATCTTTACTTATCTTGGCCTTCTTCTTATCTGCATTCTTTTTAAAGGCCGGCTTGTTCAAGGATGCTTTGCCATTGTTTGAAGTTGTTTGGTAATTCATTATAATCTTTAGTGCAGCTTACCAAAGTCATTAGCAAATATCAGGTTTCTTCTGGTAGACTCACACTTTTCACTTAACCTGGTCCTGACTGCTGTAAAGGGCCTAGCCCAAAATTCTGACTATAAGCTCCGTGTGATACTCCGGTTTGGCCGTCTTGGGAATTGCTCTGTTCAGTTACTCAGCTTCTTGAAAAAATCTCTGCCCAACCAGGAAAATTAATCAGTACTATCTTTGCCACTGAGTTCAAAGGTTATTCTAAGAGTGTAGGAACACTATGTGGATAAGACAATAGGATGATTAACGAGAGAGCTGCTAGGTAGACCAAACAGACTCACTATAAGCCCATCAATTACAAGAGAGAGAGAGAGAGAGAGAGAGAGAGAGGTTGCTGCTGCATCAATAGAAGTCTAGTGTCTAGAGATCAAGGGGTGTACAGTGGCACCTCAGGTTAAGTACTTAATTGGTTCCGGAAGTCTGTTCTTAACCTGAAGCGCACTTTCCCATTGAAAGTAATGGAAAAGTGGATTGATCCGTTCCAGACAATGGAAAACACCTCCTAAAACAGCAATTTTAACACGAATTTTACTGTCTAACGAGATCATTGATCCATAAAATGAAGGCAATAATCAATGTGCTGTACTATAAAATAAATAAGACAGTATTGTAGATGAAAAAAGTAACTTTTTTTTTTACATGCACTGATGATTGTTTGAATGGGGGGCTTTTATCCATTTCTGCAGTCACACAGTCAACCAGTAGCTGAACCCCAAACCCCACATGATCCCCAAAACAATGGCAGAAGGCAGAGTCCCCCAGAAGTCCCCCAAACGAAGGAGCAAAGCAGAGACAAAGGCACAGGGCAGACAACACATGAACAAATCCCAAAATCCCTTGCAGAATCCCAAATATTCCACTCCCTGCCCTCCCACAGGGTAGGTGGGCTTACCTGGCTAGGTGCCACCCATCTTGCTACGGCTGGGGGTGGGGCAAGGGTTGGTAAAGGGCTTTTCAGCCCAGGCTCACCTTTGTTTTCTTGGTCTTCATTAGGTAAGTGTTCCTTACCTAACTTTGGGGCCGGGATGCAACCTCCTGGGCATCCTGAGGATGTCAGGGCCTGGCTCCAGGCAGTTGTGAAGGCCTCTGAGAGGTCTCGTGGCTGGAGCCCAGTTGCAGAGCCTCCACAGGCCCCGCGGATGTCCGGGCTTGGCTCCGGCCAGTGGCGAGGCCTCCAAGAGCTCGGAACACTCACTTCCTGGTTGAAACTGTTTGTAACCCGGAAAAACGTAACCAGAGGTACCACTGTAATAGTACCACTCTATTCTGCCTTAGTCAGACTACACTTGGAATACTGTGTCCAATTCTGGGCACCGTAATTTAAGAAGGATGTTGACAAGCTGGAACGTGTGCAGAGGAGGGCAACCAAGATGACTGAGGGTCTGGAAGCTAAGCCTTACAAGGAGTGCTTGAAGAAACTGGGTATGTTCAGCCTGGAAAAGAGGAGATATGATAGCCATCTTCAAATATCTTAAGGGCTGACATGTGGAGGAGGGAGCAAGCTTGTTTTCGCCTGCTCTGGAGGGTAGGACTCGAACCAAGAGCTTCAAGTTGCAAGAAAGGAGATTCCAACTAAACATCTGGAAAAACATTCTGACAGTAAGAGCTGTTCTGCAATGGAACAGACTCCAACAAGAGGTGGTGGACTCTCCTTCCTTGGGGGGGTTTAAGCAGAGGTTGGATGGCCATCTGTCATGGATGCTGTAGCTGATATTTCTGCATTGCAGGGGGTTGCATTAGATGACTCTTGTTGGCGTTCCTTCCAACTCTAAGATTCTATGATTTTATGAAAGTACCCAGGGGAGAGTTGGGACGCAGATGGCGCTGTGGGTTAAACCACAGAGCCTAGGACTTGCCGATCAGAAGGTTGGCAGTTTGAATCCCTGCGATGGGGTGAGCTCCCGTTGCTCGGTCCCTGCTCCTACCAACCTAGCAGTTCAAAAGCACATCAAAGTGCAAGTAGATAAATAGGTACCGCTCCAGCGGGAAGGTAAACGATGTTTCCGTGCGCTGCCCTGGTTCGCCAGAAGCGGCTTAGTCATGACCCGGAAGCTGTACACTGGCTCCCTCGGCCAATAAAGCGAGATGAGCACCGCAACCCCAGAGTCGGTCACAGCTGGATCTAATGGTCAGGGGCCCTTTACCTTTTTAAGGGAGAGTTAGTTTCCATTTTGTTCCATTTCGAGAGTGGGGCAGAAGACTTTTTCCTGCTCCGCAGCATAGCTGCCTGCCAGGGAGCAGCCTTCACATGCAGAGATGTGTTTGTAATAGTGTGTGAACACCTCTGTGTGTGTGTTCAGTAAGTATACACACATGCTTGTATGTGCTTTTGTGTAAGATCTGATAACCAGTTTAAAATCGACAGTGTATTTGAAACAAGCATTTCTAGTCCTAGGCAATGTACACTCTGTAACTTAAGAACACACACTTTCCCTCAAAGAATTCTGAGCACTGTAGTTTCCCCCCCCCCCACAGAGTGACCATTCCCAGCAACCATTAACAAACTCCAGTGCCCATAATTCTTTGAGGGACGGAATATGCTTCAAATGTGCTTTATGGTTATGGTGTGAGCACAGCTTTTGAATAAAAGGCCAAACAAAGGAACATGTTATGATGAACATGTAGTGTGAACTGTGCCAATGGGAAGGAACAGCCTATGCATTAGGAAGGGAAGGTGGCAATTTCTTGGGGCACTAAGGAATTTCATTATTCTGCCATTTCCTTGCTTGTCACAATTTGCATTGGCAGGACATACAGATTTGTCATGAGCTGAAAGCTATAGATCAATTGGGAAAGTGGAAATCTACTTATATGTAGGTGGGACTTGTTTCATGTATCACACCTGTGATACGTCTTTTATTTCCCTAACTTTTAAATATCAAAGATCATCCCTGACCACTGGTCCTGTTAGCTAGGGATGATGGAGATTGTAGTTCCAAAACATCTGGAGGGCCGGAGTTTGCCTATGCCTGACATACAACCTATGACGAACAATGCAACTGAACTTTGCAATATTATTTTCTCCTTAGCTTGTGTATCAGCCAAAAATGTATTATTACATTTCCATCTAGTGTTTTTTTCCTTCCAAATTGTGCTGTGCGTGTTTCAGCTTCAGGAGTGGAAAAATGTATGTTATACATTGATCCAGCATAGTGATTTAAAAACAAAACAAAGCATGAGTTGAGGCAGACCTCACTAGGGCTTAGTCATGGGACTCGCTTCCTGTGCCAGGGCTCAGCAGTGAAACATGTGAGGCTATACTGTGGAACAACATGTCTTTGATCATGCTCATTGTGGGTTTTATCTCATCACTCAGTGAGTACCGCTAACCCCAGCACATCTGGGATTTGATGGCAGAATACAGGGTGCGACTTCCAGACAGGTTTGAGCATCTCTGCTTGGAACCAGTAGGATAATGTGAAGCTTTCCTTTCACAATCCTGATCCATCGAGAGCCTCATCAGATGGTCAATCGTCAATGGGTCATGACAGGTTGTCCTGCCGTTGAAAAGGGGGGGCTGCAAAAGGAGACGATACGAAGATGCCTCAAAATGCAGAGATGGCTGACCAGATACAGTGGAACCTCAGTTGTTGAATGTAATCTGTTCTGGAAGACTGTTCAACTTCCAAAACGTTTGACAACCGAGGCACTGTCGGCAATTTCCATTGAGAAAATGGAAAAACACGCCGTGGAAGCTCTACATGGGGCTACCTTTGAAGGTGACCCGGAAACTACAACTAATCCAGAATGCGGCAGCTAGACTGGTGACTGGGAGCGGCCGCCGAGACCATATAACACCGGTCTTGAAAGACCTACATTGGCTCTCAGTACGTTTCCGAGCACAATTCAGAGTGTTGGTGCTGACCTTTAAAGCCCTAAATGGCCTCGGTCCAGTATATCTGAAGGAGCGTCTCCTCCCCCATCGGTCTGCCCGGACACTGAGGTCCAGCACCGAGGGCCTTCTGGCGGTTCCCTCACTGCGAGAGGCCAAGTTGCAGGGAACCAGGCAGAGGGCCTTCTCGGTGGTGGCGCCCGCCCTGTGGAATGCCCTCCCATCGGATGTCAAGGCGATGGACAACTACCTGACATTCAGAAAACATCTGAAGGCAGCCCTGTTCGGGGAAGTTTTTAATATGTGACATTTTAGTGTATTTTTCATCTCTGTTAGAAGCCGCCCAGAGTGGCTGGGGAAGCCCAGCCAGATGGGCGGGGTACAAATAATAAATTATTATTATTATTATTATTATTATTATTATTATTATTATTATTATTCGACTTCTGAGGCACATTCGAAAACAGAAGCAATTACTTCTGGGTTTTCGGCATTTGGGTTCCAAAACATTCAGCTTCCAAGACACTGAAAAACCGAGGTTTCCAAACATAGGGAAAAGGAAAAATTGCCAAAGAGGTGGGTGGTCTGTTGGTGGGTGCTTTTTCAAGCGGCTACCATTGTGAAATTCAGGGTGATCATATTATATACACCACAATATAGGTGCGATCAGACTTACTCAGCCGTTGCAAAGGACTGTGTAATGACATGAACCAGATTATACTGCTTTGACCACCACCTCTCGCACCAAAGAACTCTGGGAATATTCGTGATTATGAATTTTTTGAAAATTCTGCATCTGAGAGAGAAATCAGTCTGGAATTTGCAGTGCAGATGAGTCCTCTTGTACTCTGTGAATGTGACGTTGTCAAAATATCAGCTTTGGTTATACACATGAGATGCCTATGTATCTAGCATAGTATGTTCTCAGTTCTTCTATTAATGCTTTTAATTTGGTAGCCTGCTTTGAAGTTGTTTCAGTTGTGGGAGATCAATCATAATGTGTTGTGTCTCATATTTTGCCTGAACTAAGTCTTAATGTTTGCCTTGCCTTTCTTTCCAGCTGCATTTACCATGATTGGCACATCCACCCATTTATCAGATCAGTGCTCTCAGTTTGCCATCCCATCTTTCTGCCACTTTGTGTTTCCTCTCTGCGACGAGCGCGCTCGGACACCTAAACCAAGGGAGCTCTGTCGGGATGAGTGTGAAGTTCTGGAGAATGACCTCTGTAGGCAGGAATACAACATTGCTAGATCTAATCCACTCATTCTGATGCAACTCCAGCCACCAAAATGTGAAGACCTGCCACTGCCAGAAACCCTGGAGGCTGCCAACTGCATAAGGATTGGAATACCTGTAGATCGGCTCAACAGGTGTAAGTTGTCTTTCTTGCTTTTTCTTTTGTGCAAATGTATCAAAATCAACAGGGTGGCGCTGTGGGTTAAACCACAGAGCCTAGGACTTGCTGATCAGAAGGTTGGTGGTTCGAATCCCTGCGACGGGGTGAGCTCTTGTTCTTTGGTCCCTGCTCCTGCCAACCTAGCCGTTTGAAAGCATGTCAAAGTGCAAGTAGATAAATAGGTACCGCTCCGGCAGGAAGGTAAATGGTGCTGCTCTGGTTTGCCAGAAGCGGCTTAGTCATGCTGGCCACATGACCTGTATGCCGGCTCCCTCGGCCAATAAAGCAAGATGAGCGCCTCAACCCCAAAGTCGGCCATGACTGGACCTAATGGTCAGGGGTCCCTTTACCTTTATCTCTCAAAATCAAATAATTGGGTTTATACATTTAAGCATTGTGTTTAAAAAGGACGAAGAAGTTAATTAACATATTAAATTACCCATTAGAGCCTGGGAAACTCAGTTGGTTAGAATATGGTGCTGATGATGCCAAGGTTGCAGGTTTGATCCCCGTAAGGAAAAGCTGCATATTCCTGCACTGCAGGGGGGTTGGACTAGATGATCCTGATGGACAGCGTCTTGCAGTAAATAAATAGAAAGAGCATGCAGAGTCAAAGGTCCAAAAGAAAAACTTTTACTATAAGGCAAAGGCTTGTTACAAAACTTCCGAAAAAGACTTCAGACACACGAGGTTAAAAACGAGAGAGAGATAGAGAGCTGATTGCTGAGCGCAGGAATTTTTCTCTCCTGGCTCGGCATGACCTTGAGATACTCAAAGCAATGGAAAGAGAAGAAGGGAAGTCACTGGTATTTTAAGGTTGTTTAAATGAATATTCTAAAATGTAAAACAGGAAATTTAATAAAAATTATAGAAAAAATGGAGGCAAAAAAGAGAGAGAAAAGCTGGCAAGAGGCTTGAAACTAGGCTGAAGCTTGTGTGAAAGTAGGCTATGTGGCCCTTGGGCCCTCCCTCCCTCTACCTTTAATGTGTCACAAGATACATGACATTGTTTAGACTTCCGGGCCAAGTACATTTTACTACTGTGCTACAAAGCATGGGTTGCATCTAATTATGTTGTCCCGTTACTGCAAGGACTTCTGCAAGAAGAGCTTTCCTTTCCCTCTTGGATTCCCATCCCCACCCCATCCGCCATTTTGTTCTGGGAATTCTCAAATGCCTGGAAAAGATTGGTGAGGGCAGAGAAGGGTGGGAAAGGAAATCCCATTGTGCAGGCAGACATACTTGCTCTAATGGGACAGTTTTCCTATTTTTACATTTTAAAGATCTTTCAGCTACTGGTGGTAGGATAATGTTGGCTGCTCCTCTTTTGCTTTTCAGGTCTAAATTAGCAAGTAAGCTTTGCTTAGGCTTTGAGAGCAAGCAGTTAGGTATCCAAAAAGCAATGCATTGGATTGGGCAAAGGAGGCAAGATGGATGGTGAAGTTTCCCCTGATGAAAAAAATACCTAGATTTGGCATCCTGTCTTTCTGTTCTGATCTGAAAGGACCGACTGTAAAATAATAGAGGAATACAAGAGAAGAACTGCATTTCAGTGCAGTGTTTTTGCAAGAGAAATCCTAAAACTCTCTTGCAAAATTAGCAAGGGTTGTTTCATTCCATTGTAATGCTTTAAATGTGCATTCCTCTGCAAAGCAAAAGCAATGTGCTGAATTTCATGTTCTCTCTTTCTCGGCTGCTTGGGGCATACTTGGAAGGGGAGTGAAGTCCGTTGGTGAGAAAGAGGAACAGCAGATGTCAAATCATTCTTCTCCAGCTTCTCTCTGTATGATGTAAAGGGTTGTTGCCAGAGGAATGTAGATGCTGCCCCAGGCACCTGAGATACTGCCAGACCTCCCTGTTAGAAAAGGCTGCCCTCCTGCATACTAACCTTTTCCAGCTTCATTGTTTCCAGTAAGATGCAATGTATACACAGTGCTATGGCACAACCTTTGTGCTGTTGTGAAGTGCTTGAGGTGTTAAGAATCCACAGCGGAATAAGTCTGCTGGAAAAGGGAAGCATTGACATCTCTGGAAAGGGAATTTCTCTACCCACAAAATGACACGCCTGAGGCAGCAGGCCAGTACAGATCACCTTGTGCAACTGGAGCAATTTTTAATGGGATACATAAATATTATGAAACTGGTACAGTTGTGTTTATGGAAGTGAAGCAAAACCAGATACAGGATAAAAATAAAGAACAGGGCTGAGGATTAGAAAGTTGCAGGGAAAGAACAAGGAAAAGAATTTTTAAAGAGTAGAGGAGGCTAAGCAGGGGGTGGGGAACAGCAGTTTAAAAATGGGATACAAATTTTGGTGGGAGTTATGTGGTTCAGATATTGGTTTGTTGGCCTTCATGCCGTGACCTATTTGGTTTCTGAATTGCTGCTTTATTCATCTTTTTCTTCTTTGGTGATCACTCATAGCCGAGTAAGATTGTCTTCCATAAACACAGTTTAAACTCACTCCGTAAGTGACTACGGAGGCCAATTCTGGATCCACACATTCTTCTGCCATAGCTGTCAACTTTTCCCTTTTCTTGTGAGGAATCCTATTCGGAATAAGGGAATTCCCCTTAAAAAAAGGGAAACATTGACAGCTATGCCTTCTACAGTGGGGACATAGGTTTCAGGGCAGAAGTTGATCAGGGTGAGGGTTTGCCCAACGTGCCTTCCTCTTAGCACTTTTCTCCCTTTCGTCCTGAGTTTGACGATCGTCAAAGCCCATGACACCTTTGGTAAAGGCCGTTCTCCAATTGGAGCATTCACAGGCCAGTGTTTCCCAGTTGTTGATGTTTATACTACATTTTTAAAGATTTGCCTTGAGAGTCTTTAAACCTCTTTTGTTGACCACCAGCAATACACTTTCCATTTTTAAGTTCAGAATAGAGTAGTAGCTTTGGAAGATAATAATCAGGCATCCACACAATATAACCAGTCCAATGAAGTTGATGTTGAAAATCGTTGCTTTGGCACTGGCGATCTTTGCTTCTTCCAGTACACTGGCATTGGTTCGCCTGTCTCCCAAGTGATGTATAAATTTTCTGGAGACACCACTGATGGAATCTTTCGAGGAGTTGGAGATGGCGTTTATAAGTGGTCCACGTTTCATATATTAATTTATTCATATAGCATAGTCTAGCTGATGGGAAAGTCATACATATTGGGTTATTCTTTTTTGTTATTGCAAGAGTAAGCCTTTTCACTCATCTTTCACTTTTGGATCAGTTAGTTAATCTTAGGTGAAGCTGTTCTATAAAAAAGAGACTTAAGTCATGTTGAAGCAGATGAGTTTGCTAAGAAGTGATGATGCATACATTTCTGCACTGCACCACAGTGGGAATTTGCCTTTTCCTGACATAAAGTAAGGTAAAGGTAAAGGTACCCCTGCCCGTACGGGCCAGTCTTGACAGACTCTGGGGTTGTGCGCCCATCTCACTTAAGAGGCCAGGGGCCAGCGCTGTCCGGAGACACTTCCGGGTCACGTGGCCAGCGTGACATCGCTGCTCTGGCCAGAGCCAGAGCCAGAGCTGCACACGGAAACGCCGTTTACCTTCCCGCTGGTAAGCGGTCCCTATTTATCTACTTGCACCCGGAGGTGCTTTCGAACTGCTAGGTTGGCAGGCGCTGGGACCGAGCAGCGGGAGCGCACCCCGCCGCAGGGATTCGAACCGCCGACCTTTCGATCGGCAAGCCCTAGGCGCTGAGGCTTTAACCCACAGCGCCACCTGCGTCCCCTGCGTTTCCTGACATAGAGGTCGGCAAAACAACAGATTTACTAGACATGGGAAACTGTTTTGTAAGGAGAGGATTGCTTTGTGTTAATCATCTGCCAAACTACTTCTTGCAGATCACCAGTGTTACAATGGCTCTGGAGCAGATTATAGAGGCACCATCAGTGTCACAAAGTCAGGCCACCATTGCCAGTATTGGGACTCTCAGCATCCTCATCCCCATCACTTGTCAAGCACAGAGTTTCCAGAGCTTGGAGGGGGACACGCATACTGTCGCAATCCTGGAAGCCAGATGGAAGGTCCCTGGTGTTTTACGCAAAACAAAAACGTACGCATGGAACTGTGTGAAGTACCTTCTTGTAGTATGTATTATTTTTCTTCCCTGCTTCTAGAGTGTTTGTAGAAAAAAATAGTTGTAAAGCAAATCAAAGGCCTTTTCGTTGCACCATTTCGTATTAATGCATTGTTTGTTTGTCAACATTGAAGCCAGGGGGATTTAAGTGCATGTAATTTATGGCCTGTACTGCTGCTGTTCTTGGGTTTGAGGAAAGCAAGACTAATCTTTCAGGTTTGCAGTTTATCTAATGATCTTACCTATTACTGGGTGAACGTTTGCCAGGAGTCCTTGGTCAAGATTATGTAGATTGTACTTATAATGTACAGGGTGTGGGTGGCATTGTGGTCAAAACCACAGAGCCTCTTGGACTTGCCAATCAGAAGGTTGGCAGTTTGAATCCCCGCAGTGGGGTGAGCTCCCGTTGCTCTGTCCCAGCTTCTGCCAACCTAGCAGTTCGAAAGCACGCCAGTGCAGGTAGATACCGTATTTTTTGCTCCATAAGACGCACCTGACCATAAGATGCACCTAGTTTTTAGAGGGGGAATGCAAGGGAAAAAATATTCTTTAAAGGGAGCGCTGAGCAGAGCCTGTATGCATCCCAGGCTCAGCTCAGCGCTCCCTTTCACGATCCGCGTGGAGCGTGTGTGCGGCGCTTGCAGGCTTTTCCCCGAGGAGGGAGAAGCCCCCAAGAGCCGCACACATGCTCCGTGCAGCTCTTTAAAGGGAGCGCAGCTCTTGGGGGGCTTTTCTGGGAGGTGGGGGAAGGGACAAAGGGGCTAAGCCAGAAGTTAGAACAGCAACAGGGAGCGCTGCGCAGCGATCCCTCTTGCTATTTTGGCTTCTGGGATAGCTGCGCAGCCTGCATTCGCTCCATAAGATTCACACACATTTCCCCTTACTTTTTAGGAGGGAAAAAGTGTGTCTTATAGAGCGAAAAATACAGTAAATAGGTTCGACAAATGGCAAACGGCATTTCCATGCACTCTGGTTTCCATCACAGTGTTCCATTGTGCCAGAAGTGGATTAGTCATGCTGGCCACATTACCCGGAAAGCTGTCTGTGGACAAACACCAGCTCCCTCAGCCTGAAAGCAAGATGAGCGCCACAACCCCATAGTCACCTTTGACTGGTCTTAACCATCCAGGGGTCCTTTACCTTTAGCTTTTTTACAGGAATCAACTTCAGTGCTCCTTGGGCTTGTGCCCTCCTCGCTCCTCAATCACAGCTGCAAGGAATGGATTGAGAGCACCCATGTCCATTTTTAAACTAATTGCAGTTTATTGTTACATCTGACAAGGGCAATTTGTATTTAGTTTAAACAACGGTTTATTGAAAAACCAGGCTCAAACTGTGGTTTATGACTGACCAGAGTTGCAGTGCAGATATAATAAGAAACAATGGCCAGTCAAAACTAAGAAGCAGATTGTCCCACTCCCCTCTCCTCAGCAAGTAACAGTGGGAGGAGAGAGGGCATGGAAGAAAGAAGACCCATTTTTGTAGCATTAAACTATGGTTTAACATAATGTGTGAACTGGGTTGTGATTGATGGTTTGCATTATAAACTCTCTTCAGAAAATGTTCTCTGTAGTGTGCCAAATTTCATATCTGAGAGTTTGGGAGCATAGCCTAAAATTTCAACATGCAAATGAATGCTTTGTACATGTGCCAGTAATTCATTCTTGTGTCACACTAAATGGTCCTAAAGGACAGAGCTTCACACTCAGCAAAAGGATGCAAGAGGCTTTCCTGGGTGGTACTACTTCCCCAGATGACAGCTGGGAAATTATTATTATTTATTAAATTTATATATCGCCCTTTATCCAAAGATCTCAGGGCAGTTCACAAGATAAAAATACAGCATAAAAGCACAAAATAAATAGTTAAAACAAAGCAAATATCCCAATGGGATCATGTTCTCCCTGGTTTATTAATCTTGTATTAATATATTAATTGCTTCCATTTTATTGTTACTGATTTGTTGTTTTTAACTTTGCATTTTTGTCCTGTTGCATTTTCCTGTGAACTGCTTTTATGGTTCTTACATATAAGTAGGCTATAAATATTAAAACTAGACTCTGTTGCATGACTCTGTTGAACAGATATATTAGTCAAGGTCCTGTTGGTTTTATAGATTTTTCCTAAAGAGCACTTCTTATTTCAGACCTTGAATTACTTTTATTATAATTTAGTCAGAAATTAGTCAGTAAGTGATCCAACTGGAAAGTTACATAGGAGGGCAAAGGCCATATAAAATTTAACTGTGCAAATATATAATTGCTAGTTGAAACATTTGTTTATTTTATCTATGAATATTTGCTGGGGATACTCTGAATTCTGCCTTATTCATTCCAATGTGATATCTCTCTGGATATGCTGATGTGCATGTGAAGCTGCTGCATTTCCTGCTCAAATGAATGAAGCAACTCTCCTGAGAGCATGAATTCTATGTGCATCAGAGTCTTATACCACTGAGCCTCTTGGGCTTGCTGATCAGAAGGTCTGCAGTTCGAATCCCCGCAATGGAGTGAGCTCCCATTGTACTCCTGCCAACCTAGCAGCTCAAAAGCACACCAGTGCAAGTAGATAAATAGGTACCCCTGTGGCGGGAAGGTAAACGGCTTTTCTGTGCGATCTGGTTTCCGTCACAGTGTCCCGTTGCACCAGAAGCGGTTTAGTCCTGCTGGCCACACGACCCGGAAAGCTGTCTGTGGACAAACACCAGCTCCCTTGGCCTGAAAGTGAGATGAGCGTCGCAGCCCCATAGTCGCCTTTGACTGGACTTAACTGTCCAGGGGTCCTTTACCTTTTACCTTTTTTATTTAAGCACTCACCTGGGGCCATAGGCAAGTGAGGGGGCTGTCTCTAAGGGACAAAGCAGGCCATCAGGGAAGAAAGCCCCCTTCTCCATGCCCAATATAGAAATGCAGTGGGCTAATGGGAAAAGGTTGGCTAACCCAAATGTACTAGTAAAAAAGTTTGCAGGCTTATAGCAAGGCTGGTGTGCCTTATTAGTAGTGGCCCATATGAGTGGCTGTTGGGCCACACCTTGACAATGCGGCACAATCTTGGTGTGTTTCCTTGGAAGGAAACCCCAATGCATTCAGTTGGACCTATCCCCAGGTAAGTGCCATAGGATTGCATCCTTTCAAACAGAAATGCAGTCGTACCTTGGATCCCGAACGCCTTGGTACTCGAACGTTTTGGCTCCCGAACGCCACAAACCCGGAAGTGAGTGTTCCGGTTTGCGAACTTTCTTTGGAACCTGAATGTCCAACGGGGCTTCCGCGGCTTCCAATTGGCTGTAGGAATATGCTGCAGCCAATCAGAAGCTGTGCTTTGGTTTCCAAACATTTTGGAAGTCGAACAGGCTTCTGGAACGGATTCCGTTCGACTTCCAAGGTGTGACTGTAAAGCATTTGTGTATTTGTGTATTCAGAAAGTTCAGTTATAGAGTGTTATCTATGCATGACCAGTGAGTGCTGGTTGGATCCATGGAGCTTGTATTTATTTTGCATATCAACTTCTCTTGGACCGTATTCGCCCCTTATTCTTAGGAATTTGAAATCTGTTGGCAATTAATGCAATATTATTATTGGGTTTACCATTGGGTTTCCGTGTGCGGGTGCATGTGCTGAAGTTTAGTCTCTTGGTGCTGGTTGTGTGCATGCACTTATTTCCATTACGTGTGAATGTTTAAGACTCCTCCTGAAAATGTGATTTTTTTTCAAACAGGTCCACGTGACAACAGCAAGATGGGGATCCTCTACATCCTGGTACCCAGCATAGCAATTCCTCTGGTTATTGCCTGCCTTTTCTTCTTGGTGTGTATGTGCAGGAACAAGCAGAAGACATCTGCTACTACTCCTCAGCGTCGTCAGCTGATGGCATCTCCTAGCCAGGATATGGAAATGCCTCTCATTAATCAGCACAAACAGGTACCATTTAAACAAGAAAAAAAGACACCAGGTTTTATCCAGTAGTAGGTTTACAGTGACAGGAAGCATCTCCTTGCACAAGGCAAGAAACTCAATTTTTGCCAATCCTCCCCTACCATCTGCAGCTCTCAATGCCATATCTTAGACCAGAGATGGGTCCTTAAGGAGGTACAACAGTCCCAGCATGGCCAATTTTCAGTGATGATGGGAGTTGTAGTTTGACAATATCTAAAGCAGGCTCTATGTATGACTTGAAAGGGAAGTGGGTGGCACTGTGGGTTAAACCACAGAGCCTAGGACTTGCTGATCAGAAGGTCGGCAGTTCGAATCCCCGCGACGGGTGAGCTCCTGTTGCTCGGTCCCTGCTCCTGCCAACCTAGCAGTTCGAAAGCACGTCAAAGTGCAAGTAGATAAATAGGGACCGCTCCGGCGGGAAGGTAAACAGCGTTTCCGTGTGCTGCTCTTGTTTGCCAGAAGTGGCTTAGTCATGCTGGCCACATGACCCGGAAGCTGTATGCCGGCTCCCTCGGCCAATAAAGCGAGATGAGTGCTGCAACCTCAGAGTCGGCCACGACTGGACCTAATGGTCAGGGGTCCCTTTACCTTTACCTTAGAGCTGGCTTCATCAACCTCGGCCCTCCAGATGTTTTGAGACTACAGTTCCCATCATCCCTGACCACTGGTCCTGCTAGCTAGGAATCATGGGAGTTGTAGGCCAAAAACATCTGGAGGGCCGAGGTTGAGGAAGCCTGATCTAGAGGGCTGCAGGTTCCCCAGCTTTTATCCTCCACTGTTTGAGAGGCTCCCTCAAAAATCAGGAGCAGCTTTCTTGGGGACATAGTGGGCTAGATGAAGTTGGGAGTGGGATTAGTGAAATTCAAGTTCCCCACCCTGTGCACGGTAATTTTCAGATAGCACACAACCATCATTGGACTCAAGCCTGTTTCCACAAGCCATTCACATGCCCATTGAATTGAAAATCTTCAATTATGAGATATTGAGGTGGAAATGATGCCAGTTCCTGTGACTTTTAGGGTTAGCAAAAAGGCCATTGTGTTAAAAAGTAACATCGTTTTCTAGAACATGAGGAAAATCATAAGCCACTGGGATGATCCTGTTGATGAACACATGGCAGTTTCTTTTACTTGCTGCTTTAAGACTATTGAAATACTCAGACATGAAATATTTTGTCCTGTGTGCGTTTGTAAAACAAATGAGATCCCTCTGAGTATAAACGTAAGCTGGATGCACACTTTGATCCATAGCTTTCTTCTTGTGAGAACCACCTAATAATTTGCAACGTTTTCCTTTGATTTTTTTAAAATAACTTTTTTATTCAAAATTAAAACAAAACATATTATCCAGAAACATATCATCCTTATTCCCCCCCCATTTTTCCTCCCTCCCCCCACCCACCCCCACCCCCTGACTTCCCTCAGTTCCAGTCTTTGATTTCTCTAAAAATGCTGTTTTCTGCATGTTACACAGTTGTATAGATCCTGAAACTATTTAGCTGCTTATTATCAATAAAAAGTTTGTGAATGTTTATTCAAACCAGTTTGTGGATGTTTATTCAAAAATAAACATTTTCCTTTGATTTAGAATGAAACCATTAAGAGAATGATTTTGGGTATGTTTTATTTTCAGACTAAGCTGAAAGAGATCAGTCTCTCCACGGTGAGGTTCATGGAGGAGCTTGGCGAGGAGAAGTTTGGGAAAGTTTATAAGGGTCACCTGTTTGGTGCAACGCCAGGCGAGCAGACGCAGACAGTTGCCATCAAAACCCTCAAGGATAAAGCCGACTTAGCCCTCCGGGAAGAATTTAAACATGAAGCGATGATGAGGTCAAGGTTACAGCACCCAAATATCGTTTGCTTACTGGGAATAGTGACAAAAGAGCAGCCCATCAGTATGATCTTTAGCTACTGTTCCCATAGCGACCTGCATGAGTTTTTGGTTATGAGATCCCCTCATTCTGACGTCGGCAGCACTGATGATGATAAGACCGTGAAGTCCACATTGGAGCCAGCAGATTTTTTCCACATTGTGACTCAGATAGCGGCAGGGATGGAATACCTGTCAAGCCATCACGTCGTCCACAAAGATTTAGCCACTAGAAATGTGTTGGTGTTTGACAAACTCAGTGTGAGAATATCCGACTTGGGCCTTTTCAGGGAAGTCTATTCTGCTGACTACTACAAACTCATGGGGAATGCTCCACTGCCTATACGGTGGATGTCCCCCGAGGCAATCATGTATGGCAAGTTTTCCATTGATTCTGACATCTGGTCCTACGGAGTGGTATTGTGGGAGATCTTCAGCTACGGCTTGCAGCCTTACTGTGGCTATTCCAACCAAGATGTCATCGAGATGATAAGAAACAGGCAGTTTTTGCCGTGTCCCGACGACTGCCCTGCGTGGATGTACTCGCTGATGTTGGAATGTTGGAACGAATTTCCCAACCGAAGGCCAAGATTCAAAGACATCCACAACAGGCTGAGAACCTGGGGGAACTTGTCGAATTACAACAGCTCGGCACAAACGTCCGGGGCGAGCAACACCACGCAAACCAGTTCCCTCAGCACAAGCCCTGTTAGCAATGTCAGCAACACTAGGTACGTTGGACCGAAACAGAAAGCACAAGCTTTCCCTCAGCCACAGTTCATCCCAATGAAAGGACAGATACGGCCGATGGTTCCACCACCTCAACTCTACATTCCCGTCAATGGTTACCAACCGATGCCAGCCTACGGAGCTTATTTGCCCAATTTTTATCCCGTGCAGATCCCTATGCACATGGCTCCTCAGCAGATGGCTCCTCAGATGATTCCAAAACCAGGCTCCCATCACAGTGGCAGTGGTTCCACAAGCACGGGATACGTAACAACCGCTCCCTCCAATGCCTCGGTGGCGGACAGGGCTGCTCTGCTGTCTGAAGGTGCAGATGATGCTCACGCCGCAGAAGATGTTGCTCAGAGTCTGGTCCAGGAAGAGGAGGAGGAAGAGGGCTCAGTGCCCGAGACAGAATTATTGGGTGATAATGACACTCTTCAGATGGACGAGGCAGAATTCCAGACAGAAGCCTAGAGGTGTTGCCTTACTACAAAGACAAAATGGGGCACGTCTTCAGTCCACTGGAGACTGTTGTCCTTTTGACTTGCATAATCAATGTGTTCCCCTCCCCCTCTGGACTTTTACACACACTATAATCCAAAACCACCTGAGATGCAACAATAATGACATATCATGTTTAAAGGATTTTTCTTTCCGGCAGATGTATGCAAATATGAAGATTGGGAATTGCTGTTTCTGAATCTAGGGTTGATTGCAGTTTTTGCAGGGAGGCTGCTTTTATAATATACTGTTGCTGTGCAACAGAAAGTGGAAATGCATTGCACATCATGTATATCTTGAACTCTGATTGTATTTTTTTTAAAATAATTCTGGTAAAATCAGTAACCAAAAAAGAGAGAGAGAGAGAGTTGGTCAACAATAACACACAGGGTTGTTCTGCATGTGGAAAAGTGCTTAACGTATAAGGGACATCCTACAAACAGAATCTTTGTCTTTTTGATAGAATTGATTTGAAATATAGCTGAAGTTCAGGTAAGAAATATAGCTGAAATTTGAAATATAGCTGAAGTTCAGGTAAGAAAGCAGAATGACTGGTATATCTTAGTGACTGAAGAAGTGAATTGATTTCCATTATAAAGGAATGGAAGTATAACATACGTTTTAGCAGCAAATATATTTTTCTAACTAGAGTAAGTGATCTGGTAGGCTTTGCACTAACTGAATAAGCCAACCTCTTTTGCCTGTTGTGGTCAAATCTTGATAAAGGGCTCAGAAATACATTAGCACATATTATTGATCGTGTTGATCAATAAGAATTTTAAACTCATTTTGAATTTAATTAAAAAGGTGCTAGAAAAACACATGCCCTCCTTTGTTTTTCTTTTTAAAAAGAACCTTTTTAGAGATTGTAGATCTTTAAAGACCAAAATAAGCAATATTGTATAGAATGTGTGGATACATGTTTGATGCTTTTTTGTGAGATGAATCATGTACAGACTTTGAAATGTAATTTATGTTTTGTTACATTTTATATGGGTTTTTTATTGCAGCATTTGGATCTTTGAAAAGAATGCCTATATAACTTAAACCGTTTACATTATGCTTTGTAATATTTTATTGGGATTGGGATTTGTATGCTTTGATATGTTGATAAATACTGGTCCAAACATTTCATAGCCATACATTTCATACATTCTGTAATATAAATATTCCCTGAATTGTATTATAATGTAGCTACATATACATTGTAGTTCTAGGCTGTAAATCCATCACATGGACTATCTAACAAAATATTTGATTAATTTGTAAGATGTTGTAAAAAGAAAAAAGAAAAAAAAATACACTGTAAATGTGGAAATTCTCATTTCCATTCTGCCGTGTTTTACCATAATAAACTGTGCCTTTGCGAAGTACATTTGGGTTACGTGAAGCACACATTGCAGTCTGCAGCCTGTCTTAGTGACAGGAACTGCTTAACTGGTTTCCAGTTTATCTCTTGAAATTTGCTATGCACTGGTAGGTAAACAATGAGAAGCTCTCTTGCTTGTTAATATAAATGCGAGTTGGAGAATATCAATAAATCATACAAATAAAAGTGAAGTTTATTTAGTTTATTAAATGTGTTGATGACCTTCGATACTGTAATGCAGCTCAATTTAAGAACTTTCTCTTCCTATGCACCCATTTTCTTATTCATGAGCATTGCCATGGCGGCACAAAGAGAATTGTATGCCCAGAGTCCAATATGGGAGACCAATTCATTCATTCATTCGTTCATTTTAAATGAATGTTTTGCATCCAAGCGGTGCCCCTCTGTCGACTGAAAATTATCTCATTTGGTGGAGCCTTCCACCAAAGGAATGGGGACTAAGGCGATCTTCAGCGATCTTGTGCCACATTCCATGCTGTTCCGAAGGATCCTTCAAACCTCTGGAACATATCTGGGTTAGGGATGACAAGAAAGGAGGGGAATTGTTGAAGATCCCTGTTCTGTTGATGGAAGAATCCACTGGGTCAAAGAGCCTTCCATCCATACAGCATACTAACAGGACACAACCTGAGGACATCTCAGTAGCTTTACAATGCAATAAATACACTAGTGGCCAAAATTGTGGAAACCTTTTGGGGAAAGTGTATTTCTGAGGTTTGATTGCTCATAACACCACCTTTTTTGGAGTAATAACATAAAATTACATGTCAGTGGAAAGATAACTTAATGAAGAATGTAATGCAACAAAGTGTGTCCAATTACCTGTATTCTATCAAAAGTTATAGCCAAATAACCAGAAAAAGGAAGCACAACTTTCTTAGGTTGATATGCAGTAGCTTTTCTTCATTTGAATGTAGCCATTGAGCATGAATGTTTAGAGAGCCAATTATGTGTTGTTGTTGTTTAGTCGTTTAATCGTGTCCGACTCTTCATGACCCCATGGACCAGAGCACGCCAGGCACTCCTGTCTTCCACTGCCTCCCGCAGTTTGGTCAAACTCATACTGGTAGCTTCGAGAACACTGTCCAGCCATTTTGTCCTCTGTCATCCCCTTCTCTTTGTGCCCTCCATCTTTCCCAACATCAGGGTCTCTTCCAGGAAGTCTTCTCTTCTCATGAGGTGGCCAAAGTACACTGGAGCCTCAGCTTCACGATCTGTCCTTCCAGTGAGCACTCAGGGTTGATTTCCTTCAGAATGGATAGGTTTGATCTTCTTGCAGTCCATGGGACCTTCAAGAGTCTCCTCCAGCACCAGAATTCAAAAGCATTAATCCTTTGGCAATCAGCCTTCTTTATGGTCCAGTTTTCACTTCCATACATCACTACTGGGAAAACCATAGCTTTAACTATACGGACCTTTGTTGGCAAGGTGATTTCTCTGCTTTTTAAGATGCTGTCTAGGTTTGTCATTGTGTTATGAGCCATCAAACCTCGGAAATACACTTTCCCCAAAAGGTTTCCACAATTTTGGCCACTAGTGTGAATAAATCCCATACGCACTGAGATGTTTTCTGAAAATGTTTTGAAGGTGCTTTAGTGCCCACTTCTTTGGTCACTAATGTCTGAATTTTTGACTTATAGGACATCGGTACTTATTGCTGAACTCTTAACTACACTGTTGGGATAATGGGAGCCACTCTTGCCTAACATAGTAGGTTACCTAATTCTTACCAGAGAACTCCTTACCCGTTGCATCATCGTTGACTCCAGCAGTATTTTTGGCCACCAACCTTCAGGAGGCCAATAGACTGCCAACCTTATTTTTTGTTCAACTAATCTCAGACACATATCTAACCAGGAGGAATAATTTGACTGAAGACATGCTTTCCATATATGTGCTAGATTCCAAATCTGGAAGAAAAAAATAGGCGCATAGGAACATTGCCGATCTTACAAATTTTAGATCCCCAGCCATTGGTGGCATCTCTGTATAACAAGCCCATTGGTCAAAATTCCATCTCTAGCAATTTTGTACACTTCTGATAATTGCGTCTTGTTCCTGTCTGATGTCCTAAGTTAGCTACTGAATCCATAAACAACTTCTTCATTTTATATATATTTATTTGCACAGGAATTTTTACGGATGGATTTTGAGTCAAAAAACAAGGTGTTGTCAATTTTAATTCACTTCTTCATTGCCCCCAATACAGATTTGTTCAATTTCCTTTTCACACAAAAAGTCCAAAAGGAGTTCTCTAATTATTATAATTAATACAGGCCAGCAATGTTTGTTCTCTAATTGAACGTATCACCTTTGCCTCCGGTAACTTCAACAACCATGTCTCCATATTAAACAATAATAAATATTTCTGTCTTTGTCCATATAGGAATCTCTCCGCTGTGATCATATATTGAGATATTATTCAAATATATTGAGATATTTATTCCATAGTTCTTGTTATATAGCTATTAATTTGCACCCAGCTCTTTATCTTCAGTTCCCATTTCCTGTTGTGTTTGCCATGGTTTTCCATCCTTATCTTTTAGAAACTCTTCCATTTATGCTTCTTCATTTCTTTTCCCTAGTAAAGCACCAGAGATTTGATAGCTTTTTTCCTCTGAGTTCACTTCAAGTTGCCAGATCTCTCTCCATCCATGACAATTTCACTGTTTGGCTGTTTCATTCCTCCAAACACCACAGTGAAGGAGAAGAAAGTCCTAAAAATGGTACAGGATTAGGGCATAAAGTTAAACCACCAGTTCACAGCCAGAATTTAAAAGTAGCTGCTGATGTGTGGAAACATCAATCATCAATAGTTTTAAAAAGGAAGGGACGCTCTTGAACCGGCAGCTTGATGGAGATGCATATGGTAAGTTCATTAAGGACTTTAAAAACCTAACTAGAAGCTTCATTCTGTTGCAGAAATATTATCCTTCTAATACAACGATGGGGATTGAGTTGGAAATACATGCTCAGCTAATATTTTCTTAATTTTAATGACTTCTGAAATGAATTTTCTGTTTGAAGTGAAACACTGAAAATTGTGTTTGATGCATTAATTTTTGCACTCCACTTTTCAGCTGCCACATGCGGTTCACTGTTGAATAAGAATATCTTACAATTATGTTCATTTAAAGTGATTTAATTCTCAGAAGGCTTGAGGCACTTAGTACTGTTGAATTATCTTTCAAATTACCCTCAGAATTAAACAGATGTAGTATGACAACAGTCTGCCGCTCAACTGTAGCAACAGAATTGGGTAGTAACAGAAAGGCATTGCCATAACTTTGGATTATTAACCTCCCAAAAACTGTCCTAATGGAGGACAGAGCTCTATTAACCCTAGTTGCCAGTGGGAGACTTTTAAGTATTTTATTTTATTTTACACACCCTGCATGGAAGAGTGAGAGACAGCAAGTGAAGGTGATATTCTGAAGAACTGCAGTGGTTCACAATTATCTTTTTTATGGAGTAACCACATGAACAAAATATTATTTCTTGGACTTATGAAGAAGCGTCCACAGCATCTGGGGCTTCCAGGTACCTGTGACAACCATCAGTTCCAATAGCTACAGGCAGCCTCAGATTCCATTCCAATCCTCTCCCATCTGGCAATTCCAAAGCTTACCATCTTGGCTAATAATAATAATAATAATAATAATAATAATAATAATTCTGCCCCACCCATCTGGCTGGGTTTCCCCAGCCACTCTGGGTGGCTCCCAACAGAATATTAAAAACACGATAAAACATCAAATATTAAAAAACCCCTAAACAGGGCTGCCTTCAGATGTCTTCTAAAAGTCAGATAGTTGTTTATTTCCTTGACATCTGATGGGAGGACGTTCCACAGGGCTGGCGCCACTAGATTTTTATAGATCTTAGCTAGTTTATTTTGAGTCATGTATCACCTGTACATCATTTGAAGGTGACCCGGACACAACAATTAATCCAAAATGTGGCAGCTGGACTGGTCACTAGGAGTGACCGGCAAGACCATATAACACTGGTCCTGAAAGACCTTGGGTACCAGTACATTTCCAAGCACAAATCAAAGTGTTGGTGCTGACCTTTAAAGCCCTAAATGGCCTCAACCCAGTATACCTGAAGGAGCATCTCCACCCCCATTGTTCAGCCCGGACGATGAGGTCCAGCTCCGAGGGTCTTCTGGTGGTTCCCTCACAGTGAGAAGTGAGGTTACAGGGAACCAGGCAGAGGGCCTTCTCAGTAGTGGCACCTACCCTCCCATCGGATGTCAAGGAAATCAACAACTATCTGACTTTTAGAAGACATCTGAAGGCAGCCCTGTTTAGGGAAGTTTTTAACGTTTGATGTTTCATCGTGCTTTTAATATTCTGTTGGGAGCTGCCCAGAGTTGCTGGGGAAACCCAGTCAGATGGGCGGGGTATAAATAAGAAATAATGATTATTATAATTACTACTACTACTACTACTACTTGGGAGCTCCCAGCCAGAGTTCAGTAGGGAAGAAGGGATCATCCTTATTATCTGTGAGAGTTTGGTTTTGTCACAGCCTTTGTGAGAGAAATAAAGCCAGGAAGAAATAAGCTCCTCTTTGCCCTATATATGGGGGCTTAGGGAGTGTTTTCTCCTTCTCCCTCTCTTTCCCCTCCCCTCTTTCACACACTTCACCCTGCACAGATGTTAGGGGGAAGAGACACACCTTGACTGCTCTCTTCAATCGGGCTTCTCATCCCGAATATTGGAAGTGATTTCTCCAAGGAGGCCCATTTCAGACAAAAATGCTCCTGCCTCCCCATGGAGCCTCATCGGAAGCTCATTGCAGTAGCCAACGTGGTGCTCTCCCAAGGCTGGGCTCTCTTAACTCCCCTTAGTTCCAGGCAGGGTTGTTGAGGACATAAAATGAGAAATGAGAGAGAACTAGGTGCACACCTCCTTGGGGGTACAGAAATGTAATAAATAAATAAATTAGTCACACACACACAGTGTTAACATTTGCCATTAGTAAGAGTAATTATGTATGACTTGGAGTACAGAACAGTGAGTCTATGCAGCCACCTGCTGGAAAATATGACTAACACCAAACTACAATAATCTGATGCACAAAGAACATTTTGTGTTGCCCTGTGTGGGAAAAATTCAGTGACCACGTTGCGGCTTTTTTCTTCTAATCAAATAAAAAAAGGAGGCTTTCAAAATAGTCTGTAGCAAGGTCAGTGGCCCAAATTGCAGCCAAGTAGCTGATTCACAGAGCCGTTCAGAGAACAAATAAGAGATGTGTGACTCACAAGTCACTTCTCGCTCTGCTTTTAAATGTCGGACAGTTCCCCCTCAAAAGTCACAAATAGGGTAATATCAAAGGAGGAACGGTTGAGAGAGCTGGGTATGTTTAGCCTGGATTAAAGAGAACAGGGAGGAGATACGATATATTAACAAAACTGTAATTCAGGCATCTCTTGCAGAAGGAAGATGCATATGCAGTTGTACCTTGGAAGTCGAACGGAATCTGTTCCAGAAGGCCGTTCGACTTCCAAAACGTTCAAAAACCAAATTGTGGCTTCTGGTTGGCTGCAGGAAACTCCTGCAGCCAACCAGAAGCCTCGGAAACCCCGTTGGATGTTTGGCTTCCAAAAATAGTTCACAAACCGGAACATTCACTTCCGGGAACTAAGCTGTTTGAAATCCAAAGTATGACTGTTTTCAAAAAGCAGCTGCTTCTCTGCTCCCAAGCAGCTGTTTGACAGACCCAACATGATGCTTATACGTATCTAAAAAAATAGATCACATGCCTTCGGAAAACATACCTGTGTCCTTGAAGAGGCCTTCAGTATCTGTCACTTTGAGGCAGACTTTGAATAGCCAGTTGTTCAGCAGATTGCTGTAGAAAGTGTAATGTCACAGAACAATCGACAGGCTCTTCACCTGCAATCCTTAGTGCAAGGCTGGCTATTTCTATGAACGTCATTGACAGCGGCTTTAGCTCACTGTTGACATAGCAGCTGTGTGGAACTCACTGCATCAGTAGCGAACTCTCCTTCATTACCCATGTTTAAGCAGAGGCTCCATTTTCTGGGACAGCTCAGTCGGTAGAACATAAGACTCTTAATGTCAGGGTCATGGGTTTGAGTCCCATACTGAGCAAAATATTCCTGCATTCCTGCAGGGGGTTGGGATGGATGACCCTCGTCATCCCTTGCAACTCTACAAATTCTATGATTTTATATCCAACACGGGTGGTGCTGTGGTCTAAACCACAGAGCCTCTTGGGCTTGCTGATCAGAAGGTCGGCGGTTTGAATCCCTGCGACGGGGTGAGCTCCCGTTGCTCGGTCCCAGCTCCTGCCAACCTAGCAATTCAAAGCACACCAGTGCAAGTAAATAAATAGGTACCGCTCCAGCAGGAAGGTAAACAGTGTTTCTGTGGCTGCTCTGGTTTCGCCAGAAGCGGCTTAGTCATGCTGGCCACATGACCCGGTAAAACTGCCTGCAGACAAACGCCAGCTGCCTCGGCCAGTAAAGCGAGATGAGCACCACAACCCCAGAGTTGTCTGTGACTGGACTTAGCAGTCAGGGGTCCTTTACCTTTACCTTTTTTCTATATCCACTTATCTGAGATGCTGTACCAGAAGGTTTCCTGCATTGCTGCAGCCTTTCAGCTGTCACACTGAAAGTGGGTGTTTGGGCTCCAGCTTCCATCAGCCCCAACCAGCATATGGGATTCCTGCAGCGAATGGAAGGCCACAAATTCCCCTAGACTATGAAGTCCCTTTCATATGAGTCTATATGAAATGAGTCACATGGCTCTAATAATTTTTATTAGTGTTCAATTACAATAATCCAGTAAGAGCCTCATTATAACAATGCCAAATTATAATACAATTACTCACACCAATCATTCAGATGCCAAATTATACAATTTAGGTGCCCCCCCATGTGCTAGAATTGATGGTTTGATTATTTACTTTATTTCTGCATTCCAAAATCTTACTAATTTCAATTACACTCAAAATAACAATCCTTTATACAACTGCAAATTTAATGACTTCCATTCATATCGACACATTAAATGATTTATAAACTTACAGTTGAAGCATTCAAACTACCCTATTTTTTGCTCTATAAGACTCACTTTTTCCCGCCTAAAAAGTAAGGGGAAATGTGTGTGCGTCTTATGGAGCGAATGCAGGCTGCGCAGCTATCCCAGAAGCCACAACAGCAAGAGGGATTGCTGCTTTCACTGCACAGTGATCCGTCTTGTTGTTCTGACTTCTGAGATTCAGAATATTTTTTTTCTTGTTTTTCTCCTCCAAAAACTAGGTGCGTCTTGTGGTCTGGTGCGTCTTATAGAGCGAAAAATACGGTATATCCTTGTTCTTCCTGTGTGTGGCAATTATTCTGTCCATGTTGTATCTTCCTGTCCTTGTAAAATATTATGTCTATCTTTTCCCAGCCATTGCTGTTCTCCATCATGCTGTGGGCGGAGCTAATATCCCATTGTTGTTTCAGAAGTTCTCCATCCCTCCATCTCATGCTTCGTTGTTTTGCAACTTGAGCAGCAGCTGCAAAAGTCACACTGTCCCAATAAATATCCTGTTTTGGCCATTTCTCTCTCTTCCTGGGAAGGAGAGTGATCTGCTGAACTTCAAATAACTCAGTGAGTCACAGGGCTGTATGCATCTCAAGTCCTAAAAGAGATGCGCAGCCATGTTGCTTAAGAAGAGCCATTAATTATCAGTTGTGGTTTCCCCCTTTAAAATACACAGAAGTCAGGGTGCTGTGCATAATCCCACCATGAACTTTAAAGGGAAAAGTCACGTAAGAAGCATACATGACACCTTTTCAATGAGTTAGTGCTTGCGTATCTGTACCCATATGCAAAACACTTTTATGAGGATGTGGGTGGTGCTGTGGTCCAAATCACTGAGCCTCTTGGGCTTGCCAATCAGAAGGTCAGTGGTTCGAATCCCCACAATAGGGTGAGCTTCCTTTGCTCTGTCCCAGCTCCTGCCAACCTAGCAGTTCAAAGGCACACCAGAGCAAGTAGATAAATAGGTGCTTTTGTGACATCACAAGAAACCCACAGCCAATGGCAACAGCTGAGGAGGCATCATTTCCATTGCTTTGAGCCTCACAATAGTGGCTGGACCTATCAGTGATTGTGTGCTTGTTTATTCGGGACATGGGTGGCACTGGGGTCTAAACCACTGATCCTCTTGGGCTTGCCAATCAGAAGGTCAGCAGTTCGAATCCCTGAGAGGGGGTGAGCTCCCGTTGCTCTGTCCCAGCTCCTGCCAACCTAGCAGTTTGAAAGCACACCAGTGCAAGTAGATAAATAGGTAACGCTGCAGCAGGAAGCTAAATGGCATTTCTGTGCTCTCTGGTTTCCGTCACGGTGTCCCATTGTGCCAGAAGCAGCTTAGTCATGTTGGCCACATGACCTGGAAAGCTGTCTGTGGACAAACACCAGCTCCCTCGGCCTGAATGCGAGATGAGCGCCGCAACCCCTTAGTCGTCTTTGACTGGACTTAACCGTCCAGGGGTTCTTTACATTTTACCTTTACGCATGTGCAAAACACTTTTCTGAGAAGGTGGATTAAGGATCAGAGGGTGGTGTTTTACATAGTGTCCAAATATTGGTCCCATGTTACACCCTGTTCATTGTAATGAACTGTATATCAGGAAAGGCTGTGGGACATTTTCTGCAGCTAGGAAGTCCCTTGTCTAAAGCCCACCATCTCGTGGTACGGCCAAAGACAACTCCTGTTTGAAATGCTGGACGGTCACTCCCAGTCACACTGTAGGCAGCATTCAGCTGGATCCGTGGTTCCCAATATGGGGCACACACCCCACAGGGGGGCAATTTGATTTTTAAGAGGGACAATTGGAGAATGAGTTATTAACAGTGAAAGGCCTTTAGGGATTCCTCCATGTGAATAGGAGCTCACTTTTTGAATAATAAGAATTATTTGTCACCGGGGGTGGGTCAAGTTTTTAGAGATGCTTAGGTGGGGCATAGCAAAAAATAAAAAATAAAAAGGTTGGGAACCACTGAGCTACATGGACCAATGGTCTGACTAATAATAATATAATAATAATAATTTATTATTTATACCCTGCCCATCTGGCTGGGCCTCCCCAGCCACTCTGGGCGGCTTCCAAAAGAATATTAAAATACCATGATACATCAAACATTAAAAGCATCCCTAAACAGGGCTGCCTTCAGATGTCTTCTAAAAGTCTGGTAGTTGTTCTCTTTGACATCTGGTGGGAGGGCATTCCACAGGGAGGGCGCCACTACTGAGAAGGCCCTCTGCCTGGCTCCCTGTAACTTGGCTTCTCGCAGTGAGGGAACCGCCAGAAGGCCCTCGGTGCTGGACCTCAGTGTCCGGGTAGAACAATGGGGGTGGAGACGCTCCTTCAGGTATACTGGACCGAGGCCGTTTAGGGCTTTAAAGGTCAGCACCAACACTTTGAATTGTGCTCGGAAACGTACTGGGAGCCGGTGTTATATGGTCTCGGCGGCCGCTCCCTGTCACCAGTCTGGCTGCTGCGTTCTGGATTAGTTGTAGTTTCCGGGTCACCTTCAAAGGTAGCCCCACGTAGAGTGCATTGCAGTAGTCCAAGCGGGAGATAACCAGAGCATGCACCACTCTGGCGAGACAGTCCACAGGCAGATAGGGTCTCAGCCTGCGTACCAGATGGTACTAGGTATAAGGCAGCTTCCTCTACAGTAAAAAAAAAGGGGGGAGTTGTTTTTCAAGTCATAAGGTAAAGGTAAAGGGACCCCTGACCATTAGGTCCAGTTGTGACCGACTCTGGGGTTGTGACGCTCATCTCGCTTTACTGTCTGAGGGAGCCGGCGTACAGCTTCCAGGACATGTGGCCAGCATGACTAAGCCGCTTCTAGCGAAGCAGAGCAGCGCACGGAAACGCCGTTTACCTTCCCACCAGAGTGGTACCTATTTATCTACTTGCACTTTGACGTGCTTTCGAACTGCTAGGTTGGCAGGAGCAAGGACCAAGCAACGGGAGCTCACCCCTTCGCGGGGATTCGAACCACTGACCTTCTGATCGGCAAGTTAGGCTCTGTGGTTTAACCCACAGCGCCACCCACGTCCCTTTCAAGTCATACATAGAGAAATATTGTATTTTAAGCAGTTGTAGTAAAGAAATTGTAATTGCCATGGAGAAAGACCATTGGAAGGAGTGAAGAAGGCTCCTCATAACATTCTCACAATCAGATCATCCAGAAGGAATGTGCTTTTCATTAAAGACCGTATTTTCTTATCTTGTTGCTATTCAACTCTTCCACTCAGCCCTGGAAAGAAGGCATTGACATCTGTTGAGAACCTAATACACCTGTAATGTGAGCCTTTGTTGTAAAATTCTGAACTGGTGAGCCTATGATGTAGTTTGTGTGCTTTCCCACAAGGTGGTGCCCGCAATCAATCGTTGGCTTTGTGCTTAGCAGCGCAATGTTGTTCTCTGCATCTCAATTCCGATGGACCGGTATGCCCTCCTAGCATGCGAAGCAATAACAAAGCAATTACAAAATAATCTTCTCCGCTGAGGATGTGGCGCTTGTTGTTGGACGTTAATAACTGATAAAACATTTGCCAATGATGAGCGCTTCCCCCCGTCTTGACTCGAGGCTATGGAACTGTTTGCTTTGCTGAATGGTTTTCAAGTAACATGCATGAATATTCATGAACTGCACATGAATTAAATTATCAAGGCATCTGTTACACCATCAGGGACTTACTGCCATGCTGGTCACTTGCTGCGCAACTGGAAAACTCCAAACATTCAATAACTCCTCATCGAAATGAAAGGTTAAACTTTATCGCCAGTGACTGCTTGTGTTTATGATGGTATTAAACATAACAAGCTTTTTACACAATTACAGACAGGTCCTTCTCTCTCTCTCTCTCTCTCTCTCTCTCTCTCTCTCTCTCTCTCTCCCCCCCCCCTTTCTCTTTAATGGGCCATTTTAAAATACCTTGAATACCAGGCTACTTTCAGAATCCTCTGTAATGGTAACTAAGAATAGGAAAGCATGTGAAATGTGATGTTTCTTACAGTGTCTGTGAAGGCTGCTATCTGAAGGAGAAGCAGAAAAACGATTGACTTCGGTAACAGTGAGCATCAAAGATGGCAACTGTGACTTAACATTGAAGTGGGGGAAACAAAAGAAATCTTTGGGTGAGGCATACTGGATATTAAGGAAAATAAGCACAGATTTCCTATTTCTGCTGCAGACATTCTCCACATTGGTGTGACTAGTCCCTGGTTTCTGAGAAACAAAGATGGATGTTGGAACAGATTCAGACTAAAGAGGTGAAACAAAGGTGATCAATGACGAGGTGGCAGGAACAATCAAGGATGACAGTGGATCCTGAACCCTCTCTTCAAACTTCAGGACTACAGTGTTTAGTTGATTAATTGATTAACTGATATATTTTAAAAATTGATAGCATAAAAAGATGCCTTGATTAATTGGGCAGCAAGCTTTCTTGCACGGAAGTTCAGCGTGAGTACTTATGAAAATTGCAAATCCCAATCCTCATATTGAGAAAGACATCCCCTTTTCTGTGTGAGAGAGAATGGAAAAGAGCTTTCCTGAGATGATGTTACTTTTTAGTTGATGTGCACAAACAATGTTCATATGGATTGTATTGTCATATGCAAATTTAATAAATATATTTATTAATTGACAAGCTCATAGGATAATCTCCAGTGTTAGCTATGCTCATTGTAGGCCCTAAGTCCACAGATGTTAACGCGTCTACTGGCTAACGCTGACTATCACCCATACAATTTAACAAATATTTCTTAAATTGGCAAAGAGCCTAGTGACATCCTAAAGACTTGACACATTTATTATGGCATAAGCTTTCTGATGAAGTGATGCCCTAATGAAGTCAGCCCACAAACATTTATGTCTTGATAACTTCGTTAGGCTGCAATCCTAGTCCTACTTGCTTGGGAGTAAGCCCCACTGAATTCAAAAGGACCTAGAGAGCCTCTGAGGCATGTTCTTCGCAACAACGTCCACCTGGTGGTTTCTCTGACATCTTTCCAGCATCAAGTAAGGGCTTACTTTTCCCCTCCCAGGCTTTAGATGGACTGAGATAATGCTATTTTGCTGTTACTGCGCTGCCAAACCTTGCCGTAGGGTTATTTGTGGGGTTTTTTTGGTGGGGCAGAGGGTTATGTATATATAATTGCAGGTGCTTTATATGAATTCTGTTAATGGTAAAAGGTGTATATGTTTTTAAGTGCAAGCCTCTTGGAGAGCTTTGAGTAAGAAGCACCTAACAACAGCAAATAATAATAATAATAATAATAATAATAATAATAATAATTTATTTATACCCCAACCATCATGCTGGGTTTGCCCAGCCACTCTGGGTGGCTTCCAGCAAAATATTAAAATACAATAGTCTGTCAAACTTTAAAAGCTTCCCTAAACAGGGCTGCCTTCAGCAGACGCAGCTGAGGCTGTGCTGTTAGTTCATGGGTAGGCAAACTAAGTCCCGGGGGCCGGATCTGGCCCAATCGCCTTCTAAATCCAGCTCGCGGATGGTCCGGGAATTAGCGTATTTTCACATGAGTAGATTGTGTCCTTTTATTTAAAATGCATCTCTGGGTTATTTGTGGGGCATAGGAATTCGTTCATATATATTTTTTTTCAAAATATAGTCCCCACTAGGTCTGAGGGACAGTGGACCGGCGCCCTGCAGAAAAAGTTTGCTGACCCCTGTGTTAGTCTTTTAAGATGCTACAAAACTCTTTGTTAATTTTTCTGCAGCAGTCTGCTATGGCTATCCTTCTGGAATGTCTTTATAATCAAGTGACCATCTTGCAGTTAAATCCCCTTTAAGAAGTATCACGTTCAGATATGCCCTTAAACTAGTTAAGGCTGATCTAAGAGATGACTGAATGCATGTTCTTCATTTGCACTGAAACATCAGCAGGTAACATCTTTCAGTCCATGTCCAAATGAAACCACACACACACACACACACACACACACAGTTTCCTTGTGTAAAATTAATGCCCCAAATACTTAAGGGGAACTGAGAATCGAGAGCACATCCTAGTTAATGAGACAGTACTATGAGAATGAACGAATAACAAGGACGTAAATAATTGAAATACATTTTTTGAAATGATGGGGAGGGGATATTGTAAACAATGATGGGACAAAGACATTGGGAAACTATTTTTTCACCTTCTTGCATTCAGATTCATTCCATTAAAACTTTATTTGATTCCGAAGTGACTGCATGAATAATCTTATGTTTGCTGCATTAATTGCCTCTCCTCACAGTCATAGATCATCAGAGCAGTGTGTTACTTTGGCAAGTACAGTATATTCTCTGCTCAAAAGAGGTTCTAACCAGAAACAGCTGTCATCTTATCTCTCTGCTCCCACTGCCACCCTTTTCATTATTTTGTTGTACAAGATAAATCCTTGAAATCAATCAGGATCCTTTTCAGATTAAGCACTGAAAGAGGTGATACCTGCAGATACCTCTTACAGCTCCCCCACCCGCAGTATAATCATAATCATAATTTATTACTTATACCCCGCCCATCTGGCTAGGTTTCCCCAGCCACTCTGGGCGGCTTCCAACAGAATATTAAAAACACAATCAAACATCAAACATTAAAAACTTCCCTAAAAGTCTGGTAGTTGTTTTTCTCTTTGACATCTGGTGAGAGGGCGTTCTACAGGGCGGGTGCCACTACTGAGAAGGCCCTCTGCCTGGTTCCCTCTAACTTGGCTTCTCGCAGCGAGGGAACCGCCAGAAGGCCCTCGGCACTGGACCTCAGTGTCCGGGCAGAATGATGGGGTGGAGACACCCCTTCAGGTATACTGGACCGAGGCCATTTAGGGCTTTAAAGGTCAGCACCAACACTTTGAATTGTGCTCGGAAACGTACTGGGAGCCAGTGTAGGTCTTTCAAGACCGGTGTTATATGGTCTCGGCAGTCGCTCCCAGGCACCAGTCTAGCTGCCACATTCTGGATTAGTTGTAGTTTTCTTACCTTAATGGCACATGTTAATTTATCATTAATAGATATATCCCCCACCTCTTTATACCATTCTTCCATTTTATATTCTGCTTCCACGTCCTAGCTATCATAATTTGCGCAGCTGTCAATAAATTTGTGAGCAAGTCCTTCTTAGCTTGCGAACCTTCCACCCCATTGTAAATTGATAATAATGCTACCTCTGGACTTTCGGTCAGCGTTTACCCAGTGATTTCTGTTATCTCCTTCAACACCCTTTGCCAAAATAATTGTACATATTTACACCGCCACCACATGTGTATATAATTCCCTGTTTCCTGGCATCCCCTCCAACATAGCACCAAATATTCCTTTCATTTAATCTGACTGGTGCCTTTATATTAATTTTAAAGTTGGCTTACCACCTAGGTGTTGAAACAATCTGTCACCAGAATCGATTGAAAAAGAAATAACATTCTTGGTAATACATTCATCTTTGTAGTCAACACTCTACCTAATAGATCCATTCTGTTCCAAATTTCCAAATTTCTTTTAATATATTCCCAGGTTTTTAAATAATTAACTTTATACAAATTGATATTGCTTGCTGTTAGTCATAGAAAGACAAAACTTTCCAGCCACCTAGCAAACAATCTAGTTCTGTAGTTAACAACAGGAAACCAAATATCTGTCTATAGAGATATGACAATAACTTCAGATGAAGAGAACTGCATCACCTCTGTATCTTCCATGTGACAGAAGTGACCTTTGCTATATATCCATGGCATGTTGTGAAGTTATGGACACAAGGAAGTTATAATTAAGTTGTTGGTTTCTGCATTATTACTGCACTTTACAACTCAATCAGTTTTGTGCTCTTTTGGGAACTGCCATTGCTACCAATAAGATATTTCAGCTGATGTTGAGTGAAAGAGCGTAGCTTGGTGGTAGAGCAGTTGGATTCCATGGAGAAAGTCCCAAATTCATTTCCCGGGATCTCTAGGTAGGACTGTCCCCTGTCTGAAACCCTAGAGAACTACTGTCAGTAGACAAGGCTGAGCTAGAGGGGCCAGAGGTCTGACGCAGTATAAGGCAGTTTCCTTCTTCCGTGCCTGTGGCATTTGCCTCCTAGGTGGGTCATAAGCAAAGGGTTGAATGAATGTGATGTGATTGGCCAGTGGGAATGGAAGGGGAGGAGTAAAAGTTAGAGTGGGAGGTTTTGAAAGTCAGTTGAAGTTTGGGAGTTGAAGAAGGAAGAGGGAGGTTTAGGTGTGGGTTGGTAGAGTTGTATTGTGAGAGAGTGAGAGGAATTGTTAGGTGGAGTCAGATAGATAGTTGGGAATAATCAGTTTGAAGTTGTTAGGAACTAAGATTAAGAAACTGACAAGAAAAATTAACTGAAACCATAAGCTTGTTCCTGCATTTAAAAATAAACTTGATTATTTGTTTATGTTAACAACTGTCTGGACTCCGTGTGTACCCATGAGAAATGGGATGGTGGCCGCGGAAAAAGAAATCACAATGGTGGCACAGGGTCAATAGACCGTCAAACGTCCGGAGGCCCTGTGTGATCGCCACAGTGTCTTCATAGGATTTGAGACAATATGACCTTTTGGGAGCTAAACTAGATGTGATAATTGGTTGTTTTTATGCAGCTTAAAAAGATGTGTTTTGCTTTACAGTGCATTGACATAGGTGATTATTATTTTTTCCCCTTATAGCATTTTTGTTATTTTTGGCATGAAATACAGAAGAGGTTGGCCTTTAAAACAATTTTCCTTCTCCACAGCCTTTCCGCTTGAAAAATGAGGCTCCTTTTCAGGTAGTGCAGAAGCTTCGCTGGAAGTGAAATATTTTTGCACTATCAGCCACAAGTTGATGTAAGTTGTCTGCATTTGGAATTGCAAATGAGCTGGGAGACACCTCCGCTATGGATTTTCCAAATTCACTTTATAACACATGGGAATTTCAGTGCCATTTATAATCCAAAGCAAGGCAATATCTAAAAGCAGCAACATGTATTTGCCCTAAATGATCATAGTTAGACTGAAGTCATGGAAACCAATTATAAACAATAGCTTTCACACAATTAGCTAGAAGTGGAATTAGTTCAGAGGTTCTAAAGGTAAAGGTAAAGGACCCCTGACAGTTAAGTCCAGCCGTAGACGACTCTGGGGTTGCGGCGCTCATCTCACTATACGGCTCCGAGGGAGCCGACGTTTGTCCACAGACAGTTTTTCCAGGTCATGTGGCCAGCATGACTAAGCCGCTTCTGGCGCAACGGAACACCAAAACCAGAGCAGCGCACAGAAACACCGTTTACCTCCCTGCTGGAGCAGTACCTATTTACAGTGATGCCCCGCAAGATGAATGCCTCGCAAGACGAAAAACTTGCTAGACGAAAGAGTTTTCCGTTTTTTGAGGTGCTTCGCAAGACGAATTTCCCTATGGGCAAACTCTTGTGAGTTTGTTTCCTTTTTCTTAAAGCCGCTAAGCCGCTAAGCCGTTAATAGCCGCTAAGCCGTTAATAGCCACTAAGCCGCTAATAGCCGCTAAGCCGCTAATAGCCGCTAAGCCGCTAATAGCCGTGCTTCGCAAGACGAAAAAACCACAAGACGAAGAGACTCGCGGAATGGATTAATTTCGTCTTGCGAGGCACCACTGTATCTACTTGCACTTTTGGGTGTGCTTTCGAACTGCTAGGTTGGCAGGAACTGGGACCGAGCAATGGGAGCTCACCCCATCACCGGGATTCGAACCGCCGACCTTCTGATCAGCAAGCCCAAGAGGCTCAGGGGCCCCGCTAGGGGGCGCCTTGGAAGATGGCGGATATTAACATCTATCCAGCTCGCACGAGGTAATTAGAGGCTGATTATGGGGAGTATATTTTCACCTATGACGTTTTTCTTTTACTTCTTTATTTTTTCTTTGTTCCTTTTTTCTTTTTTTTCTGATATCTGATCTTTCATTTCACTCCTTTATTGTGAATAGCATTTTATAGAGGTATAAATAACTGTAAATATGAGAAGAGACAAAATATTCTCTATTTTTTTCCCTTGGTTATATGTATTTTCTTTTTCTTTTGTATTTTCTTTTGTTGTAAATATGTATGTTTTCTAATTTGTACTTAATAAAAATATTAAATAAAAAGGAAAAAGGAAAAAAAACATACTACTGCAGATGGGGCCTGAATGTGATGCAGTAGTATCTTTCGCATCCATTGTCATTAGCAAAACAAAAATAACTTGTCGGTAAGGTGAACCAGAGCTTCGGGCTCCTCTTCCTCCTCCTGCCCCCTTTACCATATGTTGTTTTTCCTTTGTTTACTGCAGTTGCTCTAAGCCATTTCTGTAGCATTCTGCTCTCCAGAAATAATTTTGAAATAGCTTGGCTGAAGGCCACCATATCAAATACCCAGCGTGTTATAAGAGCATACACAGTTTAAAAGGTGACAGGTAGTTGCATCCTCTCAGGGGAAAGTGGTTTTCAGGTGTGCGTGGTTTCTTTGCAGAGTAGGGGACCTGCCCCTGTCTTTCCAAGCAACAAGAAAATGTCTTTTTTATGATAGATGCTTTTGTGCCAAGGCTCCTTTCCGAGATCTTTCAGGAATATCTCTTCTCAAGGATGTCAATTATTCAAAAACAATTTTGTATAATCTTACCGGTGAAGCGCTAAGTGCTAAGCTTCGCAACTTTGAAAGCCAAAACACTTCTGCTGAAGTGAATGAAGATTTAGGTACTTTAACACAGTAGCTCCTATTTGAAATATTAGCTTTCTCTTCTCCTGTGTCTCTGTGTCATGAACTGCTCTATAAAAATGTGCTCTGGTCTTCCATAGAAACTCTGGCAGCAGACACATCTTATGTTTTTTTTTTTTTTTAGTAAATAGCTAACACCCTTCTTCTTGTTGGGCTGCTTGCCTAAACTTGATTAAATGTCAACTTCCACTGCCAAACAATGGCAATCCCAGACAAATTTTGTGTTTGCCCCAAAATTAAAGAAGAACACTAATTCCCCCCACCCGGGTAATGTACATGTGGTCATCAACATTCATTAGTATATGCCCCAAAATGTACATTAATATCTGTATTTCTTCGTATGCATTCTTTGCTGCCTTCACTGCCACTAGGTAGACCTGATAATGAACCCTCGCCAATGTTCAATTGCATTCAACTGGAATTTTCCTCCACTCATCATTGAGTCATTTCCCAGCTAATAATAATAATAATAATAATAATAATAATAATAATAATTTTATTGTTTGTATGCCGCCCATTGCGCTGTGGGTTAAACCACAGAGCCTAGGACTTGCCGATCAGAAGGTCGGTGGTTCGAATCCCCGCAACAGGGTGAGCTCCCGTTGCTCGGTCCCTGCTCCTGCCAACCTAGCAGTTTGAAAGCACATCAAAGTGCAAGTAGATAAATAGGTACTGCTCCGGTGGGGAGGTGAATGGTGTTACCGTGCGCTGCTCTGGTTCACCAGAAGCGGCTTAGTCATGCTGGCCACATGACCCGGAAGCTGTACGCCGGCTCCCTCGGCCAATGAAGCGAGGTGAGCGCCGCAACCCCAGAGTCGGCGACCTAATGGTCAGGGGTCCCTTTACCTTTACCTTTATGCTGCCCATCTGGCTGGGTTGCCCCAGTCACTCTGGGTGACTCCCAGCAGAATATGAAAAACACGATAATTGTTTCCTTGCCCTAAGTTCTGCCATATACCAGGAAGCCAAGTGGGCAAAGAGTGCTCGGGAGCAATCATGTCAGTGGCCCAAGGCATTTGAACACTGCAGAGGTTGGCCAGGGCTCTGACAGGAGTGCCAGTCATATAGGCTGGAAAAAGCTCCCTGAGCTGTTTGGAAACCCATTGCATCCATGAGTCTTCAAGGGTGGACCATCCTAACAGGATTTGTTTAGCAGGAGTTATTCCCAAGAAAGTGTGTCAATTCTGTGTCCAGGGCAGCTGTCTACCAGCTCCATCTGGTATGCAGGCTGAGCCTCTACCTGCCCGCAGACTGTGTTGCCAGAGTGGTGCATGCTCTGGTTATCTCCCGCTTGGACTACTGCAATGTGCTCTATGTGGGGCTACCTTTGAAGGTGACCCAGAAACTACAACTAATCCAGAATGCGGCAGCTAGATCAGAGACTCACTGTGGCCATCAAGACCATACACCACCAGTCCTGAAAGACCTACATTAGCTCCCAGTACGTTTCCGAGCACAATTCAAAGTGTTGGTGCTGACCTTTAAAGCCCTAAATGGCCTCGGCCCTGTATACCTGAAGGAGCGTCTCTACCCCCATCGTTCAGCCCAGACACTGAGGTCCAGCTCCGAGGGCCTTCTGGCGGTTCCTTCACTGAGAGAAGTGAGGTTACAGGGAACCAGGAAGAGGGCCTTCTCAGTAGTGGCGCCTGCCCTGTGGAACGCCCTCCCATCAGATGTCAATATAATAAACAACTATCTGACTTTTAGAAGACATCTGAAGGCAACCCAGTATTGGAAAAATTTTAATGTCCAATGTTTTACATTTTTTAATGTCCTGTAAGCCACCCAGAGTGGCTGGGGAAACCCAGCCAGATGGGCGGGTTATAAATACGGCTAATATATTATTATTATTAGTATTATTATTAATTGAATTGCTCTCACTCGCCTGTAAGAAGCCTCCCTGAAATCAATGGGGTTAAGTCCTGAATGGATAGAGGATTATGCTATGAATTACCCATTGGAGTTTCTATCGCAAAGATAAGTCAGATAAAATTAAGATTTCAAGCACTTTGCATATTTGAAAATATGACCGGCATTTCTCTCTCATTTAATTTAAATATATTAATCCATAAGGGAATGGTCAAATTTGTCTATTATTTTATAGATAATAAACATATCTAAATGATTATATCGAATTGAACATATAAACAACTTAAAATCATAACACAACGTCCCCCTAAAATGCCAATGTTTGACACTGCAACTTACTAGAAGCATCCAGGACTTAGAGCAGTCATCTCATAAAGAATTCACATAAGCCTCCACCTTCTGGGAATTGTTCAGTAATGACGAAGAAACTAATCAAATAGCATTGTAAAAATAAACCACTCCGTGTGTATAAAAATAGTTGGCCCAAAATAATCCTCTCTCACAAATCATTCCCTTCATCCGCATGATGAAAATGTTTTTGACTTGCTTCCAACTTCTATCATGCCTAATCAAGCAAAGCATCAATCACAATCACAAAGAGGGACAAAAGATTACAGGGAAAACAATAATATTCCTAATAGCGAAACTTCTCTACCTCAAAGGGTCGCCTGCTAATGGATCACACATTTTTCTGATATTGATCTGATGTAACTGCATGTGCCTAATATGCATATATTAGGTGGAGTAGAATAATTAAGCAATATAAACAGATGTTCTCTAATGAAACGCCCATTTTTCTCGGCAAGAGTTCATAACGAGAAAACTAGTTGCCTCAGTGAGAGCCTTTTATGGCTTGTTCTCATGCTCAATATGGCTATTTCATAGGGCTGCATAGTAAAGTGTTAAAATAGTGGCCACACCATTATTGCAGTGGGGACTAAAGGGGTAGCCGCCTTAGTTGCTGTTTTTAGAAAGCCATGAAAAGCATAGGATTTGGCTAAAATTGTAGGGTCAAATTAAATCCAAAGACACACACACACACACACAGAGAGAGAGAGAGAGAGAGAGAGAGAGAGAGAGAGAGAGAGAGAGCGCTTTGCCCTATAATTTGAACCCTCCTATAATCAGAGCCCTGCTTCACACAAATTTATTGAGGTCATCTTGCACAAGCTAAGAAGCTGTCTGATCCTGCCTGCATTCATATTATCATACTAAATAATGATTTAGAGTTGTGTAGAACGCAGGTGGTGCTGTGATCTAAACCACTGAGCCTCTTGGGCTTGCCAATTAGAAAGTTGGCAGTTCAAATCCCTGTGACTGGGTGAGCTCCCATTGCTCTGTCCCAGCTCCTGCCCACCTAGCAGTTCGAAAGCACACCAGTGCAAGTAGATAAATAGGTACCGCTGCGGCGGGAAGGTAAACGGCGTTTCCGTGCGCTCTGGTTTCCATCACAGTGTCCCACTGTGCCAGAAGCAGTTTAGTCCTGCTGGCCACATGACCCGGAAAGCTGTCTGTGGACAAATGCCGGCTCCCTCAGCCTGGAAGCGAGATGAGCGCCACAACTCCATAGTCGCCTTTGACTGGACTTAACCGTCCAGGGGTCCTTTACCTTTTACCTTACAAGGGTAGGAGCAAATTGTAGCGAGACTCAGGCTCTCATGCTCCCTACCTCTTCCCTTCTTCCCACATGGTCGGAGAGACGTTTGGATGCTTCCACTTCCACTTTTGATTAACCATGATGTGTCATGTCATCTGGAGACATAAACTGGTTTGCACTAACAATTCTTCATTTAAAACAACCCAATGTCAAGCCATGGTTCCTGAAACTGGCTTGTTTAAACTAACCATGGTTAAGATTAACCAGAGTTCTGGGTCTGGACAGCATGGTAAGTTTCAAACTGCTCCTCAGACTTGCAAGAGGAGAGGGAGTGTACAATTGAAGGCTCAATGCAACTCATTCCTATTCATGTACATTGTGATAAAAGGTTTGGTTCTTAGCAGGAATTGGGTACATTTTCAAGATTTCCCTTCATTTTATATCAAAATTCAGTATGAGATGGTAATTGTACAATATGTGATGGTGGAGTGAGGGTTTTTGGGGGTTTCTTTATAAAATAATACACTGAGGCATAGGTATATCAGGGTATCCAAATATGAATTGTCAAATTGTGTTATTACTCTTATTATGGTTTTTGTTGTATGCTTGTATCGAAAATTTGATTAAATAAATGAAAGGGGGGGAAAACACACTGAGGCTTTTGAGACAAATGGGTCTCCAAATCTATCTATCCAATCCAGGGTTTCATTTTTCCAAGACAGACTATGATGTGAATAGATGCATTTAATTGGAATCCAATTTCTTTAGAAGTTTTTATGTGTATAATGTTCGCTGGCTTCTGAAACGCTCAAGCACACTGCTGTCTTTGTAAGTGACTGGGTAACTCCATGCGTGCGTGCAAACCAGCTGAACCTTAATCCACCCAGCTGCATCATTTTCTCTTTTTAGAAAAAAAAAAAGTGAATTGGGTTTTGCTCTCCTCCTTATTTTTATTCATGCGATAAATTGCAATCTGCGGACTGAAACTAATCCATAAACACTTTAAAAGAAATGAAATTGGCGTCAGTGAATGGGGGGGAGGGGGAGAGAGAGAGAGGAAGAAATTGAATTTTCTACATGTTTGTATATTCGGGTAAAGCAATATAAATAAATAAAAGCGTGTGACCAGCTTTCTATGACTTCTGTGGGGTGAAAGTGGGTTCACTTGTGGAATATAGTTCATCCTGCTTCTATGGAACAATCTGATGCTACAGACTGGGAAATCCACAAACCTCCACCTAATATTGCTTAAGTGTCAGGGACTGTGCTGAGGAGAGCTGCACTAAGAAGAAATAGTGGGAGCCACCCCCTCCCCCTGATCCTGATCAATCTTTCCAGGAGCAGGAGGACAGTATAGATTTGGAACAGTGGTTTTCAGAGGGACATAGTTCAGAAGGCAGAAGCTGGGAAATACTGGATGGGGAACAGCCAGGAGAAGAAACACTGGGAGAGAGAGGGTTAACAGATTCACAGTCTCGGGACAGCATTCATCCGCTCTCCCCAAGGTCAAGAAGAGCTCAGAAAGTCTCAGAACAGAAAGCGCAGAGGGTACAAGCTCAGATTACAAGACATAGGAATGATGTAGATAAATAGGGACGGAAGGGGGTGTGACCCTTAATTGGGAGCACCGCCATTTCTAGGAGATGTGTTCTTTGTTCTCTCACTGTGATTATTAAAGTTTCTAACTGGTAAGACATTCCTTTCTTTGATCTTCTTCTTTACTGCCACGGGGGCGGGGGGAGGAAGCCAATTCTCTGAATCCTGACATTAAGGGGTACGTAAGTATTTGATGGAGTAATTCCAGCTTCTGGTTTCCTGCCATGGCCGTTGGCTGCTTTCCCAGAACACCAGACCCCAATTGTGCAGGTTTTCAGGGTTAATATGGGAGCAATTGGCCCTGCCAAACCCCCAGGGTAGTGGGGGACTGGCCGTCACCCGCAGTTTGTCTGGTAACTGCTGCTCGCTACAGCAGGGGGCAGGGACGCTGGGTACGAGCACTGCACGAATTGGCAACTCTCCAAAGTCATCACCATGAGTGGGAGATTCCTGTTTCCTAAAATCATTAAAATTTGGACTAAGAAACAGACATGTTCTGGAAAGGAGATTTTTAAAAAAGACCTGCCAAACAAAACTATCACAGGATTGTCCAAGGTGTGGACTTGAAATGGACTTTCATCGCTGCGCTTTGATTTAAGTAGGGTGAGTGATTTTCTCTTTTATATTCTTACATTTGCATACCTCACCAAGAAAGAAGTAATTACTCAACAGGAATGTGGGGGGAACTGTTAAAATCAATTTAATATTTGGCTGTGTAGCCATCTGCGGAGAGCCCCAAGGCAAAATTTGATAAGATTTGATAAGAAGGAGGCTCAGGCTGAGAAATATGGTGGCTGTGGCAGTTCTGTGGCACAGAAAGAAAATAAATGAACTCCCGGGGGGGGGGGGACAAAAGACATCAATTGAGATTGGGAACATCTCATGCAAAAGCTGCATTTTCTCTGCATGGATTATCTTTATACCTGGATTAAAGTGAAGGTGAATTTGTGATTTGTGGCTCGCTCCCCCCAGGGCCCAGGGGGAGCTGGCTTGGATCCCAGAGGAAAACAATGGACAAATAATTACTGAAACGGTTAGATATAGCCCACGGCATTGTTTTTCTCTGGAAAATTCGTATTTGGAGCAACAACTGGTCAAAAGACTTGGAAGGTCGCTGTGCCATAAATTTTACTAATTGAAGAAGAGTTGGAAGAGCACCCAGAACATTGGAAAACAAAGATAATATTGGAATGAAGGAAGGGGCAACTGGGATGACTACGCTTATATCATTTAAAGAACAACAACACAGGGAAAATGCCTCTCAAACAGATTTATGGCTTTATGAATCATGATAGAAAGCTGCACACCTGTGATTGGAAGAAGATGTTAAGATCGGAATGGTGAAACTGGGGAAAAAACAAGAGAGACAAATGCAGGAACAACTGAAAGAGACTTTCTCTAGACATCCAGAACATGGGAAGCTCCCTTGAAATTCCTTTTTAATTCGGATGTATAATTGACATTATTGTTTGTATGATGTGGCAAGATTTGATTTGATATCAATTGGAATATTATTAATTGAAAATTAATAAAAATTATTTACACACAAAAAAGGCTGCTGCTGGAATGTGGCATAACACAAAATGGCTGCCGGGGGTGGGGGTTATAAACAATACACAATGAATCCTGTCTGCTCCCCTTTAACATCACGTGTGAATCTGGAAACTGACCCAACAATTGTTCTCTTATTTGGAGAGGGCTGTTGTTCAGTGTCCTGGCGCTAAATCAGTATGTCAAGTCTCCAACCGGGTTCAATCCACATGTCCAAAGTCCAAACTGAAAAGCCATCTCCAACTCCTTGAAAGGAGGCTTCAATTCTCCCATGAATAGTCCGCCATGTTGGTTTCTTATTTTTGCTGTTAGTTTAGCCAGCTCCACATAGTGAAGAAGAAGAAGAAGAAGAAGAAGAAGAAGAAGAAGAAGAAGAAGAAGAAGAAGAAACCTTCTATTTTATTCCTTCCCTGTGAATGGTGGTGAAGCTCCTGTTGATGGTTTCAGGGTGGCTATCTTTTGATTCAGGGCTCTCGGTATGATGGCTTTTCCATGCATCAACCTTTCCACTATACCGTGAGGTTATCTGAGGAGGTTCCTCAGTCTCAGCTCCAGATGTAAATGACAAGAAACTCAGGCGCCAGGCCCTTCTGAGTAGGGAACAAGGGTAGTCCATGTGGCCCCACAATGCTTTCACACATCTGAACTCCCGATAGTTCCCAGTGCATCTCTCCAGTGATGAAAACTATATTGCCATCTATTAACAAGTATATCAGCTGCAGGACTGTATGCCGTGGGGGAACATTCTGTTTTTTTATTATCTCTTTTCACTCCTCTGTTCCTCAGTTGCATCCCGTGAGATTTGCTAATGTGTTCTTTTCCTTGCTTATGACTTCCTTCTAATGTCAGGGGGTAGAAGAACAGCAGCTGCAGGTTAATCTGACCTAAACACTTGGAAGGAAGCACCACTGAATTGACTGGTTTATACATGCAGCAGAAATGTGGCAAAGCTTATCGCTGACTGTACAACTTCTGCAGATGGGGAAAAGGATATGGTTTCATAATCTGCTAAAACAAAACAACCAAACCAAGGATCTAGAAGGATATGATAATAGATTTGGTTGGCACGCATATTTATGGTATGAGAAAAAAAGAGTGCATAAAGGTTTTGAAAATCACATTTTCTGAGGTCCGCTGATGGAAGTATGGAATAGGTACAAAAATTTATTAGAGTTTAAAACTCCATATTGGCTGTCGCCATTGGAGGTAATGAGTGTTAAGAAGATCAATATGACGGGGAGCTGGATTTCATATGAGAATTTAATCATAAAAGAAGGAAATAAATGGAAATTGAAGCCATATGTTGAAGTTAAAGAGTATGTGTTTGATTGGTTACACTACTTCCAACTGAATGCGATGTTTAAAAAAGAGATGCTGGAAAGAGGTTTTCAAGATGAAAAATCTAGATTTCAAAAAGAAATTGTGAATAATGATGTTAAAATTTTATCAAAAATGTATAAATTACTACTTGAGTGGCATACTAAGGATGAAGAGGTTAAAGCTGCAATGATTCAGTGGGCCAAAGACTTTGGTTATAATATTCAATTTGATGATTGGATAAGATTGTGGAAAGAAGGAATGAAATTTACTGCATGTACTACAATAAAAGAAAATGTTATGAAAATGTTATATAGATGGTATGTTACACCAGTAAAACTTGGAAAGATGTATAAAATGAGTAATAAATGTTGGAAATGTCAGGAGAAAGAAGGAACATTCTATCATATGTGGTGGGAATGTAGAAAAATGAAAGGTTTCCCTAGCTGTATACAGAGTAAAAAAGGTAAGGGAAAGGACCCCTGGACGGTTAGGTCCAGTCAAAGGCGACTATGGGTTGCGGCGCTCATCTCACTTTCAGGCCGAGGGAGCCAGTGTTTGTCCACAGACAGCTTTCTGGGTCATGTGGCCAGCAGGACTAAACCGGTTCTGGTGCAACAGGACTCTTTACAGAAACCAGAGCACATGAAAACTCTGTTTACCTTCCCACCGCAGTGCTACCTATTAATTTACCGTATTTTTCACTCTATAAGACCAGACCACTCTATAAGACCAGACCACAAGACGCACCTAGTTTTTGGAGGAGGAAAACAAGAAAAAAAATATTCTGAATCTCAGAAGCCAGAAGAGCAAGAGGGATTGCTGCACAGTGAAAGCAGCAATCCCTCCTGTTGTTCTGGCTTCTGGGATAGCTGCGCAGCCTGCATTCGGACCATAAGACGCACACACATTTCCCCTTACTTTTTAGGAGGGAAAAAGTGAGTCTTATAGAGCAAAAAATACGGTACTTGCGCTGGCATGCTTTTGAACAGCTAGGTTCACGGGAGCTGCGACAGAGCAACGGGAGCTCGCCCCGTTGCGGGGATTCAAACCTCCAACCTTCCAATCGGCAAGCCCAAGAGGCTCATCGAAAATAATGGGCTATCTGAGGCAGCCCAGTAAATGGTAACCTGCCCCATTCCTTGCCCAAGCCAAGGCAAGACATTTTGGCACCAGAGGCAGAAAATCTCAACACTTCACCCACATGAGCCAATAGTGTGATGCGGCAGCTAAAAAAGCCAATGCAATTCTGGGCTGCATCAATAGGAGTATAGCATCTAGATCAAGGGAAGTAATAGTGCCACTGTATTCTGCTCTGGTCAGACCTCACCTGGAGTACTGTGTCCAGTTCTGGGCACCACAGTTCAAGAAGGACACTGACAAACCGGAACGTGTCCAGAGGAGGGCAACCAAAATGGTCAAAGGCCTGGAAACGATGCCTTATGAAGAACGGCTAAGGGAGCTGGGCATGTTTAGCCTGGAGAAGAGGAGGTTAAGGGGTGATATGATAGCCATGTTCAAATATATAAAAGGATGTCACATAGAGGAGGGAGAAAGGTTGTTTTCTGCTGCTCCAGAGAAGCGGACACGGAGCAATGGTTCCAAACTACTGTACAAGAAAAAAGATTCCACCTAAACATTAGGAAGAACTTCCTGACAGTAAGAGCTGTTTGACAGTGGAATTTGCTGCCAAGGAGTGTGGTGGAGTCTCCTTCTTTGGAGGTCTTTAAGCAGAGGCTTGACAACCATATGTCAGGAGTGCTCTGATGGTGTTTCCTGCTTGGCAGGGGGTTGGTCTCGATGGCCCTTGTGGTCTCTTCCAACTCTATGATTCTATGAGGATGGGAACCAATGGGTGTTTTACTGCTGACGGAACATGTCTGCCATCAGAACAAAGAAAGAGGCATTTTTTTATAATTCCTGCTTCCCCTACACCCCTTGAAATCTGGCTCAGGGGTCCCCCAAATTTCCTGGAACACATTTGGTATCAAGAAGGGGAGGAATTGCCAGACGTTGCCTCCCTTCCCATTTTGCTGATGAGTACCTTTCATCAGCCAGTAGATTCCATCCTAAAAACCTGACAATTGCTTGCCTTTCATAGTAAATCCTGCTGCTTTGGGTCAGTCGTGATAGGAGTTATGCTGAGGAAACCTTATTGGGATCTGGCTGCAAACAGGCAGAGAAGCAGTGGCAGCTGTTGGTGAGATAATGCTGAAATGTCATGAAATCTCACCAAAATCTGCTGAGATCTCATTGGATTTTGGTGAGATCTTGCTGGAAGCCACCACCGCTGCACAACCCAGGTAAGGGAGGTGGCAGCCCCTCACTTTTTACCTCAGGCGGCAAAACATGACACACCATCCCTGAGTTTATGGGCTAGGATTTTCAACATTCCAAAATTCCAAAATTCTTTCCTGTCCAATATTGGTCAGAATCAAGCCTAGCTGCATTTTGTTACCTTTTCACCTTCATTTTTGGTAGAAAAATATATTTTGGCATTCCCAGGAAATGCATAATGTTGTTCACCAAACCTAAGAGTCAGGACGCCCTGTGGTGTCATGGATATATGGTTTGTGTGGCTTAATATTCCTCTCTTGTTTCTGATGATGGCAAAGGGATTTTTCTCTCACACAAGTGTGTTTTAATGAATAACTGCCCATCAACTATACCAAACATGAAAGAAGCTATTTAAATTCTATGCAAGTATAGCTGTGTGTTTGACGCAGCATAAACCGTTTAAGAATTTAAAAGTGTTCTGTGCTCACATACTCGCTGGGAGTTTTGATTGTTTTCCTTGTGTTTAATGCTCTAACATATAAAATTAAATGCTTTTAATAAAGGCTATTAACTTTACAATCCTCAGTAAAGTCTTTGTAATTTCTTACCTCGATTTCTTCATCTTTATTACACTCTGAAACTACCCTTGTCCTAACAGGCAGGTAATACTAAGTAAGAAAAGAATACGTTTGAAACAGACATATTTTTAATCGTTTTTGTCATAAGCTGACAAACACGGTTTATGACAAGCTATGCTTTGAAGACATGGTGAGAGTCCTGATTTTTTATGTTTAACATTCTACAGGAATGCATTTTGGCTTCATGTATGCCAGGCGCAACATTTTCTCATATATATTTAATACCTATGTGCTCCCAGACTAAAAATAATAATCCATTAAAGTGGAGTTAAGATTAGGAGCATAAATAATTCAAGGATTAAGAAAAGCGAGGTCACAAGTTTATCCAAAATGAGTAGTATATACCAGAACTACCCAAATGATATAGAAATTTATTAATGTATGCAACTGTAGTGGCAAGAATGTTACTTGGCCAAAAATGGAAAGAAGAAGAAGTCTCAGCAAAAGGAGAAGGTAGACAAAAACGTATGGAATATGCAGAAATGGAGGAACTTACTGGAAGAATAAGAAATCAAGATTACAAACTTTTTATAAAAGAATGGAAATTGTTTATTGAATATTTACAAATAAACTGTAAACAGATAAGTACATTGGCAGGGTTATTGTAATAACCTGCAGTTTTGTAAGAGTATATATTTAAAGTAGATGACTAAATGAGTTGATTTGGAATAGGCAGAAAATATTTAAGGAATCGCAGAAAGAGGGGGAAGGAAGTCGAGTTTTGAAAGGTTAAAATGATTGTAAAATTATTGAAAGGTATAAAATTGAAAATCATAAATAAAAAGGAAAAAAGAAAAGCGAGGTCGCAAGTTTATCCAAAATGAGTAGTATATTAAGCCTTAATGCTATATCAAAAATGGGGAATTTATTGAGTTCTAGAGCTACATTCTTCTGTGGGCAACCTTTTTGGACCTGCATGTAGGGGGAAAGTCCAAAGGTCAAAGTGGTTTTGAACAATAGGCTACATTCTTCTCACACAAGAGCTAGAGATAATAATAATAATAATAATAATAATAATAATAATAATAATAATAATAATTTATTATTTGTACCCCGCCCATCTGGCTGGGTTTCCCCAGCCACTCTGGGCGGCTTCCAACAAGGATGAAAAATACACTAAAAGGTCACATATTAAAAACTTCCCTGAACAGGGCTGCCTTCAGATGTCTTCTGAATGTCAGGTAGTTGTTTATCGCTTTGACATCTGATGGGAGGGCATTCCACAGGGTGGGCGCCACTACTGAGAAGGCCCTCTGCCTGGTTCCCTGTAACTTGACCTCTCGCAGTGAGGGAACCGCCAGAAGGCCCTCGGAGCTGGACCTTAGTGTCCGGGCAGAACGATGGGGGAGGAGACGCTCCTTCAGATATACTGGACCGAGGCCATTTAGGGCTTTAAAGGTCAGCACCAACACTGGGAGCCAATGTAGGTCTTTCAAGACCGGTGTTATATGGTCTCGGCGGCCGCTCCCAGTCACCAGTCTAGCTGCCGCATTCTGGATTAGTTGTAGTTTCCGGGTCACCTTCAAAGGTAGCCCCACGTAGAGCGCATTGCAGTAGTCCAAGCGGGAGATAACCAGAGCATGTACCACTCTGGCGAGACAGTCTGCAGGCAGATAGGGTCTCAGCCTACGTACCAGATGGAGCTGGTAAACAGCTGCCCTGGATACAGATTTGACCTGTGCCTCCATGGACAGCTGTGAGTCCAAAATGACTCCCAGGCTGCGCACCTGGTCCTTCAGGAGCACAGTTACCCCATTCAGGACCAGGGAATCCTCCACACCTGCCTGCCTCCTGTCCCCCAAAAACAGTACTTCTGTCTTGTCAGGATTCAACCTCAATCTGTTAGCCGCCATCCATCCTCCAACCGCTTCCAGACACTCACACAGGACCTTCACCGCCTTCACTGGTTCTGATTTAAAAGAGAAGTAGAGCTGGGTATCATCTGCATACTGATGAACACCCAGCCCAAACCTCCTGATGATCTCTCCCAGTGGCTGCATGTAAATGTTGAAAAGCATGGGGGAGAGGACAGAACCCTGAGGCACCCCACAAGTGAGAGCCCAGGGGTCTGAACACTCATCCCCCACCACCACTTTCTGAACACGGCCCAGGAGGAAGGAGCGGAACCACTGTAGGACAGTGCCCCCAGCTCCCAGCCCCTCAAGACGGTCCAGAAGGATGTTATGGTCGATGGTATCAAACGTCGCTGAGAGATCCAGCAGAACTAGGAAACACCTCTCACCTTTGTCCCTAGCCCGCCGGAGATCATCAACCAGTGCGACCAAGGCAGTTTCAGTCCCATGATGAGGCCTGAATCCCGACTGGAAGGGATCCAAATGGTCCGCTTCTTCCAGGCATGCCTGGAGTTGTTCGGCAACCGCTCGCTCTATCACCTTGCCCAAGAATGGAAGATTTGAGACTGGGCGATAATTGGCCATCGTGGCCGCATCTAAAGATGGTTTTTTAAGAAGCAGTTTAATAACCGCCTCTTTCAGCGGGTCTGGGAAGGCTCCCTCACGGAGGGAAGCATTCACCACCCCACGAAACCCATCGCCCAGTCCTTCCCGGCTAGCTTTTATAAGCCAGGATGGGCAAGGATCCAGGAGACAGGTGGTTGGCTTCACTCGTCCAAGCAGCCTGTCCACATCCTCGGAGGTAACAGATTGGAATTGATCCCACACAACTTGACCAGACAGGACTCTAGCACTCTCCCGCCCCGGCCCTGCTCCCACGGTGGAGTCTACTTCTTCCCGAATCTGAGCGATTTTATCTGCAAAAAAATTTGCAAAATCATTGCAGGAGAACATATGGCCCGTACTGGGCCCCGATGTTACAGGTGGTTCCGCTAAATTGTGAACCACCTGAAAGAGTCTCCTGCTGCTGTTTTCTGCAGATGCAATAGAGGCGGTGAAGAAAGTCTTCTTCGCCGTCGCTATCGCCACTTGGTAGGCTCGACGTTGAGCTCTAACCTGTGTCCGGTCAGATTCGGAATGAGTTATCCGCCACCGGCGGATTTCTGCATGCATATATCCATCCTTCATCCAAATGAACAAGCAAGATGAATTATCTCAGTCCAACCAGAGAAAACACTCAAGGGGCTATGGAGAAAGACCAGTGAGGGATTTCGCCTGGGAAGAGGGAGGAGCCAGGGGAGGATTTGGGGAGACCACATGTGGCCCCTGAGACTTAAGTTGCCTATATCACTGGCCTGAGAGCACTCCAATTGGAGAACAGACTTTACCAAAGGTGTCACAAGCTTTCAAGACACTCAAACTCAGGACGAAAGGGAGAGGCACGTTTGGCAAACTCTCACCATGATCAACTCCCATCCGGAAACCTATGTCCCCACTGTGGAAAGATGTGCAGATCCAGAATTGGCCTCCACAGTCACTTACGGGCTCACTGTTAAGACCCTGATGGTGGAAGACAATCTTACTCAGCTACAAGGGCTCGCTGAGGTAGACAGTCTGACTTTTGATTCAGGGCGGCTCTGTGTTTCTTTTCAAGACGTTTTCCAGCAATACTCTAGACCAGGGATCAGCAGAAGACCGTTTTACTGGCCCATGAGCCATCCCCGAACCAAGCCGCCCACTCAGTGAGTCCCCTGCGGGCTGCACTAAACCAGCGCGGCGCAGCATAGGGACTTGCCAAGCAGTGCTGGAAATCATGTCTGCGCATGTGCAGATACCGGAAATTGCATCTGCACATGTCCAGACGCCAAAAATCGCTTCTGCGCAGGCCTGATTTTGGGCATCTGGGCATGCGCAGAAGCGATTTCCGATGCCACAGACATGCGCAGAAGTGATTTTCGGCATTGCACTGCGCCAGTCCGCCCCCCGGACGATCTCTGTGGGAGTGATCCAGCCCATGGCCGGTAAACCTTGCCGACCCCTGCTCTGGACCTCACAGCCTCTGTAGCTTCTGTTATGACAACTGAAGAGAAAGCTCCCGTTGAAAATGAATGCCTGACTCTGTCACCTGTGGGTGCAGGCCATTTGATAGTCATTAGTGGCGCTCACCAATTGTGGCCTTGCCTGTCTTTGTTTCTGTCTCTGGGACCCATCTCCCACCTCATCAGTCGTCTCCTGGCTTGCCATCAAAAGACAGAGACTGGGCATGGGCATTTTTGGGTTTTGGCACTCGGCAGCAAACCATAATAATCTCCGAAATCTCCGAAATGAATCAGCCTTTCATAGATGCAGCATTCACAGCCCTCTTCAGGCAGTTTGACTCACTAGGTCATGGAAACCTTATGCTAGAATGGGCCTGTTTGGTTGAGCAAATATTGACTTTCAGCGACTGTTTCGTTCTGAGTCCTGACTAGTACAGCTGTGAGTTATTTAGCAGCTTGCTCATGAAATGAATTGTGGCGTGGCTGATTATGTCACTGAAGTTCTGGAAAGCAAGCAAGAAGGAGGCTAATCTGACAAAGATGGAAGAACACATTTGAATATCTGTTTGCTTCCTTAAATCTGGTATGGAGCACTGCTCAGTGTACAGTAGGCCCAGTTGCATTTAACTCCAAGAAATCATTTGGCCGCTAATGACTGACAGGAATCAGTCACCTGTCTCTACTGGCTCTGATTCTAAGAAGCATACATGCATTAGAGTTGCCAGACCTTGAGATTTCAGGACCCCGTGGTGTGATGTCATATGGGATGGCCCCAGTCATGTCATGGGGTGAGGTCTAGTGATGTCATTAAGCATGGCACAACATTAAGCATTAACTTCAGTCGCCGAGAACATGCCATAAAAAAATAAAAATGAAATCTGCAAATGAGCAAATATGTCACTGGTTGGAAGTTGCAATAGGAACTCTAGATCAGGGGTGGCCAACTCCCAGAAGACTGTGATCGACTCACAGTTAAAAACTGGCAGTGATCTACTCCCTTTTTGGGGGTTCAGGTCAAAGTTGCTGAGCTTTTTCTAGGAAGGGGGAAGGCCCATTTTTGGGGGGGCAGGGCGAAAATGTTGAGCTTTTTTAGGGGAGCCAAACTTGTTGAGCTTCTTTGGGGGGAGACAGTGATCTACCAGTGATCTACCACAGACATCCAGTGATCTACTGGTAGATCACAATCTACCTGTTGGACGTGCCTGCTCTATATAAAGAGGTTGTTCCTATGCTTATCATGAACTGTTTTCGTGGACAGCTGGCATTAAATAAATGCCTGGAATGCTTCTTTGCACATGTTTTTTTATTAGAAATTGTAGTTACCAATATCCCAAAGGAGCAGAAAAGACTTTTTATGTATGTGACAACAGCAGCACGGATGCTATTAGCTCAGAGATGGAAAGAAGATAACGTCCCTACCAGAGAGAAATGGCAAACCAAGCTGTTGGACTACGCCGAAATGGCAAAATTGACCAGAAAGCTCAGAAACCAAGAAGACAAAAACTTCAATAAAGAATGGGGGGAAATTATAATTTATTTAAGAGACCACTGTAAGCAGATGAAAACATTAGCAGGATTCTAATAACACTTGTAATGTAGCAAAGATCATGGACAATACGGAAAGATATAAAATACAGATTATGAAATAATATGCAGTTGGAAAGGTTGACAATAGGGCCCATGGAGGGGAGAGTGGGAAGTCTGGAGATTCAGAGAAATCTCTAAATATGAATATGTATTTTGTTTTCTATAATTCTACACTTGTAAAACCAAATAAAAATTATTTCTGAATAAATAATGCTTCTTTGCACAACCTTGCTATTTTGCACCCAGTGGAATTGGGGAACAGTCAGAAAATGCCCATTGCACTCCTGTCCAAGGGCAGATAAATACCTGAGTTAGGCACATGAAAGGCCAACATGAAGGAGTCAGGTGTCAAGCAGGAAGAAAACTGGCAGGTGGAAAGCAGGTGTGTTGCTCCTTGTGTTGCAAAGCAATACTGGAAGCTATTGTCTGAAACAACAAATGCCTGTGGATTGTAGAAGAGTCCTGTCTTCTTCTTCTCTTTTGGCGATCTCTCGTAGCCGAATAAGACTGTCTTCCACAAACACAGTTTTAACAGTGAGTCCGTAAGTGACTGTGGAAGCCAATTCTGGATCCACACGTCCTTCCACAGTGGGGACATAGGTTTCCGGACAGGAGTTGATCATGGTGAGGGTTTGCCAAACGTGCCTTCCTCTAAGCACATTTCTCCATTTCATCCTGAGTTCGTACGTCTTCAAAATCCATGACACCTTTGGTAAAGGCTGTTCTCCAGTTGGAGCGCTTGCAGGCCAGTGTTTCCCAGTTGTCGGTGTTTATACTACATTTTTTTTAGATTTGCCTTGAGAGAGTTGTTGAAGTTGTTTAAGTTCGGAATAGAGTAGCTGTTTTGGAAGATGGTAATCAGGCATCTGAACAACATGACCGGTCCAATGAAGTTGATGTTGAAGAATCATTGCTTCAACTCTGAAAATCTTTGCTTCTTCCAGTAAACTGACATTCTAGTTTTGTCCCAATCCCTCTCTATAGTCTAATCTATTTTTGGTTGTTCCTTTCATCTTATCTCTTACGGACCCTTATCTTCACACTAGGAACCTATAAATAAGAAAGTCAGGTAGTCTGCAGACATTAAAGTAAAGGTAAAGGGACCCCTGACCATTAGGTCCAGTCGTGGCCGACTCTGGGGTTGCAGCGCTCATCTCACTTTATTGGCTGAAGGAGCCGGCGTACAGCTTCCGGGTCATGTGGCCAGCATGACTAAGCCGCTTTTGTCTAACCAGAGCAGCGCACGGAAATGCCGTTTACATTCCGCCGGAGCGGTAACTATCTACTTGCACTTTGACGTGCTTTCGAACTGCTAGGTTGGCAGGAGCAGGGACTGAGCAACGGGAGCTCACCCTGTTGCGGGGATTCGAACTGCCAACCTTCTGATCAGCAAGTCCTAGGCTCTGTGGTTTAACCCACAGCGCCACCCGTGTCCCCTCTGCAGACATTACAGAGGGATAAAACAAGTCACCCAGGCTGGGGACTATAGAGTGGCTGGGGAAGCCCAGCCAGATGGGCGGGGTATAAATAATAAATTATCATCATTATCATCATCATCATCATCATAGCAGCCAATGGTGCAGGATTGGCTCTCTGGTGTCACCCGATTCCCAGGGCCCGGGACGTCTCTGGGCTGTGGCCATGTCTAAAACTATGCCTGACGGTTGCATAGTTGAGGCTGAAATATGGCGATTAGCATATATTTTAGAGTTGTTTCTTCTGTGTGCTGAACTGTTGAGTGACAGAAAGTCAAGGGGACATTAGAGAAGGGGATTTGGAGCTAGTAATTTTTGTGGTTTACGAGGTGGGGGGGCACAGCAGGGGTCATTTTATTCAGGCAGTTTTTTTGTTCCCCAAATGCTCTTTCATCCAAAGAGCTTTATTGCATTATGCCATGTTTTGAGCCCGTGTTTGTAATATCACACTGACTTATCTGAAGCGGCTTTGAAAATGATCGTTGCCTCCTTGCGAGTCGGATTCAGGCCTCATTAAAATTCATCCACAGTCAGTCAGAAGCTCAGAGTACTTTGCTGATGCCGAAAAGCAGAGGAGGACCCTTTATTATCTTATATCCACCACCCGCCACCCCGATAGGATTATTATTTCAAAGGGTGTCCACATGAAGAGACCCCTTGGCTTTCGGTTGATAACAGTTGGAGCTTCCTATTGGGAAAGCTGGGCTTTCATGAAGGCACTTTGAGACGCAAGCTAGTCAACGGTCTCTCAAGCCATCTCTATTTCCCTACATAATTGCATTACTTTGGTCTAGAGGGGGAAAGTCTTCACCATGGGTAGGCAAACTAAGGCCCAGGGGCCGGATCCGGCCCAATCGCCTTCTAAATCCAGCCCATGGACGGTCTGGGAATCAGCGTGTTTTTACATGAGTAGACTGTGTCCTTTTATTTAAAAAGCATCTCTGGGTTATTTGTGGGGCATAGGAATTTGTTCATCCCCCCCCCCCCAAAAAAATAATATATAGTCAGGCCCACCACAAGGTCTGAGGGACAGTGAACTGGCCCCCTGCTGAAAAAGTTTGCTGACTCCTGGTCTTGAGGCTTTAATTTCAAGCCCCTCACGGCATCCAATACTGCAGACAGAGGCTGAAGTTCAACAAGTTTTATTTTTATTTTTTTAAATATTTTTTATTGGTTTTTACACATATTTTCCAGCATAGCATCCTCTTAAACCTCATTTCGAAATTTTGGGCTATCACAGCCTAAGACTTCCTTCAATCTCGACTGATGGTTTTCTAAAGTCTTTCTAATTATGCATTTTGTTGCTATAATTATTGCTATAAACTCAAATGTCCAATACGTCTATTCTTAATTCTTTTCACAATAATTTATAAATTACTCCTTACAAAACTTCTTTTAACCCTCCAAGCGATGTCAAATGGTTACAATTGCTTTCCAAATATACCGAAAACTTATTTCATGACTTTAGGAAAGTCTGGTCCTGCTGGTTCTAAATTTTCCCTGTTAGTCTCGCCATCTCAGCATACTTCATCAATTTTTCTTGCCACTCTTCTTTAGTTGGTATTTCTTCTTGTTTCCATCTTTGGGCTAATAGTTATCGCTGCAGTTATCGCATATAAAAACATTTTTTTATCATTCATACGAATTTCTGTACCCACCATACCCAGTAGGAGGGCTTCTAGTTTTTTAACAAATGTATATTTCAACATTTTTTTTATCTCATTATAAATAAGTCCTTCACTTTCTTACATTCCCACCACATATGGTAAAAGGTACCCTCTTTTTCTTTCAATTTCCAACATTTATTACGTGTTTTATACATTTTAGCTAATTTCGCTGGTGTTATATACCACCTATACATCATTTTCATAGTATTTTCTTTCAATGCACCGCAGGCAGTAAATTTTATTCCCTCTTTCCATAATTTTTCCCAATCTTCTATTTGTATATTATGAACAATATCTTTGGCCCAATGGATCATAACTGATTTAACTTCTTCATCTTTCAGATGCCATTCCAAGAATAATTTATACATTTTAGATAATATTTTAACCCTATTATTTAATAACTTCAATTCAAATATTGATTTTGTATATCCAAATCCATTTTTGTTTTTATCCTCTTTAAACATTTCATTGATGTGATGATAATGCAACCAAACATTCACCATACATTTTACACCTTCATATGGCTTTAATTTCCATTGGTTCTCCCTATTACTAGTTGTTCATAGGTGGCCCAGTTTTTCCTCATATTTGTCTTTTTTACACTCATTGCCTCAAGCGGTGAGAGCCACCATGGTGTCTTATGTTCTAGTAGATTTTTGTATCTATTCCACACCTTATACAATGACTTTCAAAATATGTGGTTTCGAAATCCTTTATGAACTTTTACTTTATCATCAGCTTAAGTTTTAATCAGAGTAAAAGGTAAAGGTAAAGGGACTCCTGACCATTAGGTCCAGTCATGGCCGACTCTGGGGTTGCGGCACTCATCTCGCTTTATTGGCCGAGGGAGCCGGCGTACAGCTTCCGGGTCATGTGGCCAGCATGACTAAGCCGCTTCTGGCGAACCAGAGCAGCACACAGAAACGCCGTTTACCTTCCCACTGGAGCAGTACCTATTTATCTACTTGCACTTTGATGTGCTTTCGAACTGCTAGGTTGGCAGGAGCAGGGACCAAGCAACGGGAGCTCACCCCGTCACAGGGATTCAAACCGCCGACCTTCTGATCGGCAAGTCCTAGGCTCTGTGGTTTAACCCACAGCGCCACCTGCGTCCCTTAATCAGAGTAGACCCACTGAAATCAATGTCTTATAAGAATTCTAAGGTTTCAAATATAGAATATATTCTTAAATGCACACATATCTCAATATACAAATTATGTGTCTGAAATAGTACGGGAGAGCAATCCTGAAGTCGTTTTGACTCTCCCAATGACCTCAGATATTCCTCTGCAATAAGGGAGGCAAACAGGAGAGCCTTCCCATTGTCTTTTTGCTTACAAATCCTGTCTTAAGGGCGTATTTCCCGGCTTCGGTTGGGGAGGGCAGGATATAAATAAAATTATTATTATTATTACTTATTATTATTATTTGTGTATGAATAGGGTGAGCCTGTGACCTGGATTCAGGAATTAAAGTATTAACCATCACAAAAGAAGGGCCAGGCTGCCCTCGTAATGCAACCAGTGACCATCATTAGGTATCCTGGCAGACAGGAGTTCTGCTTTAGACCTCCTCCTATGATGTACGTGTGATGATTTTGGGGTGGCCTTTGGCTAAGGGGCTGGGCAATGTCTTTAATGGTTCCTGCACACTTTTGTTCAGGGTCTCTCCCTCCTCGGACGGAGGGCAGGGAACTCTGTTGCAACGGGAAAACAAATATCTGCCTTGCTTTCCACTGGATCCTGCCTCCATCCATTCTTCTCTGACAGATCATGGATTTAGGGGATTCATCGTCCCATGGGGAGTTGGGCAGCAAAAGCCAAACCCCAATTGTAACATCAAATGAACATGACTTAAGTTAGATCCATTAAGTTTAATAGGTCTTCCCTGAGTAAAACTTGCTTGAATACCTCCCAGAGATTTGAAGCAGCATATGTGTGTTCAGCCCAACAGTGGAAGTGTTAAAAGGGTCATTCAGGGTTTATGGAAGACAGGGGCTCATTGTATCTTCATACATGGCACAAGTTTGTGGACCCAGCTCCCCTGTGTACTAACACCCCCATTTTACAGATCAGGAACTGATGCTTAGGGGATTGCCCCACGCCCATGAGACATTAAAAGCAGGCTTTTGTCCTCTGTCACGTTCCATGTATGTCATATGACAGTGCTCTGTGACTATTTCAGACTTCAGCTGAAGTATTTATTCCAATGGTTGACCTTTGGCTATTGGGATCTTTTCTTTTCAGACTTTTTATTGTGCAGATGATTTTTGAAGGGAGGCAAGGGCTGAAATGGGCGAAGCTGAAGATAGATACAGGATGTACCAGAAGCCTTGAATATGATGGGCTTTTGAGTGCTTAGAAGCTCTTTGGGAACAAAACAGGAAATAGCTATTAATGCTCCTCTCTAGTTCAGCGTTGCTATACAATAGCTTAAGTAAAGGTAAAGGTACCCCTGCCCGTACGGGCCAGTCTTGACAGACTCTGGGGTTGTGCGCCCATCTCACTTAAGAGGCCAGGGGCCAGCGCTGTCCGGAGACACTTCCGGGTCACGTGGCCAGCATGACATCGCTGCTCTGGCAAGCCAGAGCTGCACACGGAAACACCGTTTGCCTTCCCGCTGGTAAGCGGTCCCTATTTATCTACTTGCACCCGGAGGTGCTTTCGAACTGCTAGGTTGGCAGGCGCTGGGACCGAGCAGTGGGAGCACACCCCGCCGCAGGGATTCGAACCGCCGACCTTTCGATCGGCAAGTCCTAGGCGCTGAGGCTTTAACCCACAGCGCCACCTGCGTCCCGCTATACAATAGCTTACAGCACATTTGTTTCTGGTTGCCTCTTCTCGCACATTCGACATGCATTCTGTGCTTTTATGGGTTGAGTTATTTGGAGGATGTTGATACGTCCTTAAAGTTTTGTGGCTGCAGCTTTGTTTCAGTTACAGATAGGTAGCCGTGTTGGTCTGCCATAGTCAAAACAAAATAAAAAAATTCCTTCCAGTAGCACCTTAAAGACCAACTAACTTAGTTGGTCTTTAAGGTGCTACTGGAAGGAAGCTTTGTTTCAGTTATTCTCTCTGCCTCCCCACTTAGAAACGCACACACACAAACATTTATTTTTATTCTTTTCATGGATACAATCGAGAGGCCTCTAAAAATATGTGGAGTTTTGCAACAACAACAACAACAACAACAACAACAACACACACACACACACACACACACACACACACACACATCTAGGGCTGCCATACGCCCAGAGACCTTAACGAGATTTCAAAGGCAGAATTTAGGTTTAGCTCAACAATTTCGGTGGTTTCCAAAAAAGAAGCTCAACAACTCTTCCTTCCTTCCTTCCTTCCTTCCTTCCTTCCTTCCTTCCTTCCTTCCTTTTAAATTTATTTCTTTGGTTTTTCAAATTAAAGTTTTACAGTGACATATCCAACATACATCACAAAAATAGGATTCCAGAGAATCTCTTGGACTTCCCTCCTCCCCTTTGTGGGTCCTATTATTGATCATTTCCTCCTGTGTCTTTTATAATAATCCAAATCTTTTACCTCCCCATTGTGTCCAAAATTCACCATTAAACTACAAACTACAAGTGATATTCCAATCCTACTAACGATTTTAACTATTTACAATGGCCTTGAAAATAAGCTTTAAATTTTCCCTAGTCCTTATTAAAATTTTGGCCTTCCTGATTTCTGATTCTTCTGCTCATTTTAGCCATTTCGGCATAATCCATCAACTTCATCTGCCCAGAATTGCCCAGCCATATCTAAATGGTGTTGTGCTTGTGGCCATTAATTTTCATTCCAGATTACCCAGGTGCCTTTTGGACTGACCCAGGGGGCTTTGTCCCTTACGGGGAACCAGTAACATTACCTGGTCCCACATTCACTGATCACACATGGAGAGAGATTGCTTTGTCTGCAATGCACCTTCACGATGGACTTAGTGGACCATTCTGGGCTAGTGCATCACATGGTCTGGAGGTGATGATAAGTCCTGAGCCATATTCTGGAGCCCTGCTTTTCTCCTGCTATCCACATCACTGCCTCCTTTCTCTTGCAATTCTGTCTCAGACCCTATAAGGGAGTCCTTGGAGCACCCCACAAATGCCTAACCTTGGCTCCCATAGGTTCAGGTCGGGGCTCACAAGCAAGAGACTTCAGTCAGGAGATAGAAGCAAAACAGCGGCCTGTAGGCCTGATGGTTATTGTTGCAACAAGACTTCCCATTGCCACAAAGATGAAGCAGCCAGAAGCCCAGAGCAATGATTACATCAGTATTTTAAAGTTTCCCAAAGTTTCCCATAATCCAGTTAGTTTACATTTCTTAGTGCAGAACGTATTGATCTGATATGTAGAGATCATTTCCTATTCCAATTAATTCAAGAGGGTTCTGGAAGTTTCTCTGTGTGAAAGAAACAAGCAGAAGGTTCATGATGTTTGGATTATTCCTTCAGAGAAGCTGAGTACAGTAGGGCCAGAAGGAGCCTGGGTTTCACTTTCTCTTTCTCTCTCTCTTCCTTCTGATGTAGTGTTCTGTATATACAGTCATACCTTTGGTTACAACCACTTCAGGTTTCATTTTTTCGGGTTACGGACCACCGAAACCCAGAAGTACCGGAACGGGTTACTTCCGGGTTTTGGCAGTCACACATGCGCCGAAGCGCCAAATTGCAACCCGTGCATGCGCAGACGTGGGTTGCGAATGCTGTGGGTTGCGAACGTGCATCCCGCACGGATCACGTTTGTAACCCAAGGGTCTGAGGAGATTTCACCCCTCCCATATCCAAGAATCTCCTGATGTCTCTGCTGATTCTCCAGAGAGGAGGGGCAGTGTTCTGCTCTCTACTTATTCTGCGCCACCACCACATCAAAGAGTCAGTCAGTCAGTGTGTCGGAGAGAGAGACTGAGTGTTAGAGAGAGATCGTGTGTAGAGATAAGGTTGCTGCTAAGAGCAGCTGCAGACACTCAGTGCAGTTTAGCATTCTTTATGCTTAGACCTCATTTAGCTCTGTATATAGTTGTATGATAGCTGTAGATAGAATAAAAGTAGTTATTCTACAGAGCCACTCTCCGAGTCGTTTATACTCTGCTATACTCTGCTATACTCTGCTGTGCAACGACTGTATTCTTGTGGAAGTGAATCCGGTGCTCACAACTCTAAGCTGTGAGTCCACAGCACTTTGACCTGTTCCTGTGCAGAAGGTGGTCTCTGGAAGTGCTACCCAGTCGGGGCCTAGCCCAGTCGGGGCTGAAGTGGATGAGTCCAGTTCGTGGCACTGGCTCAAGGGCGATGCTGACAGTGTCCGCTGTAGTGTTAAGGTTTAGTCTTATTATAAGTTACTGTAAGTTTAAGTTAAGTCTGCTGCAACTGGATTTCTTATGGACAGGGCCAATCTTGAATATATTGGATTTGTAACCATTATGCCCATTTGCCTTCAGTAGCAATAAAGCTCTGCTGGATGAAATATAATTGCCTCTGGTCTATTTTTTTTTGGAATCTTGCAACATGGTTAAGTTTTTACTCTGCTAACTATACATTGGAATCTGTTCTGGATCAATAAGGTAAAGGTAAAGGTACCCCTGCCCGTATGGGCCAGTCTTGACAGACTCTGGGGTTGTGCGCCCATCTCACTTAAGAGGCCAGGGGCCAGCGCTGTCCGGAGACACTTCCAGGTCACGTGGCCAGCGTGACATCGCTGCTCTGGCCAGAGCCAGAGCCAGAGCCAGAGCCGCACACGGAAACGCCGTTTACCTTCCCGCTGGTAAGCGGTCCCTATTTATCTACTTGCACCCGGAGGTGCTTTCGAACTGCTAGGTTGGCAGGCGCTGGGACCGAGCAGCGGGAGCGCACCCCGCCGCAGGGATTCGAACCGCCGACCTTTCGATCGGCAAGCCCTAGGCGCTGAGGCTTTAACCCACAGCGCCACCTGCGTCCCACTCTGGATCAATACTGAGTAGAATTTAAATGACAAATACATCTCAGGATCAGAGGCGGAGCTAGCTGCTCTGGAACCTGGAGCGGCGCACATGTTGTGCACCTGAGGGAGGGGCAAGCTGTCCGTGGGGTTGGGGTGAGTGTCCCAGGGAGGTGCCACCCACAGTGAGCAGCGAGCATTCAAGGGGGGCACCGCCCTTGATGAGCTTCCCAGGGGGTGGAGTGGTGATGTCACCTCCCCTCGGGGATGACACCCGGGGCAGGCCACACCCACTGCACCCACCTTCCTCCACCAGCGCTCAGGATGTATCATCAAGATGTCATAGGTATGTCACAGAAAACGTGTGGTCTACCCAGGGATGCCTCTGTCACTCAAATATAGTCTTTCACACTTGCTCCATCACAATACAAAGGAAAGCATTTGCAGTTTCCTGGTTCCTGAGTCAAGTCAAATACAGTGGTACCTCGCAAGATGAATGCCTCGTAAGACAAAAAACTCGCAAGACAAAAGAGTTTTTCGTTTTTTGAGTTGCTTTGCAAGACGAATTTCCCTATGGGCTTGCTTCGCAAGATGAAAACGTCTTGCAAGTTTGTTTCCTTTTTCTTAAAACCGTTAATCCTATGGGAATCCATGTTTCGCAAGACGAAAAATTCACAAGACGAAAAAATTCGCAGAACGAATTAATTTCATCTTGCGAGGCACCACTGTACACCCCTTTGTCTTGTCTGGGCTTCATCCCACTATGGGGTGGATAGGCATTGTGACTGAGATGGTTATCTCTCTGACACTCTTGAGGCAGGATACCAACAGTCATGACTCCTTGGGAAAGGCCCTGTAGATCTCATGGATTTTGGTGGCCTCTCCCCTTACACCTCACTCCCCTGGATCCTAAATGCCATTGGAAGATTGATACAATGATGTGGTTTCTTATGAATTTCTAAAGTTTTCCCATTGAGCCACTACCAAGATACATTTATCAGTGCATTGCTACGTTTGATAACGTGCAGCAGAGGCTCTTTGTCTTTGCCTCATGGTGTGGAGAGGCAAGGCTTGTGGGGAGGTCTCTCACCCCCCCCTTCCAATTTCCCGGTAACAGGACACCAGTTAGGCCATTGGCACTTAAATACCATCACGGCCGCACATGCGATTTGGAAGCATGGTTACTGCTTTTCAAAGATTACCGTATTTTTCATCCCATAGGACGCTCCGTCCCATAGGACGCACCTAGTTTTTTTGGGGGGGAAATAAAGGAAAAAAATTTTTTCCTTTATTTCCCCCCCAAAAGCAGGTCGGGGAAACCGAACCAGGTCGGGGAACAGCGGGATGGCGGCGCTGTGCCTCCCTGCTGTCCCCCGAGCTTGTGGGGCTGGCCGATGTCTGTCCGGCGCGCGGGGCGCTCTGCTTCAGGGCGCCCCGCCCCCGGGCGGCAGACTGCTATCCGCAGCGTGGGGAGCACCGCGGGGAACTCCTGCAGGGCTCCCCATGCTGCGGATGTCTGTCTGGCGCGTGGGGCGCTCTGCTTCAGGGCGCCCCGCCCACCGGGTGGCAGGCTGCTATCCGCAGCCTGGGGAGCCCTGTGGGGAACTCCCGCAGGGCTCCCCAGGGTGCGGATGTGTTCCCAAAGCTCCGGGCACTCTGCTTTCAGCACGCCCGGCGTTCCGGGAAGCAGGCTGCTATCCGCAGCCTAGACAGCCCTGTGGGAACTCCCGCAGGGCTGCCTAGGCTGCGGATGTCTTCCTGAAGCCTGGAGAGCGAGAGGGGTCGGTGCGCATGACCCCTCTCGCTCTCCAAGCTTCAGCGAAAGCCTGTATTCGCCCCATAGGATGCACCCAGATTTCCCCTTCATTTCTGGAGGAGGAAAAGTGCGTCCTATAGGGCGAAAAATACGGTAGTTACCGTATTTTTCCGTGTATAAGACTAGGTTTTTCCCCTCTAAAAAACAATGTCAAAAATAGGGGGCGTCTTAAACATGGATACATCACCCCCCCCCCCATTTTCTTAAATCTGAGTCCACAAAAATAGGGGGCGTCTTATACATGGGGGCATCTAATACATGGAAAAATACGGTATATGTTCTAATAATCTAAGATCTGCTGGAATTTAAAGTAGCTCGAGTCAGAAGCAGGACCCAGCTCTGCTTCCTGCTTACGCAGAAGTGATTCCAGTTTTATTGCTTCTGAATAGTGGTTTTCAGAGAAAGATGTGCCCCTTTCCAATGAGATGTCGGCACTTTCAGGGGGAGTACCTTCTTTTAAAGGTTGGCCCTACTGAGTTGGCTAAGCCGGAGCAATGCCTCGTTCGGGATTTGACTACCCCTTGTACAAAACCGACAAAATTGGTGAGCAGTCACTGAATATCTTTCTTAACCATGTAGCTGCTATTGCTGGCTTGCTTCTGATACGTCTCATGAAAGGACTCCACTTGTAGCTCAGTTCAGGCAATGACTAATTCTTTCTGTATTATAGTGACTCATTATTTGTTCTGAGAAACAGCCTTTCTTAAGTCATGGTGCCCACTCGCTTATTCTCCCCGCCTTCTAAATGTACTGCTTATCAACCAAAGCAGAGACATGACACTCTTAAATTTGACTTGGAAATTCTCCTGCAGTTGACTCCTCCGTGTTTTGTTAAGAAAAGTATGATATTTTTGCACAACTATATGTAAGGAAGGCTGGTTATTTTCTGTATTTCCAGAGTATTTGGAATAAAATCTGGAGTCTAATCCAGAATTTCGATTTGTGAGCATTTCCTTTATATACTTAAAATAGAAAATGCATGTTTCTAGCCTTCAAGATTTTTGAAGACCATTCTATTCTATTCTATTCTATTCTATTCTATTCTATTCTATTCTATTCTATTCTGTTCTGTTCTGTTCTGTTCTGTTGATTTCCTTTATATACCTATAATACAAAAGGCATGTTTCCAGTCTTCAAAATATTCCAGCAGTAACTGTGGGCCAATTTACATGTTCTGGGTTTTCTTCAAGGTTAGTCACACCCTGAACAGACCTATTGAAATTAATAGGCATAATTACTAGGATCCATTATTTTCAACAGGTCTGCTTTACTTAGTACTTAGTCAGATATACCGCTGTGGTTTTACAATGGTGTTAAAATATTATGAGATGTGTTGTCTACTTATCATAACTGGAAAGTCTGAAATGTGAGCATACAGTTCAGATCCACACTGCAGCCAGACCCAGCAAGTCTTTTCTTCCCTTAAACTTGAATTCAATCAAAGAGATGCATACACGTGAAATAAAATGTAGGGTACAGTCATCCGTATTTGCTCTCAGCCTTGGATGTGTCTCAACAAGGTCCATGGCATTTCTGTCTCTTTCCAGTTACCTCTTGATAGATGACTGATGGGGGAAGCTGTAGAAGAACTTGTGATTCAGTAGGTTGCATCATGCTAAATAGGCAGCTTGTTAGTAGATCGGAATCCACAAACCAGGTGAGAACCTATACTTGTGATTCACGAGAACGGTTAGGAGCAATTTGCCAGCTTCTTAACTTTCCCCTTCCCTGCACAGTGTGCCATGACTGTTTGACGGAGTGACTCAGAATTGCTGTTGATGCTTTTCATGTTGTCTTCAGCTGCATATTTGAACATTTTGAGACCTCTTCAGACCTTCCTTTCACTACATGAATAAAATCGCGTGGAGGAGGAAGTGGAGATTGGACCAGCTCACCCCCCACCCCCTCTATCATTCTCAATGGGTAAGAGAGCCACGTTAAAGAAAAAGGTCAAGGTAAAGGACCCCTGGACAGTTAAGTCCAGTCAAAGGTGACTATGGGGTTGTGGCGCTCATCTCACTTTCAGGCTGAGGGAGCCAGGCAGAAACATTCTTTTTTAACCAGGCCTTGAGTTCATCTATTTGACATCCTATACCCTTTTAAAATGTGGCTCTTTTCTGGTGTGTGTGTGTTATTGGGTTGTTGTTTTTTAATCTGATTATGTATGTTATGATTTTTTTTGTGAACATCCCTGAGATCTCTGGGTATAGGGTGGTATATAAACTCTAATAATAATAATAATAATAATAATAGTAATAATACAGTGGTACCTCGGGTTACAGAAGCTTCAGGTTACAGATGATTCAGGTTACAGACTCCGCTAACCCAGAAGTAGTACCTCGGGTTAAGAACTTTACCTCAGGATGAGAACAAAAATCACATGGTGGCAGTGCAGCGGCAGTAGGAGGCCCCATTAGCTAAAGTGGTACCTCAGGGTAATAGCAGTTTCAGGTTAAGAATGGACCTCCAGAACGAATTAAGTTCTTAACCCGAGGTACCACTGTAATAATAATAATAATAATAATAATAATAATAATAATAATAGAAGCAGCTCCTAGGTGTCAAGAACAGAGCCACATCCTTGCACTAATGAGGACCACAAGCTGGAGGCTGCCTTGGTAAGTTCTTTGGGTCGTCGGTGTGTCATGGAATCAATGGAGAATGGAAACTGAGACAGTATTTCTACTCCTGCAGCAGAGGCAAACTAGCCTCAGTACAGCACAATTCCATGCTCATTAACTCACAAGTCACAAGCCTCAGTCCGATTACAGCCCGAGCTGGGCGCAAGCTGAAAGATGCAAATTAAGATCTGAGGAAAGACCAAGCCCCACAATTCAAGGTGGTGTTTCTGTCAGTTTGCATTTCTTAGTGCAGAAAGTATTTATCTCTTGTATAGATATCTTTCCTATTCCTATTCTACTTAATTCAAGAGGGTTTTGGAAGCTTCTCTGTGTAAAAGAAACAAGCAGAAGGTTCATGATGTTTGGGTTATTCCTTCAGAGAAGCTGAGTACAGCTGGCTTAAACTGGCTCTGTTATCTCTTTCTGTCACGGTCGTGCTGACTGACTATAATAATAAGGCCAGAAGGAGCCTGGGTTTCACTTTCTCTTTCTATCTCCTTTCCTTCTGGTGTGGTGTTCTGTACATAGTATGCTTCGTGTAAAGGTTTTAGACTTATTATAAGTTATTGTAAGTTAAGTCTGGCGCAACTGGGCTTATTATGGACAGTGCCAATCCTGAATGTATTGGATTTGTGGCCATTATGCCCGTTTGCCTTCAGTAGCAGTAAAGCTCTGCTGGGTGAAATATTAATTGCCTCTGGTCTATTTTTTTGAAATCCTGCAATGTGTTTAAGTTTTTAATCTGCTAACTATACATTGGAATCTGCTCTGGATCAATATTGAGTAGAATTCCATGACAGTTTCCTATATAAGTTAGCATTCTGGAAGCCACTGTTCCACATTTTGAGTTATACTCAAAAGGACCGAGAGGCGTCAGTGCCGGAATTATTGTGAAAATAAGAATTTGGGAGGATGGCATCAATTTTTGTCCTCCCTCACCACATTACCTGTCTGTTCCTGGAGATGCATTCACGTTCCAAATTATTTCAGCCGACATTCAAAGTCGCTTTGATTGCCTTTTGCAAAGTTTATTTAAATGACAAGGTTTTTTCCTTACTTTCTGTGCTTTCCTTTGGGTGCTTTGATTCAACACGACTACTTTCCCCTAGACACAATTATCATTGTCTGTGCTCAGAGGACTTTGTGGACGTTATTTCTGTCATATTAAACCCTCTAAAGTAGGCCAGTATTATTTCCCCGTGGTTTATCCTGCAAAGTTGAACCTGTTTAAGGCTGCCGAGTGGCCAACGTGAGATCGGAGCCAGAGCCTTCTTGGCACATAGCTCATGCTCGTCGTTACTATACCATACCTGCTCTTAATGCAAAAATGGCTGTCTTCCACATCAAAGTCATCGCCTTCTTTGAACTGTGCCTTTGGAACTTTTAGAATGCATTATTGTCTTTTCAATCTGTATGTGGTCTCTCAAAGGCCACCTTTATTCAAAGGGACAACATGACATTTTCCATTATGTTTAAATTAAACATTAGTTTCTTATCTCCACCAAGTGCCCTTTAAAATATCTTTAGGTACATCCTTCCATTTTATCTTTTAATTGGCTTACTTTGAAGAACTGCTTTATCTCATGTTTAAATATAGGGCCATCATCATCAGGTTGGGGATGGGATATTTGTTTTTGTTTTGTTTTTTAATGTATTTTTACTAAAGATTTCTTAATTTACAAAAAAAAATGTGCATTGTCTCTTTTTTCAAGTTGCGCTTTTTACAGATCAGCTTCATTTGTTGTGAGACATTAGCGTTGCTTACATTGTTAGGAAGAAAAGAGGGGGAAAGAGGTAGGGGGAGGAATGGTGAGTGGGGTATATGTGTGGGCTTTTGTGTCAGCTATTTAGTATATGTGTGGGCTTTTGTGTCAGCTATTCCTTTGGTGGTGAGAGGTTGGGGTTGGCCTAGGGTGTGGTTGTTTGTCTTTGATTGGCTGTAGTGAAATTTGTTTTTGTGTGTGAGTGGTGTGTGTGTGTGTGTGTTTGGATCAGCTTAGCCAGATTGATTCATATACTGTTGACAGGTTTTTGTTGTTGTCTTGTTGGGCTGTCTATGTGATAAAGGAGAACCATACCGGGGTGAAGGCGTCTTCTTTTATTTGTCCCCGTGTCAGTTTCAGTTTGTTGGTTAGTTTTTCTAAAAAGGCTGTTTCCCATACTATTTGATACCATTGGTCCATGCTTATTCCTGACAGGTCTCTCCAGTGTCTGGCTATGATGCTTCTGGCTGCTGAGATTAGGTGGGTTATGAGCTCTTTGTGATGCAAGTGGGCATTATTATCTGGGAAGATGTTTAGGAGGGCCCGTTCTGGAAATACTTCTAATACTTGCTTAGTTGTTTTGCATATTTCTTATATGATTGATGTCCATGAGCTGGGTTTTAGTTTATAAAAAAAAACCTTTTCGAGGAGGGCAGAGAATGGTTAAAATATTGAAAGAGTATGGCAAAGTAATACCAGCATTCTGGATAAGAACCTAGTTTCATGCCTTGTTTTGCAATGGAGATACATTTGGTCGTTCTAATGGAATTATCTGTATCTGGAAAGGGAATTAAAACAGCAGCAACAGCCATAACCACAAAAATTAATAACATTTATATAGTGAGCTAAACTTCTTCAGCTACAATTGTCAACCGGAAAATAATCCTGGGTCACGACAGATGAGCAGTTGAGCCTGAGAGTTAGCGTGTCATCATGTGTGCTCCGTCATGGCAAACGCAAAATTCAGTTTCGTTCATTGTGCAGCCTCTTTGCCGCAATGTTGCACCTGAGAGATCCTTCCTGTTTATGGGATGTAACATCACTGAAGCAGTCAAATACAACATTTCCTGTTTGCCCAGAGTGGACACACAGGGGGATGTTGCTCCAGCCAGGAGGACTTCCTGTCACACCTGGTCTGGAGCTTCCTCTCCCTGCATGTGACCAGGTAGATGGGCATGACCCTGGTAGATCCTATAAAAGAGCTGGTCACGCAGCCATCTTCCTCTTTCCCCCTTATTCCATCTTGCCTTTTGCTGTCTGCTGGCTCTCAGCCAACAGCACATGGGCTCATCCCTCAGAGGATGAACCCACACTTTTCTCTGTAACTGTAACTACAAGCTAAAGCCTGCCTTCAGGATCACCCTGTGAACTGAGCGGAAATAAACCTTATCATTACTTTCTTAAGGAAGACTGTTGTGTCATTCTTGTTTTTAAGAGGGAACTAAAGGGGATTTACCAGGAATAATCCAATCTGGACAAGCCAGACTGGATTGCTTAACTCAAATGGTTCTAATGAATCAACTAGCTTCCTGCTATTTACAAGGGAATGTGCTCTGCTACTAGCTCACTAGCGTGAGTAAGGAAAGATAATGTTTAATCAATATATCCTCTCTTACTATCCACAACATTCCCACACTGTTGAGACTTCTCAGTAACTTTGATACAGCATCCAACCCTAATTCATTGCATGGGTGGGATGAGGGATAGGCAATGTGTGGCCCTCCAGATGACTACAACTCCCATCATTCCTAATCATCAGCCATGCTGGTTGGGGCAGATGGGAGGTGGAGACCAACCATACCTGGACCACTTTACAGCATGTTATGGTCTAATAGAAAATTATATAAAGATGATATATCGATGGTATCTAACACCGAGTAAGATAGCAAAAACGTATAAATCAAAATCAAATAAGTGTTGGAAATGTAATGAGAATGAAGGTTCTTTTTATCATATGCGGTGGTCTTGTAGTAAGGTTAAAGCTTACTGGGAAATGATATATAATGAAATGAAAAGGATGCTTAAAATAACCTTTGTAAAAAACAAAAACCCCAGAAAGCTTTTCTTTTGGGAATTATAGGGACAGAGCTACCTAAATTGTATAGAAACTTATTCATGTATGCTTCTACAGCGGCAAGAATGTTACTTGCCCCCAAATGGAAAGATGCAGAAGTCCCAGCGAAGGAAGAATGGATACAAAAGCTTATGGAATATTCAGAAATGGCGAAACTTACGGAAAAAAATAAGAAATCAAGATAACAAAAACAAAACTTTATAAAAGAATGGAAATGGTTTATTGAATATTTACAGATAAATTATAAACAGATAAAAACATTGACAGGATTACAGTGGCACCTCGGGTTACAGACACTTCAGGTTACAGACTCCGCTAACCCAGAAATAGTACCTTGGGTTAAGAACTTTGCTTCAGGATGAGAACAGATATTGTGCAGCAGCGGCGCAGCGGCAGCAGCAGACCCCATTCGCTAAAGTGGTGCTTCAGGTTAAGAACAGTTTTAGGTTAAGTACGGACTTCCAGAACGAATTAAGTTCTTCACCCGAAGTACCACTGTATTGTAACAACCTGCAGTTTTATAAGAGTATATATTTAAAGAAGATGAATAAATGAGCAAATTAAGTTAATTTGGATATGCGGAAGATATTAAAAACAAATTTAAGGAACCGCAGAAAGAGGGGCATGGAAGTCACATTTTGAAATGTGAAAATGAATGTAAAATTAGTGAAATGTATAAAAGTAGTGAAATGCATAAACTTGAAAAGTATAAATAAATACATCTGAGTTAGCAGGTGGAGGGGGGACAACATACCTGGAGCAGCCCAGGTTTCTCATCCCTAGGTTAGAACGTCAAGTTGGCTTGACCCTGAACTGATTCCATTTGTTATTGCATGGTTACAGCCACAAGATCCAGAGGACTGAAGGGAAAGGCTGGATTTATTTTTGTGGGGGGCTTTTGTAGAAGGCAAAAGCAATACACACTCCCGGTGCTATTTCTGACTTATGCAAAGCCAATGATGTTATGTGTGAAGCCTTACCAATGGGGCTGGAGCTCATAGCTACATGTTTTCCTCCAGAGCATCTTAATGTTTGCAAGTGTCAATGTTTGGCACTGCTTACTTCCTTTACTAAAGCCCATATTTGCTTTAGGGTCCCATGGAATACAAGCACCTCTCCTCCGAAGGTAATTGCTGCAAAAGTAATTTTAATCCTCATTTCTTTCTGTCCTTATAACACATGACCTCTTTTGACCTGGCATGAAGCTGCGGTTGTAATTACTGATGTAATGATTTTTTTATTATTATTATTCACTGCAGCCATGCCCTGTTAGATGTTTCCTCTTACATGGGCCTTTTAGCATGAATTTGTTTGATCCCTCTTCTTGAAGAGGCTCATCCATATTTCCAATTCATTTGCCAAAGTATTTGGAAGCACAGAGATGGGTGGAAAGATTTTGATTTTCCATGCTTTAAAGCTGACAACAATATTTTGCTTGGGATGTAGTTTGTTTTGGCTACCGTAGGCTTAAACCATGCCAAGAGCTTTAGTTAGTAGTGAGGGCGTGCGGCGGTGTCTCATTTGGTCTGGAAGATGTCCAAAACATTTCAGTAATCAGGTGCGAGGAAAAGGAAACTGTTTACAAAAGGTGACATTGAGCTAAATGGCGGATAGAGCAAATTTGGATAACGAGGAGTTTTATGTAATAGAGCTTCGACGACATCTGCAAATGGCATAGCATCTTAGCTCCGAATGATCTCCGCCGTTGCTCTTAAATTTTGGAGACGTATAAACCACTTAACAGTCTGCTCCTGTGTGTGCCTACTCAAACGTAATCCCATTAGGTTCAGTGGGACTTTCTGCCAGGTAAGTGAGGACAGGATTGCCGTCTGAATAAGTGTGCCAGTTATCTCTGCCACCTAAGCTGCTCTTTTGATTTAGGAAATGTTCTGTGTTTTAATAATAGTATAAAAGAGGAGGTTTAGAGATATTTGTGAGGGTATCTGCCATTGTTAAAGATGGACGTTCCTATTAACTGAGTAAGTTTTGATCTTCGGACTGGATCCTTTGTTCTCCATAGATGTTGAATTCATATTTTGTTTTGTTTTGCTTTATTAGCTTTTAAAGATAAATAGCTCCTTTGAAACAGGATTGCATTCTCTCTCTCTTTCTCTGTTTATTCAGCATCCTAAAAAGTGACCTCATCTAATGACTTTGCCCCAGATATGATTGAAGTTTGTCAGACACTGATGAAGTGGCAGAATAACTTGTTTAAAAATGCCACTCCTGGGACATAGTAACCTTGGGGAAAAATGCTCATTCGTGTGTCCTGTAGGTCCTATGTTCCAGGAGAACCCAGCCTGGGGTGGGACAATATGTGGTCTCCAAGAAGCTGATTAAATGGGAATGGGCAAGAAGTGCTGAAGACTTTGGAAAGGAATAGCTTGTTTCTTTTGATTTCCACTTGGCCATAACTTGAAGTGAAGGGCAGGGATTTGTATGCTACTCCCATCATAGCTCAGTGACTTCAGGCGTTTGCTGTTGTTGCTGTTTATCAGCCTGTCAGTGCATATGGTACTGTAAAAGTGGCATCTGCAGCAGTTGAGTTTTTGAAGAGTTTGCAGTCAAAAATTTGTCCATTAGATCAGACACAGCAGACACTTCTCTCTCTAGTTCTTGTCTGGCTGATGACAGATACTTTATCAGTTCTCACTGCTAGTTGAAATCTTCCTGGAACATGCTCAACCCTTTGATCGGACCGCAAACTACGGAACATCATCTGCTTCACTGCCGCTCAGGGTCCTATTTGGAATTGCACGAATCGTTATTAAACAACAAAGATTGTGGCATCCTGGAAGACATAGCTTCAGTGCCATTTCTTAAATATCTCTAATGTCCAAAATATTTAGTTTATCCAGAATTTACTCTGCTAGAGCTTCAACTAAGAGGGGACAGCGGAAGAAGACCACCGAGATGCTTGAGATGCAACAAGCTTCAAATATTAATAATAAATTGACTTGTGTGTTTCTTTAAATCTTTGATGTTCTCATCAGACGAAGCACTGAGCAGGAAAAAGAAAGTGAACTGCCTCACTGTTGATGTCAGACTTGACACCAACACACACATACACACATGCGCACACACATTTCAGTCTCAGATGAGTTGTTGACGCCGCAATTGAGACATTCAAGGGAACCAGAGAACGGCGACTGCTTTCGTCAATGGCTCATTTTGACTCACCTTCCAAATATGCAGAAACAGCTCCTCCGTAATCTGCCTCAGTATGACGTAGTTCACTTCTGTGTTGATGGCTTTATCATATATTTATACTCTTTATTTTTATTTAGCTGCTGTACGCTGTTAAGAGAGTTCTTAATAATAATACTAAAAATACATTGTACAGTGGCAAATAGTCAAACCTCTCCAACAACTCTATACTGCATTACACTACCACATACAGCACTTTGCATCGACAAACTTCACAGGTATAGCCCCTATATTTTCACTATGGTGTAGCTATTATTGCTACAGGATTAGAGTTGGACTAAATGATGTCAGGAGTCCCCTCTGACCCTGTGATTTCCTGTAGATCTATGGCAGGGGTCAGCAACCTTTTTCAGTTGTGGGCTGGTCCACCGTCCCTCAGATCATGTCCAGACTGTATTTTGAAGGAAAAAAATGAACGAATTCCTATGCCCCCAAAATAACCCAGAGATGCATTTTAAATAAAAGCACACATTCTACTCATGTAAAAACACCAGGCAGGCCCCACAAATAACCCAGAGGTGCATTTTAAATAAAAGGACACATTCTACTCATGTAAAAACACACTGATTCCTGGACCATCCGCAGGCCGGATTTAGAAGGCGATTGGGCCACATCCGGCCCCCGGGCCTTAGTTTTCCTACCTCTGATCCATGGGAACTAAAAAAGAGGGAGGTTACTACAATGGTCAAATCACTTTTGTTTTTTAAATAAGTGGGCCAGGTCAGGTCTGCTAAATGTAAAAAATTGACGGGTCATCTGTTTCTGGTCCATGTCAATTTTACATCAGCTTATTCATAAATCTGCTCCATCTAAGTTTTTGCATTAATCTGAACGTATTTTTAAAAGAAGTGTGTCCAAAAAAAATCCATATTTAAATATGAACAGTACTTACATACAAATGTTTTCCCAAAATATGTATTTAAATCATATTTTATCTCTATGTACACTTTTCTTTAAATGCTCATTTTTAAAATAGTCTGGTATTTTTGACCTGAGAACTGTAACATGTAGGGATGAAAACTTCCCTAACTGAATGGATGTTAATCATGGGATGTTAATCCCATGGTCAGAAGGTACAGGTCCGAGTGGTTTCCTGTTTGCCCTGCCACTTCCCCCAGGAAAACCTGCTCTTTACTGCTGAATCGGAACACACAACAATCCATGGAAAACCCAATTGACGTTTGCTCTGATTCAGCAGTAAAGAGTGGTTTTTCCCTGGGGGGAAATGGTGGGACAAGTGGAAGTGAAGTTATTTATCCTAACACTTATCTGAGTGTGCAGTCATGGATACTGTATAACATGCTAAACAACTGAGCCTCAGAGGTGAAAATACTGTTGTAGTAATGTGAAAAAACTAATAAACTGTAGATTAATTTTTTTTAAGAAGTGTGAAATCCAAAGCATAATTATAGTCCAATCTATGTAACCACCTGGGAGGTGTGAATTAGGTCAGTGCTTTTTAAACTACATTCTCCTTCAGTCTACAGTGGTTCCTTGGTTTAAGAACAGTCCAGTTTAAGAACGATTTGGTTTACAAACTCCACAAAACCGGAAGTAGTGTCCCAGTTTGCAAACTTTACCTCAGTCTAAGAACAGAATCCAAACGGTGGAAGGGCACTGGCGGTGGGAGGCCTCATTAGGGAAAGCGCGCCTCGGTTTAAGAACAGTTTGGTTTAAGAACGGACTTCCAGAATGGATTAAGTTCGTAAACCGAGGTACCACTGTAGTTAAGTGTCCCGTTTGTTCGTGTCATAGGTCAGGAGTCAGCTTCACCTGCGGAGCAGCAGCCTGAAGGAGCAGAAGGTGAAGTGACTCTACCTGCTGCTGATCAGCCTTCTTGCTTCTGATGAGAACCAACTGCTTCCAGCTTTCTTTTGAAATCATTTTTATTTGATTTTACAAATGCAAATTAATTACAATGCCAAATGCATACCCATAAAAGGGGATTTCTCTGAATCTCACGACTTCCCCCCTCCCCTCCCTGGGTCCTGTTGTCAACATTTCCAACTGCATATTATTTTATAGTCCATATTTTAAATCTGTCCATAGTACTTGTTACATTACAAGAGTTATTAAAATCCTGCTAATGTTTTCATCTGCTTACAGTGGCCTCCTAAATAAATTGAAAATTTCCCCCATTCTTTCTTGATTTTTTTGTCTTCTTGGTTCCCAAGCCTTCCGGTCAGTTTGCCATTTCGGCATAGTCCATCAGCTTAGTTCACCATTCCTCTCTGGTAGGGACTCTTTCTTCTTTCCATCTCTGGGCTAGAAGCATCTGTGCAGCTGTTGTCGCACACATAAAGTCTTTTCCTTTTGGAATTTCAGTACCTATAATTCCTAATAAAAAGCTTTTGGTTTTTTAACAAAAGTTATTTTAAACTTTTTCTTCTTTTTTAATTGAATTTTTATTGAGTTTGGTGCAAATACAAACAAGACTCAACATAACAAACAAATCTACAGAAAACAAAGAAACAAAGCAAAAAAACAACAAGGGGGGAAAAGGAAAAACAAAATCAGGAACAAAAATAAAGTGAAGTTAACTATACAATACTATCCAAAAACATCACTTCTCAAACAAAATATTTCCCCTTTTGGAATAGATATCTTTAGTTATTCTATTTATTTTCGACTTCCATCTACCTCACCGCAATTCATTCTATCTGATACGGTGTTTTTTTTTTTTGAGTAGAATGTGTCCTTTTATTTAAAATGTATTTCAATTCATGTCCTCATCGTGGTATAAGGAAACATCTTTTCTATTTACGGATTTATTCTAGGCACAACCAAATTTTGCTTGTTGAACCTTGTCTCATTAGATAAGTGTTAAAGCAAAAGTAATTTTAAACATTTTTTTATTTCATTATATATCATCTCCCAGAAAGCTCTTATTGCCTTACACGACCATCACATATTATAAAAGGTATCTTCTTTCTCTTTACATTTCCAGCAGGTATTTGTACTTGTTCTATACACTTTTGCTAACTTACTAGGAGTCAAATACCACCGGTACATCATTTTCATATAATTTTCCTTCAGTGTACAACATGTCGTAAATGCTTCTAGCTTTCTTAAGTCACTCTGGAGCCGACTGACCTGCTAGTGCTAGCTCCACCTCCCCTTTTGTATCTCTGGAGCAGACCAGAGCAAAGCCTGCTCCAAGACGGTCTGCTCCTGTTGTCCCGCCCCCCAGGCGCCATGGATAGGCTGGAATTTGAATCAGGTTTGGCAGGAACCTGCGAGGCACCTCAGTGGCCAGGAGAGCAGAGCAACAGCCGGAAGAACAGTGTGGTCTCAAGAGGACGGAGAAGCCATGTGCCATGCCCCAAATGCAGCCACCAGCGGACCTGGTGAGCGGCCATTCTTAATCAGAGTTTTCAGCCTCGGTCGGTTGCTAGGAACAACATTTGGCGTTCCTGGCCAGACCTCGCTGCTTCTTGCTTCTTGTTGCCTTGGACCCTTGGATTTCTTGACCCCTGGATCATCTGACTGTGAACTGAGATACCCTGACCTTAGGACTGGACCTTGCATACGGACTCTGCCTCCAGGCAAGAACCCCCCTGAGACTCGACTGGTTGGCTGGCTTCTCCCTCCACTGAGCTCTGCCATGGCTGGCAGCAGAGGACTATGACAGTTAGGGAACCTGGAGACAATATGTTGCTCATCAAATTGCTAAAGGCACTTTCCCCTGTCTTCTTGCTCTGTCCTGTAGGTGGTGGTGATGTAATCTAGGTGTCTTTATGCGTGTCACAAAGAAGAACAGACTGAGGCAGAGATACACACAGACCCAGTGACCTCACTGAAAGAAAAAGGAAGAAGAAGAAGAAGAATTTATTATTTATATCCCGTCTATCTGGCTGGGTTTCTCTAGCCACTCTTGGCAGCTCCCAACAGAATATTAAAAACATAATAAAGCATCAACCATAAAAAACTTCCCTAAACACGGCTGCCTTCAGATGTCTTCTAAAATCAGATAGTTGTTTATTCCTGGTGGGAGGGCGTTCCACAGGGTGGGCGCCACCACCAAGAAGGTCCTCTGCCTGGTTCCCTGTAAGCTCACTTATCACAGTGAGGGAAACGCCAGGAAGCCCTCAAATCTGGACCTCAGTGAATGAAGGGTGTGGAGAGTCTCCTTCAGGAACCTGGGTACAAACTATACCACTGGAGTTCTCACCGCTTGGAGAATCGGGGCATGCATAATGTAATTTATAATGCCACTGCACTGTGCCCCCAAACCCTGGTTTAGCATTGGCCTGGTTCACATGTCACGCTAAAGCAAACTTTGGCCTAGCGTGAGTACACAGGCTCCCAGGGAGGAGACTGCGGCTATTTTCTCCTCCCCAGCCATTGTGTGCTGTACGAAGCTAAGCTAAGCCATGCCATCTGAATGCGAGGTTGTGGTTTAGTTCTCTCCAGATTAACAAGCTATAACCAAGGTTTGTTCTTGGTTTACCGCTTGCATCGGAAGAGCTAAACCATGTGCCGTGGTTTAGACAACATGCTCAGCCAAGTCATCGAATCAAAGAATTGTTGAGTTGGAAGGGATCCCAAGGGGCATTTCGTCCAACCCCCTGCAATGCAAGATTCTCAGCTGAAGCATCCATGACAGATGTCCATCCAACCTCTGCTTAAAAACCTCCAAGGAAGGAGAGTTCACAACCTTCCAAGTTAGACCGTTCCAAGTCATAAATTAGCTCATGGCAGTGCAGTAAGCCTGCAGCTTATGTGCATTTAACACTCTCTCTCTCTCTCTCTCTCTCTCTCTCTCTCTCTCCCAAGTTCAAAAAGTATAGGTGCACTAAACATGGTGAGAAGTAAATAAAAGAAACAGAAACAGAAACAGAACCGTGTAGAAGGGAAAATTAAAGGGGGGGGGACATCCAAAACTATATATTTTACAAGGTTGTTAGAATCATAGAATCATAGAATCATAGAGTTGGGAGAGACCACAAGGGCCATCGAGTCCAACCCCCTGCCAAGCAGGAAACACCATCAGAGCACTCCTGACATATGGTTGTCAAGCCTCTGCTTAAAGACCTCCAAAGAAGGAGACTCCACCACACTCCTTGGCAGCAAATTCCACTGTCAAACAGCTCTTACTGTCAGGAAGTTCTTCCTAATGTTTAGGTGGAATCTTCTTTCTTGTAGTTTGGAACCATTGCTCCGTGTCCGCTTCTCTGGAGCAGCAGAAAACAACCTTTCTCCCTCCTCTATGTGACATCCTTTTATATATTTGAACATGGCTATCATATCACCCCTTAACCTCCTCTTCTCCAGGCTAAACATGCCCAGCTCCCTTAGCCGTTGCTCATAAGGCATCGTTTCCAGGCCTTTGACCATTTTGGTTGCCCTCCTCTGGACACGTTCCAGTTTGTCAGTGTCCTTCTTGAACTGTGGTGCCCAGAACTGGACACAGTACTCCAGGTGAGGTCTGACCAGAGCAGAATACAGTGGCACTATTACTTCCCTTGATCTAGATGCTATACTCCTATTGATGCAGCCCAGAATTGCATTGGCTTTTTTAGCTGCCGCGTCACACTGTTGGCTCATGTCAAGTTTGTGGTCAACCAAGACTCCTAGATCCTTTTCACATGTACTGCTCTCAAGCCAGGTGTCACCCATCTTGTATTTGTGCCTCTCATTTTTTTTTGCCTAAGTGCAATACTTTACATTTCTCCCTGTTAAAATTCATCTTGTTTGTTTTGGCCCAGTTCTCTAATCTGTCAAGGTCGTTTTGAAGTGTGATCCTGTCCTCTGGGGTGTTAGCCACCCCTCCCAGTTTGGTGTCATCTGCAAATTTGATCAGGATGCCCTTGAGTCCATCATCTAAGTCGTTGATAAAGATGGGGCACCTTGTCAAATGCCTTGCTGAAATCAAGGTAGGCTACATCCACTGCGTTCCCTTCATCTACCAGGCTTGTAATTCTGTCAAAAAACGAGATCAGGTTAGTCTGACATGACTTATTTTTCAGAAACCCATGCTGACTATTGGTGATCACAGTATTCCTTTCTAGGAATACAGACTGTTTGCTTAATGATCTGCTCCAGAATCTTCTCTGGTATTGATAGCAGACTGACTGGGCGGTAATTATTTGGGTCCTCTCTTTTCCCCTTTTTGAAAATAGGGACAACATTTGCCCTCCTCCAGTCTGCCAGGACTTCGCCTGTTCTCCAGTATCATCAGTATCAGTCTTTTTGCTGTGGAAGGGGCACAGAGAGTCCACACATATTGTCCTTTTGTAAGGTACCATGTGGTGGGTATATAATTCAACGGGATATTTTGCTCTGTAAATGTAAGGTTGTTTCCATTGAAACAGATAGTTTCAGTTACATTCTGCCAAAAATCTTTCAATATAGGACAATGAAAAAACACGTCTTAGAGAAGCATTATCCCTATTGCATCTCCAACAGTTAGACACCTTAGATAGTCCATTTTCAAACAAACGTAATGGGGACCAGTATATTCTAAATGTTATTTTTCATTGTATGTGCATTTAACTTGTGCGCAGTTAGTTTTACGCACATCACAAAAATAAGGAAAGAAAGGGGGTGAAAAGTTGTCAGGGACTCAGCGGGAGCGCAGGGAGGAGAGGAGATGGAGAGCGAGGGGGAGCAATCCGAGGGCAGCGTAGGAGAAGATGACAGCAGCCCGATAGATTCCATGAGCCTTCCCAGCGAATCGGAAGATTCACAGAAGGGGGCGCCGATGGGCAGGGCAAGGGGCGACCCAAGGGGGACACCCCAGAAGCAAGGGGCCAGCGGGGACTCCCAGAGCAGCAGTTGGAAATCAGGACCAGCTTCCCCACCAGAGCGTAGTGGGGGGGAGGAGTCCCAGGTATCAGAGCCCACATATGCACCACCAGCGAGAGAAGATGAGTCAGGGTTGGCCACGCCTCCATCGGAGAGCGAGGGAATGGTCAAGAGGAAAGTTGCAGGCTGGGCGCGCGCGCCAAGTTCAAATGTACAGGCGAGCGGCACAGAAGGTAGCCCGGATAGGGGACCAGGTCCTAAAGCCCGCCGGAAGGAGGGGCAAGAATCATCAGGGTCAGCGTCAGAGGAGTCCAGGAAGGATGAAACCCTAGCGGGCAGGAGGACCCAGAGGAAAAAGGAACTTAGGAAGAGGTGGAGCAAGGCGAGAGTCTTAAACTGGTGTGGAAGGGGAGGAGACTCAGACGGGACTTCGCCGGTCTAAGGTCGAGACGTAGAGCTGCACGCTGCGGCTTTAAAATGGAAACTGAACCTCAATAAAGACTTTTGTACATAACTACAGCCTAGCGTTGGTCCTCTGTGAGCTGGGACCTGGAGGCAGCTCTGACAAAAGTGAACAGCTATCTGGTGAAGAAGACTTTGGCAATTCCACCTGCCATTGAACCCAATGGTTGTTTTTATTTTGCTACACTTGATTTTGGCTTTAGGCACGATCCCCAGAACATAACACATGTGTATGTTGCAGGATTACTGTACAGCAGCAGAGAAGGGGAGCAAAGCAACTACAGTCTGCTCTCTGGGAGCCCACGCCTTTGCATGTTCGTGCTAAGCCATGATTTGGCTTCGCATGTGGTGTGAACCAAGCTGTTGTGCGTTGCGATGATCCACTGAAAAAGCAGCTGGGATTCCCTAACGTTAGCACTTATTTGCTGGTAAAGAGGAACTGGGAGCGTGTTGGGAACTTGCTTTGGAAGAAAGAGACAAATTATGTTTTAAGACAATAAATAAATTGATGATGATGATGCGTCCAATGTTATAGCTAATCATGTGGTACATCCTATCCTACACATTTCATGCTGCCATGGTGAGCCTTAGGATCAGGCCGTTATTTAATATGCATTTGTTGAGTGAATTTAAAAATCACTACATCGCTACTGGAAATGCTGTGTATGTCATATGTGTTTGCTTAGCATAAGACACCCTGCCAGGAATGTTAAATAGGCTGTTGTGTTTACAACTCTCTGAGATGGAAGGAGATCAAAAACCGAAAATAGCTGCAAGTTGTACAGTATTTGAAGAAGCTTAATGTACTTTCTGCCTATTTTGAATCAAGATCAGTATGAACAGCAAAGGAATGGAAATCTGAACAGTGTGGCTTTCATAATTTTTGGGTTCGCTGTTGAGGTCAGGCCAGGAACAGACCAAAATATAGTTGCTAGGGATGGGCGCGTTTTCGCTGAAATGGGTCAAAAGGGCGCAATCCTAATTTCCTCTGGTTTCCCTGTAAAAAGACACCATTTCTGCCTCTTATGTTTATTTTCTCTTGGGAAACTTTTGTTTGGCTTACAAAAATACTGTGCAGAGCTCTCTCTTAAGAAGTGAAAGCCAAAATACCTGGGATGCTCAGTGTTCTGTACTTGTGTTTTGCACGTTTAGCTTAGCTTTACGGTGCAATGACGTCTTACAAATGAACATGTTGCATTTTGTGGAATGAAGGGCTCTTAATCAGAAACTGTTTAGGACGAGGCCGATGAGTACTTTACATGAACGTATAGCTGTGGTGAAGTCTGGGGAAGTTTACCTGTGTCAGCTGTGTTCATAGATTTGGCTGAATGTATGGAAGTTTGGGAATGGCACCAGCTCCCCATTGCATGCATGCATTCATGGATCTCTCTCTCTCTCTCTCTCTCTCTCTCTCTCTCTGTGTGTGTGTGTGTGTGTTTGTGTGTGTGTGTGTAAATAGCCTTTCATGAGCCCTTTTCGGGTGTTAACTTGTACAAAACAAATATATGGGGAAAGGCTCAACTCCCCGCCCCTGGAATGTCTATAGGAAAGCTATAAGTAGGGAGGCTCCCCTTAGATGTTTGATACTGAATGCACAGAGATTTGGGGTGGAACCTGCCTCCCGCATGCACATTTGTTATATAATATTTGTTAATTGTACCCTGTCCATCTGGCTGGGTTTCCCCCAGCCACTCTGGGCGGCTCACAACAGAATACAGTGGTACCTCGGGTTAAGTACTTAATTCCTTCCGGAGGTCCGTACTTAACCTGAAACTGTTCTTAACCTGAAGCACCACTTTAGCTAACGGGGCCTCCTGCTGCCGCCATGCCGTCAGAGCAAAATTTCTGTTCTCATCCTGAAGCAAAGTTCTTAACCTGAAGCACTATTTCTGGGTTAGCGGAGTCTGTAGCCTGAAGCATATGTAACCTGAAGCGTAAGTAACCCGAGGTACCACTGTATTAAAAACAAAATAAAACATCAAACATTAAAAACTTCTCTAAACAGGGCTGCCTTCAGATATCTTCTAAAAGTCAGATAGTTGTTTATTTCCTTGACATCTGGGGGGAGGGCATTCCACAAGGCGGGTGCCACTACCGAGAAGGCCTTCTGCCTGGTTTACTGTAACCTCACTTCTCGCAGTGAGGGAACCGCCAGAAGGCCCTCGGAGCTGGACCTCTCAGTGTCCAGGCAGAATGGTGGGGGTGGAGACCCTCTTTCAGGTATACTGGAATGTCTTTAGGAAAGCTATAGGTGGGGAGGCTCCCCTTAGATCAGGAATGTCCAAAGTCTGTTTCAGGGGCCTCAACAACTTCAACCCTAAAAAATGCTCAAAAACTTCAACCCTAAAAAAAGATCAGCAACTTTGGTGGCCCTCACGGCCCTTCACTTCATCAAATCTGACCCTCTTTGAAAAAAGTTTGGAAACCACTGCCATAGATGCTTGAATGAGCAGAGAATTGGGGCAAAACCTGCCTCCTGCATGAACATTCATTCTACAGAAATAGCTTATGTCTGAAAAGGGATGGGGAACCTCTGGGCCTACAGAATTTGCTTGACTACAACACCCATCAATCCTGACCATTGACCATGCTGACTAGGGCTGCTGGGAACTGAAGTACAACCACCTTTGGAGGTTCTCTACCTGTAGTCTATAAGAATGGAGATTTTAATCATCTATAAGGTATCTTAATATGGGTTTTGGAGGATAGGGGTTCAGTCCATCCATTCCCTACAATCTGCACAGAAGCAGTGGCCTGTGCTAATCTCTTAATAATGGTGGACAAGAGTATTTGTGAGTTGGGGCAATCCTGTGTTTTGGATGGAGGGGTGGTTGTAGTCTCTGCCTGCCCCTCCAAACGCTGGGGTATCCCGTTAAAGCGATCTGGGAGGAGTGGCCATGTCTGCGTGCCCAGATGGCCAAAGATACTCCCCCACATGGTGGTCCCTGCGGGGGTCGCCCTATTTGATGTAAGTCTTAGGAACCCCTGCCTGGATTGACCACATGTCACTTCCAGCAGGCAGGCCAGAAGTATCTAGATTGCCTCATGCCCAAGCCAAACCTCTTTCATCCGTATTCAATAAAGTTGTGGCCTGTTTTGACCCCAAACCAGTCTTATTGGTCTCTTATTTATATGGGTTGAGGTATGGGAAGCTCAATGCCTGGTTCTGCAGCACCCATCAGTCATGACTCTTAACCATACTGACTAGGCCTGCTGGGAATGGAAGTATGTCAAAACAAATTCAATACCTTGTTACACAAATACAGTTATCACAATACACAAAGTGCAACAGGCTGGATAATAATAACTGTAAAAATTTTATTCGTTATTTCCTAACGTAAAGGTCTAGCCCAGTATGTGCAACATATACAGTTTCTATGTACGGTATATAACCTATAGACTAATTATAATATTAATACATTTCTTCTTTTCTTATCTTATTTTTTCTTCTTGTAAGTTCCTGTATATCACAGTCCTTAGGCTTTCTTATTGTTTCTTCTTGTAAGTTTCTGTATAACACAATCCTTAGGTGAAAACAGAAAAGTCCTCAAGGTAACAAGAACAACACAGCTGATGTAGACTGCTGGCACAAGCTGGCTGGTGCAGGTGCAAACTGCTAACTTGAGCAGAACAGGGTTTCTGGATATCTCCCTTGTTTCACCCCAAAGGGCTTCCTCAGCTCATATTAAATCTATACAATATAAATAAATGCATGGTAATACAATATTTGGTATCCAAGGTACAATAACAGTGAATATTACTAAAAATATAGTACTGAAAAATATAGTAAAGGTAAAGGACCCCTAACCGTTAAGTCCAGTCGTGAATGACTCTGGGGTTGTGGAGCTCATCTTGTTTTACTGGCCGAGGGAGCCGGCGTTTGTCCGCAGACAGCTTCTGGGTCATGTGGATAGCATGACTAACCAGAGCGAAACCAGAGCAGCACACGGAAACGCAGTTTACCTTCCCGCTAGAGCGGTACCTATTTATCTACTTGCACTTTGACGTGCTTTCAAACTGATAGGTGGGCAGGAGCTGGGACCGAACAACGGGAGCTCACCCCGTTGAGGGGATTCGAACCGCCAACCTTCTGATCGGCAAGTCCTAGGCTCTGTGGTTTAACCCACAGCACCACCTGTGTCCCGAAAAATATAGTACACAAATATTATTAAGTATTAAAAAATCCAGAAGCCGTACATATCGTCAGTGTGTATAACAGGTACATAAGTAATTGTACATGAATGAGCTCTTAATCATCCCTAAGACATCTTAATATGGGCTTTGAGGGATGGGGTTCAGTCTGTCGGTTCCCCGCAATCTACACAGAAACAGTGGCTTGTGCTAATCTCTTAATAATGGCAGACAAGTGTAATTGTGGGTCATCGGTGCAGATGGCACAATTCATAAAGTGAAAGGATGCTCTGAACCTGGCCTTGGGGCACTTTTGGCTTCCAAAATTTGCTTCCCATTACAATGCCTGGAGAAGAGGAGGTTAAGGGGTGATATGATAGTCATGTTCAAATATATAAAAGGATGTCACATAGAGGAGGGAGAAAGGTTGTTTTCTGCTGCTCCAGAGAAGCGGACAAGGAGCAATGGATCCAAACTACAAGAAAGAAGATTCCACCTAAACATTAGGAAGAACTTCCTAACAGTAAGAGCTGTTCAACAGTGGAATTTGCTGCCAAGGAGAGTGGTGGAGTCTCCTTCTTTGGAGGTCTTTAAGCAGAGGCTTGACAACCATATGTCAGGAGTGCTCTGATGGTGTTTCCTGCTTGGCAGGGGGTTGGACTCGATGGCCCTTGTGGTCTCTTCCAACTCTATGATTCTATGATTCTATGAATGCTGAATCAAGAGCACTGGATGGTAAGTTGTGAGTTCCTTGTTTCTGTGCATGTTCAGGGGAGTGCTGGGAGGGAGCACCGAATCTGGGACTAGGTGCAGAACCCAACATCAACATATGGAACTGGCAGTAGCGGCATGGGGGGGGGGATTATTAGAGGTGGCACAGAAGGGGCAATATATATTTCTAAGTGGGGAAGAAAGAAAAATAACAGCACCTATTAATGACAGGAGTTCAGAAATGGACGGGGCAAGTGGGGGAAGCTCCTTATGTGTGTGTGGGGGGGGTATGTGTTTGTGCCCCTGCCTGCCCCCCAGCACCATCTATGGGAACTAAACACAGCATCTCTGTTTCCATGTTGTCTGTGCTAGCCTATGGGAAGACAAGTCCAGTGTTTATGCTGAAAATAGAACTCTTCTGTCTTCTTCTGATAAGAAAGGCTTAACATAAAAGTCAGTGGTGAAGTTTGCAACTGAATAGTTTCATTCCTCTGTACAATGCCACAAGGCACAAACAGTAATCTTATGCAATAAGAAAGGATAATAATAATCCTTTCTCTGGTTTACCTTTGAAGGCCGATGTCCTCAACAGGAATGGCTAGTTCATGGGATCATCGCTAAAGCTCTGGTGTTTCTCGTTGAAATATAATTTGTAAAGTGGCAGAAGCTAATTATTCTCTGATTTTGGCCTTGGTTGTGGAATTTTACAAAGCAGGATTTATGGGACTCTGAGCTATTGCAACCCCCCGCCCTGTGCTTTGTGCATTATTTTCTTGTAAAATGTTCAATTCCTTTGGAAAATTCCTGGCCCCATTACTAGGACTTTGGAAGATGGTTTCCCCCTGCAAAATGGTGATTGAAATGTGTAGTATTGTAGGATGTACAGTTTCAAAAACACTCCCTTTGTATTGCCATTGGGTTTTCCAGAAACTGCTGTAACCTCTGGTGACCTTACCCCCCCCCAAAAAAAAATTTCCATTACAAAGAAGTCTGCAGTGAGTCTGCAGTGATGGAAATAGCAGAACATATTAACATGCTGAAAAAGGCAGACAGATATCGTTGACAAGAGATATAAGATCCTTATACATTGGGCAGAAATGTAGTATTCAGATTTCTCTGCTGGTATCTCACAGAGACATCAACTATCAGGCTTTGTGCTGCTGGGCACAGTCTCCTTCAACATATTATTAGTCAATTTAGCATTTCAGCAAGCTCTGAAGTGTCTGAAATAGTTGAGGGATTGGGGCTACGACAGAAATAGATAAGACCTTTGGATAAAACAGCTTAGCTGTGTTTATGAAAATCTCCATAGGGTTTAAGAAAATGTTGATGTCATAGAACTGGTAGTTCTACCAACATTCTTCTGGAGTAACATCTACGGTAAAACTATAACCACATCCCAGTTACAACCGCTTCCTGACCTCCTCTACTACAGACCGAGGCAAATCCCTCTTGAATGATGGTGTGAATCAAGCCAGTTAAAACACTGGAGTAGATAGAAGCAACAAAATGGGATCTGGAATATTTTGTAGTCTTATCTCTCTGTATGCAACTGAGCTACAGTAAGTCTGGAGCCTCTGGCACATCAGTCAAGGATTTAGCTTGTGAGTCATCCATGAGAATTTTCTCAAGGAGGGGATTACCGGACAACCTACTACAAGACTTGCAAGAAAGAGCTTGAGTTGCAATAGACCAGAGCAAATCATGTGACGAGGCAGGGCATGGGGGAGAAATTTACTTTGGTTGGAATTTTAAAATTCAAACCTATCCAGTTTGCACTTTCTGAAACAATATGTGAACAGGAAGACAACTGATGGTTCCCTGTTATGGAGTTGGTTGACAAATGGAGAACTGGTGACTTCTTCAAGTCTGTCCCATCAACTCCCATCAACAGTGAGAACTGTTGAGTCTGTCCTTGCTGAGTTGTTGATAGCAGCTGCTTTCGGCCTGAATAATCTGAGGTTGTAAATCTCTTGATTCAGTTAGTGTCCAGAATAAGCAAAATCATTTGTTATTGATTATGAAGATGATGTATAGATGGTACTTGACCCCTGTAAAACTAGCAAAGATTTATCACAATAGTGATAACCTTTGTTGGAAATGAAAAGAAAAAGAAGGTACTTTTTTCCATATGTGGTGGACTTGTCCCAAGGTGAAAGACTTCTGGGAGAAGATTTATAATGAACTGAAAAAAATGTTGAAATATACATCTATTAAGAAACCAGAGGCCTTTCTTCTTGGAATAACAGGTTTAGAATTGCCCAAGAAAGATGTTAAATTATTTTTGTATGCCAAAACGGCCGCCCGAATATTACTTGCTAAAAATTGGAAAACACAAGAACTACCAACAGTGGAAGATTGGCAGATGAAGATGATGGACTTTTCGGAGCTAGCTGACCTGACTGGAAGAATCCGCAACCAGAAAGAAGAGAAGTTTCAAGAGGACTGGAGGAAATTCAAGGACTATTTGAATAAATATTGTAATATAAAAAATTAGAAATTACTTGAAAGAAACAAATAGGCCTAGGATTAAATTAAGTTATAATTAAATAAGTGGGATTTAGAATGTTAAGAAAAGTGAATAAAATGGACTATAATTGGAAATTGTTTTAGTTTAATAATGATATTGGAGAGCTGTTACTTTTAATTACAAGGAAACTCAGAAGGGAGGGATTTGAGGAAGTCAACCAAGATGTTTGAAAGGTTGGATTTGTGAAGAATTAAGTTTGTTGTAATTGTTATCTGTTTATTGTTCCCCTCTCCCCCCTTTTCTTTTTCTTTCTTTTCTTCTTTTTTCTTTTTCTGTTTTTGTGTATCATTTTGCTTTGTGGTTTGTGTTATCGCTGTGGAAAATCTAATAAAAAATTATTAAGAAAATAAAATAAAATAAATCATTTGTTATTGTGATGATCTTCTTCTTTGGCGATGACTCGTAGCCTGGTAAGATTGTCTTCCACGCACACTGGCAAACTAATGCTATACGAATTGAACCATGGAAGGAGAAGGAAGTCATTGACGTTTAAGGTTGTTGAGTGAATATTTTAAATTGTAAATTAGAAAACTTAATTAAAAAATGATACACAAAAGAAAAAAGAGAAGCTGACCAACTGCAGGAGGCGTGGCGGACTTTTCCAGTTAGCCCATATTGACATCCTTTGTATTCCTCATCATTAATGAGATAATGCAAATGATCAGTCTCTGCTCAACAGGTATGTTAAGCTGGAAACACTAGGAGCGTGTCCTGCTGACAGGTGGTTTGTTCCAGAGTTTCTAGTACACTGTGTACTGACTGAAAACAGCTTATACACAGAGAGAGAAATGTCTAGACTAGCCTCAGAGTACAGTGGCCTCAGCATTTCTTTCACCCTTCCCGGTCAGAGACCTAAACATTGCAAAACAGCCTGGGTGTTTAGACTGCGATCCCGAGTGCATGAACTTGAAAATAAGTTTCACTGAAATCTATAGGTCTTCTGGGCAAATATGTCTGGGGTCAGGACGACTTCTTTCCCCACGTCTTCTTCCTACACAATATTGTTGAAAATGTAATCTTTGGTTTCCGCCTCACTAGAGATGGCTGCAGGAAGCTTTGCTTGCTATTCTTAGGTTTTGCAAAGCTGAGCTACCCATGTGGACATGCTTCTTAACTCCTGCTCTAAAGCCACATTTCTTTCTTTCTTTCTTTCTTTCTTTCTTTCTTTCTTTCTTTCCTCCTTCCTTCCTTTTTGACATCTTTATTATAAGTTCAAAAAGTACATAATTATAACTGCACTAAACATCATGAGACACAAGAGAGAGAGAGAGAGAGAGAGAGAGAGAGAGAGAGAGAGAGAGAGAGAAAGAGAGAGCACCAGTCTAGCAGGGAAAATAAAGAGGGGAGGAAACCCAAAACGGTATACATTAAAAAGTTGTTAGTGTACTTCACCAGATCTTAACCTACTACAGTATTTGTAAGAATGGATTCCAAATGTCATTGAATTTGTCCATGGCAAGTCTGTGTTTATATGCAAGTTATTCCTATGTGTAAGTGTTCAATCCAGTCGTAAAAGGGAGCCACATTTTTATTTTTCCAGTTCATCAGTATCAGTCTTTTTGCTATGGTAAGGGCATGGAGAGTCCACTCGTATTGCTCTTTTGTAAGGTTCCATGTACTGTGTACATAATTCAAGAGGATATTTTGCTCTGTAAATGTAAGGCTGTTCCTTTCAGTTTTGCTGATGGTTTCAGTTACCTTCTGCCAAAAATCTTTATCTCTTGCCACATTTCTTTATCTCTAGCACACATTCCTCAACAACTCGTCTGTGCCCTTTCCAGGTACACAAAGATGTGTGTGGTACATCCAGGATTACAGCCTGAGCCAAAAAAGAACAGTTTGGTCTTGGAAAAGACACAACAAACATGCAGCAGAAAGAAAGCAGCAACAGCATTCTTGCCATGATAATGGTCTCAAAGTGTACCTTCTGAAAGATACATAATACTTTCCCTTGGTCTCCATCACAGCAAAGCACAATTCACAGTTATTTGCACTTTTCAGCAGTACAATTGTCAAATGCCCATTAGTTTAAGAGGAGGAGCTCATAATTCATAATTCTCAAAGAATGCAATGCCTGGACTTTGTTTCTAAATAACATACATTTATTTCTAAATAAGCTCCCGCTGAAGATGGGAAGTCACTTTTTAATGCTGCATGAAAAACAACAAAAAGATGGTAGCACATTTATTATGGTGTCTACACCTTTGCAAAGGATCCATCATCAATCTCTGACTGACTGCGGCAACAAATGGTTTGAGTGAATCTGGACTGAAATCATGATGGTTGCATAAATTCACCTTAAGTGCACACTGTCCTATTTCTTTGATGGATTCCTCATTTGTTTGGTGGATCGGCTCACAGGAATGAAGGAGCATTATGAATTATTATTATTTTAAAAAATTATTTTTAAAAATAAATAACATTTATTTAAAATACATTTATTTTTAAATACATTTATTTATTTGCGGTTTTCAAATTAAAATTTTACAATAACATATCAACATACAATATAGAAACAAGATTCCACAGAATCTCCTGGACTTCCCTCCTCCCCTTTGTGAGTCCTATTGTTAGTCATTTCCTCCTGCATCTTTTATAATAATCCAAATCTTTTGCATCTCCATTATGCCCAAAATTCACCATAAAACTGCAAGTGTTATTCCAATCTCACTAATGAGTATTATGAATTAATGGTGAGCAGCAATGAGGGATCCGTAGATAATAGTGCATAAACAACGACCCAAAATATGAAAATAGTACTATACTGTTCTCTCTCTCCCTCTCTCTCATATCATAAAACAAAAAGATGTAAATATATCAGAAGATGGTGCATTGGTTAAATGCCCATTTAACTCTTGGTCTTTTTCAATCCCATCTACTTAATCTAGCATGTCACTGTTAGTAGACCCTCAGCCTAAACTGTCTAATTTGGAAGGCCTTCAAACCAGGGACATTTCAACCATCTAGAAATCTTTTTGAGTGAGCTCTGCTTATTTGCATCATTTAAGAACTAGGGCAGACCGGACTGAAATGGCGAGACAGTCAACAGACTTGCCCAGGTGAAGCTTTCACAACACTGCTTTTAATCAAAGCCTAATTGCTGCTCATTAAGTGAATCTAGAAGCATTGGCTGATGTAAGACGCTAGCAGACTTGAGAACTGAAACCTTATGAGATCCCAGCAGATCCAGAACGAGGAGGACATGGGCATATTTCCCTGTGTTTCTCAGAGCCATACTTGACACGGGGCCCCCAGATGTTGTTGAATTACAACTCCCATGACCATTGGCTGTGGTGATAAGGGCTGCCATACGTCCAGGAATTCCTGGACATGTCCTCTTTGGGGGGTCCTGACGCGGGTGGTGCTGTGGTCTAAACCACTGAGCCTCTTGGGCTTCCCAATCAGAAAGGTTGGCAGTCCAAATTCGTGCGACGGGGTGAGCTCCCGTTGCTCTGTTCCAGCTTCTGCCAACCTAGGTACTGCTCCAGCAGGAAGGTAAATGGAGTTTCTGTGTGCTGCTCTGGTTCACCAGAAGTGGTTTAGTCCTGCTGGCCACATGACCCAGAAAGCTGTCTGTGGACAAATGCCAGCTCCCTCAGCCTGAAGTGAGATGAGCGCCGCAACCCTGTAGTCACCTTTGACTGGATTTAACCGTCCAGGGGTCCTTTACCTTTACCTTTTTAGCACTTGGTCATCTTTAGCCTAGTTCTCACTTGCCACTCATTTGCAGGGGCGTTACTTGAGTACTGAGGGGTGTGGCCCTTCCCCTAGCATCAAGCATGCTGCCTGACTACATCTGCCCTGTTTGTGTGGCTGTCTGCAAGGGAAAAGCCTTTCCTCATTTTAGTGTAGTGTTAGTATAATTTCAATTTATTACCAGCCGTTCGCTGTAAGGTCCCAGTGCGTCTAAGAGTTTATTATGCCACTATTCACCAGTAGGCCCTAGAGATGTTTACATTGGTAAAAAACATTAAACAGTACAACAGAATTCAAATCAAATATAATTAAAACAATTCCTTGAGTCCAACACAAAGAATAATATTTTAAATGGCAGCATTGAGTTGTTAATCAATTCTGCATAAATCTGACTGTAAAAAGCTAATAGTATGTTTCCTCAGCTGAAAGAGGTTTGCCTTAATCTCTTTTCTAAAAGCACATAATGAAGAGGTCAGATGTACCTCAGTAGAATGGAGGGGACTATGAAGGAAGCCCTTCCCAAGGTCCCCATGCTGTATATTGATTATACTTGTCATCCGCCTGCATCAAATACCATGCCAAACCATCCACTGACATCAAAAACTTATTGACAATGGCAGCAAATCACTTTACTCTTATAGTATGAGTCTTCTTCTAGTAGGTGCGAACAAGAGATGTCAGAAGGCATCCCATTTGGTTCTGCTTTCTATTCATTGCATGCGGCACTGTTTCCTTTCCACTGCAATTCATCTCCCACCCAAAAAGAAAGCATCGTTTGCCATGCTGCCTGCGATGGCAAAGCTACATAACTTATATAATCAATTGCAATAGATTACATTGTTGTTGCTTGATTCCAATGGAAAGCGTGGTGTCATTAATTGCGTGGCATTTGCAGACCGAAAGCAACAACAAGAGCGAGAGCCGTTTGCATTCAGTGGATTAGTTTCCCTTTCAGACATGGGACAAATATGTGGCCATTTCTGCTGTTGTTTCCATTTTTGTCACAGTTATCCCACACCCCTATTTAGGAGCCATGAATGAATAAAAAACAGTAAGATACCCCTGGACAGTTAAGTTATGGTTACCAGATTTTTTTCAATGAATCCGGGGAAACTTTTTTTTTTTTTTTTGAAGCTGAGTAGCAACAGGGAGTCAGTAGTGGAGATGGTGAGGCAAAAGACCCTGGGCCCAAGCACACATGCATATTGTATAAAGGTGCAAAGCTCTTCTTTTGCACCCTGTGAAACATAAATGTGCAGGATTTTTTTTAAAAAAAACTGGGCAACGCCCACCCACCTGCAACTCCTGAGCCTCCCCCAATCAGGCAAAACAAAAGGGGGAGGGGGGAGGAGATCGGGGGAGGCTCAGGAGTGGTGGGCAGGCGGCCGTTGACCAGTTTTTTAAAAACTCTGCACATTTATGTTTCACAGGGTGTGAAAGAAGGGCATTGCACCTTGCCTGGCAGAGAAACCGCGTGCCCTGAACCCCTCCTGGGCAACGGCCACCCTCCCACGTCTCCCAAGCCTCCTCTAATCTGTCAAAACAAAGGAGGAAGGGGGAAGGAGGTCTGTACTGCCAGACTTCCCCGGTTCCTCTTCAGCAGTGGCGGCAGCAGCGAGCTGTGAGCAGCTCCTGAAGCCAGCCAGAGCCAACTGCACTACCAGGCTGCTGAGACTGCCGCTGCCACGTTTCCCGGGGACAGATTTGCAAATCTGGGGACTGTCCCCAGGAATCAGGGATGTCTGGCAACCCTAAGTTAAGTCCAGCCAAAGGCAACTATGGGATTGTGGTGCCCATCTCGCTTTCAGGCCAAGGTAGCCGGCGCTTATCCACAGACAGCTTTCTGCGTCATGTGGCCAGCAGGACTAAACCGCTTCTGGTGCAACGGAACACCATGATGGAAGCCAGAGTGCATGGAAATGCCGTTGACCTTTCCACCGCAGCAGTACCTATTTATCTACTTGCACTGGCATGCTTTTGAACTGCTAGGTTGGCAGGAGCTGGGACAGAGCAACGGGAGCTCACTCCATCACACGGATTCGAACTGCCGACAACTGCCGACCCTCTGATTGGCAAGCCCAAGAGGCTCAGTGGTATAGACCACAGCGCCCCCCGCATCCCATGACTGGATAACAGCCCCACCAATGGAAGAGTGAGATGATAGCCTCAGGAGGCAGGTGGAGAACAGTGGTGGAAGCCCTCTAGCTGTTCTCCCCTATCACCACCCTTCTTTTGGGGGACAAAGCTTTGTGTGCCATGCAGTCCATTCTGGGTCAGGGTCTGACAAGGCTGCAGACTGCTGCTTTAAACCACAGGTCTACATATAGCACAAAATACAGAACCACCCGCATGATTTTTACTAAGGCTGCCATGCATCCAGGTTTTCCGATTTTCGGCAATTAGACAAAAATGTCCGGGGAAACTCGGACGTGGGGCAAGGAGTGATAATATTTTCAGGAAAAGCATTTAAAAATACAAAAAAGGCATGGAAAATGAGCGAGGTCCCAACTAAAGAAGAATGGCAACTTAAACTGATGGAATATGCACAGTTTGCGGACCTAACATACAGAAGAAAACAAGAAGAACATATGTTTAAAGAAGATTGGAAAATGTTTATTGACTATATGGGGGAAATTGTGTACACTTGAAAACACTGGCAGCATTAAGATAAATTCAACAATATAAGTAAGTTTTGATGGATGTATTAATGGAATACTGAATGGTTTGGTTTATGAAAAATATGCAGGGATTTATGGTATGCAAAATGAACCATGGAAAGAAGAAGGGAAGTCATTGATATTTTAAGGTTGTTTAAATGAATATTCTAAATGTAAAACAGACAATATAATAAAAATTATAGCAAAAATACAACAAAGGCCAAAAACCTAGAGTTTGGGGGGAGATGTTTTCCAAAAAAGCTCAACAACTTAGAGCAAAAACAAACCAAACAACAAAACTCAACATCTTTTCACTTGGGGAAATACGGCAACCCTATTTTTACAGAATGTCACTCTCAGTCGAAAGCTACAAACAGAGAGCTGGCATGAAAGATGCCGAGAGACGCTCAACTTCAAACGTTTGTGCTGATGCCAACAAAAACAGCACTGTGTGTGCCAGAATGCACGCATTGCATCAGTGTTTATTCAGTGCTCTTAAATAAAAATAAAACATTAAAAAAAAGTTGGGCCAGAGCCAGCCCTGAAAGAAGCAGGCTAAATACCAGGAATATTGGTAGTGCTGCCCACATTTCTATCAAAACAGAATTAAGACAACTATGCTTAAAACGGGCTTTAAAGGTTAAAAGGGGTTTTGAATGGGCTGTACTTAAGACTTGTCTTAACTTCCACAGTTGATTCTTGGGTGTGAACTGAGAAAGGAGTGTCGGGTGTAATTTTGAAGGCAACACAAAGGATAGGTAAAACAGGCAGCAGCTAAGCATGTTGGGTGTGGGTGTTCTTCAGTCAGAAGAAGATTATTGGGAATGATTAGGCCAAACATAGGACAGTGGTACCTCGGGTTACAGATGCTTCAGGTTACAGACGCTTCAGGTTACAGACTCCACTAACCCATAAATAGTACCTCGGGTTAAGAACTTTACCTCAGGATGAGAACAGAAATTGCGCAGTGGTAGCACAGTGACAGCAGGAGGCCCCATTAGCTAAAGTGGTTGTTGTTGTTTAGTCATTTAGTCGTGACCCCATGGACCAGAGCACGCCAGGCACTCCTGTCTTCCACTGCCTCCCGCAGTTTGGTCAAACTCATGTTTGTAGCTTCCAGAACACTGTCCAATCATGTCGTCCTCTGTCGTCCCCTTCTTCTTGTGCCCTCAACCTTTCCCAACATCGGGGTGTTTTACAGGGAGTCTTCTCTTCTCATGAGGTGGCCAAAGTACTGGAGCCTCAGCTTCACGATCTGTCCTTCCAGTGAGCACTCAGGGCTGATTTCCTTAAGAATGGATACGTTTGATCTTCTTGCAGTCCATGGGACTCTCAAGAGTCTCCTCCAGCACCATAATTCAAAAGCATCAATTCTTCGGCGATCAGCTCTCACTTCCATACATCACTACTGGGAAAACCATGGCTTTAACTATACGGACCTTTGTTGGTAAGGTGGTGTCTCTGCTTTTTAAGATGCTGTCTAGGTTTGCCATCGCCTTTCTCCCAAGGAGCAGGCGTCTTTTAATTTCGTGACTGCTGTCACCATCTGCAGTGATCACTAAAGTGGTACCTCAGGCTAAGAACAGTTTCATGTTAAGAACAGACCTACAGAATGAATTAAGTTCTTAACCCGAGGTACCACTGTACCTGCCAGGGTTTCAGACTTTACAGAATCATTGAACCCCTTATATTTCAACACCAAACGACCAATCATTTCCCAGTCATTAGGTAACGTTGTAAGGTAATGGCACACTTAGCCAATAAAGACACAAAACTAATTAAAACTAATTATTAGTCTTTGAGAGCAGTGTGAAGCTAGAAGCAGCTGTACAGGGAGCAGCCAGTGAAAAGAGTACATGAATATCCATTCATGACTCAGCTTTTCTTCTTAAATTCTGAGCGCTGTCATGACATCTTTGCCATCAAGTCGATAACAGTAAAAGATGCAATAAAGGGAGAAGCAAAAATTCCGGAACATTTGCTTGTGCTTTTTGTACATTTAGTGTGTGAGTCAAATAAAAGACCCACCAAAATAAATATTCTTTCTTGTAACTTGAAGCCATTGCCTGGAGTCCAGGAGCACAGCTAGCTGCTTCGGCACCCGAGGCAATGGTGGCGGGGCGAACCACCCATGGGAGTGCCACAGTGATCGGGCAGCGCAGGGCCCCAAGAAACCACGTCACTCCCATGGCATGCTGCAGCCCAGGCCCTGCGGTAAGTGCCACCTCCCCCGGTGTTGTCACCCCCTCAGGGATGACACCCGTACCCCCCTTCCTAAGCCCCTGCTCGAGTCCTACCCTTCAGAGCAGGAGAAATCAAGCATGCTTGTTTGTGTTTGTTTGTGGTGCGAGAGGTAACCATATTTTATTTTGTTTTGTCACTCCATGTTAAGAGTCAGATATACTGCCAGGAGGGGATGCGGGTGGCGCTGTGGTCTACACCCCTGAGCCTCTTGGCGTTGCCAATCAGAAGGTCGGCGGTTCAAATCCCCGCAACAAAGTGAGCTCCTGTTGCTCAGTCCCAGCTCCTGCCAACCTAGCAGTTTGAAAGCACACCAGTGTAAGTAGATAAATAGGTACCTCTGCAGTGGGAAGGAAAATGGTTATTTCCTTGCACTCTGGTTTCCGTCACGGTGTCCTGTTGTGCCAGAAGCTACTGTTAGGACCATCATGAGACATCCACCAGCTTCCAACCACAGATACCAGCAGCCTTCAAGCAAGCAAACTTGCCTTATTATCGCTCCATAGCATCCCACTGCCAGAGGATTGCCTCTTTCCATTCACCACTTTGCCTCCTCCAAGTGGAAGAAACCAGGCAATGCTGAATGTCACATCCATTGCCAGGTGTGTCCTGCTGGAAATAAAAAAGGGCTTTCCCCTTGGCCTGCCTATATATCCACTCAGTTGCCAAGTGCTTTTGTGACATCACAAGAAACCCAAAGCCAATGGCAACAGCTGGGGAGGCATCATCTTCATTGCTTTGAGCCTCACAATGGCAAGAGGACCTATCAGTGATGCTTGTTTATTTGGGATGAGGATGGCACTGTGGTCTAAACCACTGAGCCTCTTGGGCTTGCCGATCAGAAGGTTGGCAGTTCAGATCCCCACAATGGGCTGAACTCCCGTTGCTCTGGACCAGCTCCTGCTAACCTAGCAGTTCAAAAGCACACCAGTGCAAGTAGATAAATAGGTACTGCTGTGGTGGGAATGTAAATGGCATTTCCGTGCGCTCTGGTTTCCGTCACAGTGTTGTGTTGCACCAGAAGCGGTTTAGTCATGCTGGGCACATGACCTGGAAAGCAGTCTGTGGACAAACGTCAGCTTCCTTAGCCTCAAAGTAAGACGAAAGCTGCAACCCCATAGTCAATTTCAACTAAACTTAACCATACAGGGGTCCTTTACCTTTACCTTTACCTTTACCTTATACTGCATTGTACAAATGCAGTAACAATGGGCATGTGAAGCTATGAAAACATATTTCCCTTGGTGATGGTTGCAAGGAGAAGGATCAGTGGGAATGGGAAGGTTCCTGGAATTCTAAATCTCTGGTCTTCAACTGATATGTTGGGACCCACAACCCAATCCAAGGTGGATCCTACAGGAGCACAACTACATTGTAATTAAGAAATGGGTCCCCAATACATGTTTGATTTCAGGGTGTGTCCTTGGTCTGAAAAGTTTTGAAGATACAGTTAACTGTTTTAAATCATGTGAGACATTGTGTCAGCTACAACTGGGTTGAAGAAACAGAAACTGAATCAAGTTATGTACCAACTAGGAATGGGTGAATCTGTCATTTTTCATTTCTCTCAGTTTCTACTTTTTCCAGTCAAGTTCAGTTCTGCACATTAGTTTTCATTAAAAACAAAATATTCCTGGAATTCCTCAGCATCTTAGTGTGAATTTCTATTAATATACACATGTTTGTGTGCAATTTTGGCTACATTTTTTGGAAAGCATTTTCCAAATTAATTTTGTGTGTGTTATTTTTACTAATATATGCATTTTTAAGAAATAAATTTATTTATTTGGATTTTCAAATTAAAATTTTACAGAGATATCAAACATAAATCATAAAAACAAGATTCCAAGGAATCTCCTGGACTTCCATCCTCCCCTTTGTGTGTCTTATTATTAATCATTTCCTCCCACATCTTTTATGATAGCCCAAATTCTTTACATCTCCACTGTGTGCAGAATTCAACCTTAAACCACAAGTGGTATTCCAGTCCTGCTAATGATTTTAACTGTTTACAATGGTCTTCAAGATAAGTTATAAATTTTCCCCATTCCTTATTAAAATTTTGGTCTTCCTGGTTCCAGTCATCAGCATAGTCCATACTAATATATGCATTTTGATGAGATTTTATTCTTGTTTTATTTTGGAAGGTGTGACTTAGAGATGTTAGCCTATAAATGTGAACAGAATCATACTTCCTCCCCATCCTTAGGCACCATTTGATGAGCAGCAGGCTACCTAAGAAGGAATCAAATTATCAACAAAGTTTGTAATGAGAGTTGCATGGGCAAGTTATGGTGCCCAAGTTGACACTGTTGATAGAAATGATGGCATCCGTCTGCCTCTGGAGACAATGGAAGAGTGTGCCTTTGTGGGTGAAGTCAACCTGTTGGAGAGCTACAGCACTTGCTGTGGCTGTAGCGGCCAATACAGCAGAGACATGTTTTGTTGCAGCTGGGGCAGATGAAGGCATCCAGTTGTGCTGCTGCAGCAGGACTGTCCATGCCGCAGCTGATATCTGTTCTCAACATGTTGCATGGGAGCTCTCTGAAGAAGAAAAATGCTCAAGACTCAACAGCAAAAATTAAAAGATACCACAGCTTTTTGTTGGAACTGGGGCCAAACAGAAAAAGACGATGAAGATCAAAGAACACACATTTGTAAACTTGATGAAGGCAGAAGATCTGTGATTTTGGAAAATTATGAAGCTTTCATCCACTTTGTGGATGGTGTTTCTGGCATTTGATATATAGGAAATTCCAGCGTGGGCTTGTTAGCATTCCAAAGGAAATCACAAAACCCTCCGGAAATCAACCAGTTCCAAACATCATTACAGATTGTACAGAAATAATGAAGAGATCTGTCAAAATAGCCGAGGGTATGCTTATTATTGTGACTTATCATTTGCCGTTGCATTTACAATACAAGCAAATGAAAAGTCCCAGATTTGACATAATGTTTGGCATCTGCATGGCATGTATCAAGGCTGCGCTTTTTGGAGAAATCTGGAGGCAGAAGTTGAAGTGCTTGCTGAAAGATCACTGAAGGGCTCAGTACAGGTGCCCACTTCAGGAGATGTAGCTGCAGCTATAGAAAATCTGTCCCAGTTGCGACATGCTTTCAGAAATAGTCAAGGAGCTTTGCTGTTTTGTGACACGCCTTCAGAATTAAAGCTCTGACTGATGAAACAAAACAGTGCATATGTGAAATTCTAAGTAAAACTGAGTCAGGAATGGAGAAACTCCCCTATTAGAAAAGGTTACAGTATTTGGGGTTTCTTATTTTAAAGAAAAGATGAGTAAGAGGCAACATGAGAGAAGTGAATAAAATTTTGCAGGGTGCAGAGAAAAGGCTATAGAGAAATGTTTTGCTCCTTCTCTCTCTTGGAATGCGCTGGCATCCGATACAGCAGAATGTTGGAAGGCTTGGGATAGACAAAAGGAAGTATTCAATGCAGTGCACAGTTCAAAGATGGAAGCTGCTCTCACAACAGGCCACCAACTCTGATGGCTTCAAAAGAGGATTAGACAAATTCATGGGGGATATCAACGGCAACTAGCCACAATGGCTTTGCTCTGCCTCCACAGTTTGAGACAATAAAGCTTCTGAGTACTGGTCACTGGAAACCACAGGGAGAGAGAGTGCTGTTGTACTCAAGTCCTGTACCTGCACAATTCCATACCTGGACAAAATCATAGCTGATGTCAGGGACCATGCTGTAGAGGGCTGCACTGGGGAGGAATGGTGGGAGCCTACCCCTCCCCCTCCACCTGCTCATGATCCAGATCCAGATCCTGAATCTTCACAGGAGCAGGAGGACAGTATAGATTTGGAACAGTGGTTTGCAGAGGGACATTGTTCAGAAGGCAGAAGCTGGGAAATACTGGATGGGGAACAGCTAGGAGAACAGGAAACAATGGGAGAAAGAAGGTTAACAGATTCACTGTCTCTGGACAGCATTCCTCTGTCCTCCCCAAGGTCAAGAAGAGCTCAGAAAGAGGCAGAACAGAAAGCACACAAAGTACAGAGGGTACAAAATCAGATTACAAGACTAGGAATGACGTGGATTAATAGGGACATAAGGGGGTGGGATTCTTAATTGGGAGCACCGCCATTACTAGGAGATGCGTTCTTTGTTCTCTCACTGTGATTATTAGAGTTTCTAACTGGTAAGAAGACTCCTTTTCCTTTGTTCTGCTTATCTACTGCCATGGGCTGGTGGGGAGGCAATTCTGACAGCTGATCATGAAACAAAAGTTGACAGCAAGGTGTGCCATACACTATTGAGATAATTTAGGGCTAGCATTTACAGATGGCTCAAGTCACAGAAGAATATGAAACTACCCATCCAACAACAACAAAAACCCAGAGACACCATATTATCTGATACAAGTGAATCAACGGTGGTGATTGGTGGAAGAGAAGACTATTAAGTCTTTCCTGTCCTTTCCTCCAGAATCTGGTGAGTGGTTCAATTTTAGGAGTGAAAGCAAAGTCCATCTGTTGAAGACTGGTTTTATATTAACCTGTGAGCAATGGCAATTTCTCTGCTGATTGATTCATGTTCTTCCTTCTAAGAACAGCAAAACTCTAAGACTGAAAAAGAATGTGGTGAACCACATAAGAAGTTTTAAAAACTCGTGTAGGCAGTTCCTCATGAGTCATGCACACTGCTAATATGCAAGTAACATACCTAATTAAGTTCGTTACTTAATACATTCATAACTGTTTTACAAGGCGTACTGCTTGCACACTGGGAAGTCCTATCACGCTGTTAAGTACATAGACCATGATGAGTTATATGGCTGTCACGCAGCACGCCTCTTGACTAAAAGGTAAATTTCACGAGGAAAACTAGCATTGTTCAGATTCAGGAGTTTCATAGAACTGGCCAGGAGGTGCCCATGTGATGGTCAAAGGCCCCTTTCTGTCTCCAGTATACCCACACGGCCATGACTTCAGCATCGCCGTGCCCCACCCCAGTCCTATCCAAAGTCTAGTCTTAAATACATATCATTCCATGACAGCCATGGGCTGATTCAAACAGTCATACTCCAAGAAGATATAACCATCTTATGGGTCAGTACCACTTCAGCACTGGGGTGGCGCTGTGGTCTAAACCACTAAGCCTCTTGGGCTTGCCGATCAGAAGGTTGGCGGTTCGAATCCGTGTGACAGGGTGAGCTCCTGTTGCTGTGTTTCAGCTTCTGCCAATGTAACAGTTCAAAAGCACACCAGTGCAAGTAGATAAATAGGTACTGCTATGGCGGGAAGGTAAATGGCGTTTCCGTGTGCTCTGGTTTCTTTCATGGTGTTCCGTTGCACCAGAAGTGGTTTAGTCATGCTGGCCACATGACTTGGAAAGCTGTCAGTGGATAAATGCCAGCTCCCTTGGCCTGAAAGCGAGATGAGCGCCACATCCCCATAGTTGCCTTCGGCTGGACTTAACCGTCCAAGGGGTCCTACCACCTCAGCAGAAAAGTTGTTTTCAATCTTATCCGGCTGCTAACGTCGATTTCCAAGCCTTCTCTCTGTGGTGGTGAATCTAGACATGTAACACTGTATGCTTTTGACTCTCCACAGGTAAAACGATCACACTGCAAACATTTTCAGCCGGTCAGTGTTTGAATTGCCTCAAATTGTGACCCTGTCTTCTTTCTGTCATCACATACCAGAATAATGAACTTACAGACTCCTGTAAAGAGGAGTCGGTGAGATATTTTCTGTGCTTGCAGACAAGCCATCTATTAAGGTCTTGGCACAAACCTTGTTTCATGGACATTTGCAAAATATATATATTTCTCTGTGAAAATATATCACCCGCTCCCAGATAATCCAACAACATGATTTTGCCAACTTCAAGGATGCAGCGGTGAGTATGAGGCCACCTATGTCCAAACTTCCATAATTTTTATTTAACAGGATTTGAATAACACTTAATTATCAAAGCCTCCTAGCAGTTTACATAAAAGTTCCTGGTTCATATTTGCTCTTTTCACTGACGTGGATGAAAGACAGCCCCCTTTTGGTCCCTTTTGGTCCCCCTGCCCAACACAATGGCTAAGGAGTTATGGGCCTGATAGAGGCAGAAGCCCATGTAGGCAGGGTGTCTGTGTCTGTGTCCCCAGAGTGCCAGAAAAATGACAACGCTTGGAATGCAAGCCAGAAAAGGGAAAGCCTGGGGGAAAGAGGGGGGTGGAAATATTGTTTAGGACAGGGGTCAGCAACCTTTTTCAGCTGTGAGCCGGTCCATCGTCCCTCAGACCATGTGGGGGGCCGGACTATATTTTGGGGGGGAAATGAACGAATTCCTATGCTCCACAAATAACCCAGAGATGCATTTTAAATAAAAGCACACATTCTACTCATGTAAAAACATGCTGATTCCCGGACCATCCGCAGGCTGGATTTCTGAAGGCGATTGGGTTAGTGGCGATTGGGCCACATCCAGCTCCCAGGCCTTAGGTTGCCTACCCCTGGCTTAGGACAATAGTGGATGACTTCAGAGGCTACAAAGCAGAGCTGAACTAGCTTTGAGAGATGAGACACTGTAGCATCGGAACTGATAGATTCTAGGGGTTGCACAACAGTTTCTATCCTCTCCCTGCTTATGTGGTGGAGCAGAGGCTTAGTGATACCCACAAATGTCCACAGGATATTTTGGGGTGGGAGGCAAAGTAAAACACAGAAAATGGGGAGCAGGCTACTTTCTCACAAACAATAAGAATAGTACTTTACCGCAGGTTCTACAAATGCTGGACACTCACTCTCCTTAAGAAATACCGTATTGGCTCATGTATAAGCCGCACCCAAATATAAGCGGCACCTTTAAAATTGGAGGGGGTGGGAAGAAAAAAAAGAAAAGAAATACCCGAATATACGGCGCTCCATTCCTCGCTGCTCCTGGCTGCATACTGGGGGGGGGGCACTGCATTGCTGGCGGCCTTTCCCCTTCCCCGCTCTCTCCCTTCCCAGCCTTGGGGGAGAGGATGGGGGGCTACGTGTGGGGCAGGAGCCACTTTGCCACGTTCCTGGTGCTGTTTGCCCCATGCTCCTCCCCCCGCCATTTTTTTTAATTAATTTTCACAAAATTATAAACGAACAAAGCACACAAACAAACAAACAAACAAACATAAATCATAACCTTATTAAAATTACACTTATTAACTTGTGACTTCCTCGCTTCCCCTTGGTTGAATTTCCATGCATATCCTTATAACGGCTTTCCAAATCCTAATTCTTATAAACTTAACTTACTCCATTAACATCCTTATATCTTTTCAATTCAAAATTGTGCATGTTAAACATCACTTAACTTATATAAATTCCTAAGCCCATCTGTTGCCTGCAAGCTATTTCCAATTAGTTTAACTTAACAAATTTAGCTAAATAATCGTTAAATTTTGTCCGTTCTTCCTGATGTTTGCCCCATGCTCCTGGCTGCATACCATAAGGTTGCGAATATAAGCCGCACTTTAACTTTTCACAGTCAGAATTTGGGGCAAGCCAATACTTTAAATTAAAAAATGCTGGGAATCTGAGGATTATGGATGATCCAGGGGGACAATTGCCCTGCTCCCTGTGGACACCCATGTTCATCCCTGGCAAGGTACTTTGTGTATGCGCGGGACAGGGAGCGCACACGAGGAAATGAGAGATAAAAAGGGAACTTGATAGGTTTGCCGAGTTGCAACTCTGTTCAGTATCTCACTTTCCTCCCCATTAAAGCGAAGCTTGCAGGACCATCTGTCTGACAAGTGTGAATTAAGCCTGGGTCTGTCGCAGTTGGTTAGCTAACTTAATGATTCTGAGACCTAGAGCACAATTAAAAGCTTGAAAAATAAGAGAGTGGCAAAGGAGAACGAGACAGCTGCTTAAACTGGGGAAAAAGAGCAGTATATCAGATATTGAGGGTGAAATCCCGCGGTGCAGTTATGCCAGCTGAGGGCCCCTCGGATATTGCAGAAGCTCCACTGTGACAGCACAATGCCACTGGCATTGCAGCTATGCCAATGGAACTCCTCCAATATGGCAGTGGAGCATTCCAATGGCAGAACTAGCCAAGATACACTAGGGGGAGAGCAGCCCAAACAGGAGAGAGACATGGGTGGGTACAGGAGAGGAGCAGACTTACACCACATCCCATGCTCCTCCTCCAGATCATGGCTGGGTCCCAGTCAATGGCACAACTTTAGGTCAGTCCTTGGATCTGGTGCAGGAAAGTTCCCTTGCATGTACTACAAGGGGGAGCAATTGCCCCCTTGAAGTATGCTTGTGGAACATGGACCACTTATAAATGCCATCTCCAACTCCTCGAAAGATTCCACCAATGGTGTCTCCCCAAAAAATGACACATCACTTGGGAAGACAGGCAAACTAAAGCCAGTGTACGGTGGTATCTTGAGTTACAAACACCTCAGGTTACAAACATTTCAGGTTACAAACTCCGCTAACCTGGAAGAGTTGCCTCAAGTTGAGAACTTTGCCCCAGGATGAGAATGGAAATCGTGTGCCAGTGGCGCAGCAGCAGCAAGAGGCCCCATTAGTGAAAGCACGCCTCTAGTTAAGAACAGTTTCAGGTTAAGAACGGACCTCCAGAACGAATTAAGTTCGTAACTAGAGGTACCACTGTACTTGGAAGAAGCAAAGATCACCAGTGTCGAAGCAATGATTCTTCAATATCAACTTCGTTGGACTGGTCATGTTGTTTGTATGCCTGATTATCGTCTTCCAAAGCAGCTACTCTATTCCGAACTTTAAAATCAAAAGCATAATGCTGGTGGTCAACAAAAGAAGTTTAAAGAATCTCTCAAGGCAATTTTTTTTTTTTAAAAAAAAACGTAGTATAAACACCAACAATTGGGAAACACTGGCCTGCGGGCACTCCAGTTGTGGAACAGCCTTTACCCTTTGATGTCATGGGCTTTGAAGATGCTCAGACTCAGGACAAAAGGGAGAAATGTGTTAAGAGGAAGGCATGCTTGGCAAACCCTCACTGTGATCAACTCCCTCCTGGAAACCTATGTCCCCACAGTGGAAGGACGTGTGGATCCAGAATTAGCCTCCACAGTCACTTACAGACTCACTGATAAAACCATGTTCCTGGAATACAATCTTACTTGGCTACAACTGACCGCCAAAGAAGAAGATTGCCATTCTAAGAGAATGAGGGTGAGTTCATGGTGAGTTCTGGCACCTCTTTTTCTAGATTTCTAAAAATCAAGTTCCTAGTACTTAAGCATACAACAATACAGTGGTACCTCGGGTTACAGACGCTTCAGGTTACAGACTCGCCAACCCAGAAATAGTACCTCGGGTTAAGAACTTTGCTTCAGGATGAGAACAGAAATTGTGTGGCAGCGGTGTGGCGGCAGCGGTAGGCGCCATTAGCTAAAGTGGTACGTCAGGTTAAGTTTCAGGTTCAGAAAGGACCTCCAGAACGAATTAAGTTCTTAACCCGAGGTACCACTGTAGTCCAAAACTAGCAATGCCCGCTGAAGCTTGAGCAAGCTGCAGAGCCAAAAAGGAATCCTAGTGTGTCGTAACACTTTGTCCCTCCCCTTACGACTAGCAGAATTCAGCAAAATAAGGTCATAGATGCTGATTTGCATGACGCATACAGTTTCTGCAATTCAGCTTTTACCTTTGCCCTAGAATTGGGGTAATCTTTGGGTAATGGTTGTAAGTAGTTTTGGGTCGCCCTGGGCAAGATAAAGTGACTAATACATTTAATAAATAATAATAATAATATATTATTATATATATATAATATATTATTATTATATATATAATATATATAATATATTATTAATAATATATAGGGACGCAGGTGGCACTGTGGGTTAAAGCCTCAGCACCTAGGACTTGCCGATCGAAAGGTCGGCGGTTCGAATCCCTGCGGCGGGGTGCGCTCCCGCTGCTCGGTCCCAGCGCCTGCCAACCTAGCAGTTCGAAAGCACCTCCGGGTGCAAGTAGATAAATAGGGACCGCTTACCAGCGGGAAGGTAAACGGCGTTTCCGTGTGCGGCTCTGGCTCGCCAGATGCGGCTTTGTCACGCTGGCCACGTGACCCGGAAGTGTCTCCGGACAGCGCTGGCCCCGGGCCTCTTAAGTCAGATGGGCGCACAACCCCAGAGTCTGTCAAGACTGGCCCGTACGGGCAGGGGTACCTTTACCTTTACCTTTTAATAATATATTGGCAGAAGGTTTAATTTTGTTTCTCAAGAAAAGGATATACAGTGGTACCTCGGGTTAAGTACTTAATTCATTCCGGAGGTCTGTTCTTAACCTGAAACTGTTCTTAACCTGAAGCACCACTTTAGCTAATGGGGCCTTCGGCTGCTGCCATGCCGCTGGAGCACGATTTCTGTTTTCATCCTGAAGCAAAGTTCTTAACCTGAGGTACTACTTCCGGGTTAGCGGAGTCTGTAACCTGAAGCGTATGTAACCCAAGCTACCACTGTATAGCTGTAGCTGTATTTTTGTTCATTCAATTGCTCCCATATAAGAGGCAGAGAAGCATCCTAAATATACTGATATGGCATGTATGGTGTACACACACACACACACACAGAGAGAGAGAGAGAGAGACACACACAATGATTTTGCTGTTATTTCAGGCAGCCCTTTAGAACAGACTTTACTACAGTGCGATTCAGAGCTGACGGTGTGCCAGCATGCGGCTTTCTTGATAAGGGTGGAAATATCATAAATAAGAGGCTTTGATTGCCTCCCCTCCCTCCTTCCTCCTCCCTTGCCTCATCATCTTTGTATGAATCACACGGGATGAGTTGACAGCACGTCTGAGACGAAGATCCCACCAAGACGATATTAGCAGTGCTGCTTGCCCACAAGGGTTATTATTAAAAGCTACAATATTAGAGACATGTGCAGAGCTCTCATTCTTCCCCTGCCAAGACTGGGGGTGGGGGGTGGGGGAATAAAAGGAAAGAGAAAGTGTTTTGTGGCATATTGGAACAAGCCCTGGATTTTATGCAGCAGATGCTCTTTCAGCCACGCAGCGCGGATGATTTCATAGATGAGGTGAGTTTACTCATCGCCAATCACACAGGCTGCATCGCGCGCCCCACCCGCCGCCAGCCAGCACTGAGTCATCACTCCTCAAGTGGATGCTTTCAACAGCAAACTAGAACTCTACAGCTACAGTCACGGTGACCTTTTCTGTCATTCACCAAAACGATTCCCCCCTCCCCTGTTTCAGTTCCAAGTTAAACCTCTTGTGCTTTTTTTAAAAAATAAAAAACGCTGGGATCATTTCTGTAACTTGTACTGCCGTCATCAAAAGGCATTTGCCACCTTTCGGGATTCGTGCTTGAATAATTGCTTTCCTTAAAGGCATTCGTTCCTTCCCAGCTGCCTACGTATAAATCCAAAAATGATGAAGGCAGTAAACAATTTTCAAAATAAATAAACAGGAAGGGAGAAATGTGTCTGCCTCGCTTTCTTGCTTTATCTAACTCTGTTTTGGGGAAGTGTTTCTTTTCCACCTGGTGGCAGGCCAATCGTGGGTGAGTGTGACCTCTTGCACATCACACACAAATGTGTAGGACACATATATGCGCATGCAGGACCTGGGGCTCGCTCCTTAGCTGATTTGTGCAGATCAGCGCAATATGGGGATTGTCACCTCCCCCTTGCTCATCAAATAACCAGTCTGATGACCCAAGAGTGGGGCAATAAACCTCTCCACCCATCCCTGTCCCATATTGGTTTTATTGCTTTTTCTCCTTGTCACTGCCAAAATAAGTGAGGCCTTTTGGAGTAATTTGCTTAGTGGAGGGCAGCTTGGGCTGGTGGTTAACAACCCCTGGACTAAGCAAAACAGTAGGAATTATTTTTACTAACTCTGGTGGCAGTGAATTGGGTTCTCCACGAGCAGAACTCTGCTTATGCAATGGAATTTCCCCTTCCTCCCCACTGTGGGATGGGTTTTATGGGGTAGGGGAGAATATATTGATTGGAATTTATCCCTCCAGGCACCCATGTGTATGGGTTGAACAGAGTTCCAAAATCCCATCCTAGGCAGCAAAATTGAAAGCACAGGAATAAGGCTAAAAAACATTGTATTGAGCAAGTCCAGCTAACAAAGCATTCTGGCTTCCCCCTTCTTACCCTGCTTAACAAATAATAAGGCAACAACTTGCAAAGTAAGCTTAAAAATAAGATTTGCCTACTTTATAATCATGAATTGGTGCATCGCAGTGGCAGCAGTAAAAACTATGCAGGTAAAATACTTATATGTCAGGGAGTGGCTGGATGAAGAGGAGTGTAGGGAGGCACCAGCTGGGGAACCCTCTAAGGGAGCCTCTGAGGAGGAAGGCTTAGAGCCCAGGGAGTGGTGGTGGGACACTGAGGACAGGTCAGAATGAGAAGGAAGAGAGGAATGGTTGGATGCTGAAGAGGCAACAGGCTTTAGTGAGCAAGAGGAGCTGGATGCAAAAAGCAGTTCAGAGTCAGCTGATGAAGCAGAGGAGGAGGAGGAAGCATCCCAGGCACTTGCTACTCCTACTGTACTAAGCTCCCCTACGCCTTTGTCTCCAAGGACACAGAGGACTATGTGTGTAGCACAGGGATCAGCAAACTTTTTCAGCAGGGGGCCGGTCCACCGTCCCTCAGACCTTGTGGGGGGCCGGACTATATTTTGAAAAAAAAATATGAACGAATTCCTATGCCCCACAAATAACCCAGAGATGCATTTTAAATAAAAGCACACTGAAATATACTCAGAGTCGCAAAGTGATTTCATGCTCTTTAATTAGCTCATAGTGGTGAGGAGGAATGAATGAATGTCCCCTCAAAGTATCTGCCTTATATACATTATTTACACAATGAGCTGCACATGATTGGCTAATTCCGGAATTCTACTATAAGCCAATCAGGTTGTGGATTCACTTCTATCTGGAGCATGATTGGGTGGTTCCTGCCAACCAATCATACTGCTGCATTGTTCTAGGACCAATCAGACTGCTGCATTCTGAATCCTATTGTTCTAGGACCAATCAGACTGCTGCATTTGGATCCTATTGTTCTAGGACCAATCAGACTGCTGCAGTTTGGATCCTATTCAACTCAGTACATAACACACACATTCTACTCATGTAAAAACAGCTGATTCCCGGACCATCCATGGGCCAGATTTAGAAGGCGATTGGGCCAGATCTGGCCCCCAGGCCTTAGTTTGCCTACCCATGGTAGTAGAACAATGGGCACAGATCCCACCCCCTGGCGTAGTTTGAGGCTGCTTGGAAAACATCCGGCTGGGGAGGAGACTTAGGGGGAAGTAGAATGCAAAGATCTTCAGTCTTAGCAACTGTTTTATAGAGGCCATTCCTGTTTTTAGGCATTGCTGCCTTGTATGCTGTTTTCTTGAATAAAGAGATAGCATTTCAGCTTGTCTCTGCGTCTTGAATGCTGAGCTGCATCTGACCGAGCCGTAACATTATATTTACAGTATAACCAGCTTGTGCCTGAAGCTGGGCAAGCACAGAACACTCACGGCTGCTCGAAAGAAAAGAGAAAAGAATAGGAAGTACTATATGCTCCTTCCTCTCCAGGCGAAATGACATCACACAGAGCCCTCTCTACCAATTGTGTTTCTATGGTCTGAGTTTTTGCCTGTCAACATTACAGCTCTGTGGACTGAGCCCCTTCTCATGCTAACTAGCAAGAATATGCATTTCTTAGATTTGGCTGCTAATCTCCACACCCTCCCCGAAATCTGCTTCACTCCACAAGCGGAAGACTCTTGTGTTAGTGGAACACGAACATTGGCTACTGTCAAGGAGCACTACATATAAAAACTAGTTAGCATCGTTCAAGCAAAGCCTTAGAAAACCAATATTACATAAACTCTCTCGAAAAAGAGAGAGGAGCATTCCACTTGTATTTTTGTGGGGGGGCTGAAACTTGAACTCAGTTTTTGATAACTTGTGGTTGGAAGCACAGAGTCTGCATGCAGGGAAAGTAAAGCAAAACAACAGAAGTCAGAAGCCAATTTATATCCTTTCATCAGTTGAAATGAGACAGTACAAACTGTTTAACTCAGCTGTGGCGCTACAGCCAGCATGGCACATACAAACTAATCACTGTTCACAGTTGGTGTGAGATGGTGTCTGTTGTTTGCTTCTGCTTCCTGATTCTGGTGCATGGTGATCTGGGTCAAGTGGTTTAATCAGGCTGGATTGATGGGCGAGATGTGCCGCTTTCTAGCAGGTAGTTGGCGATGACTGTCTGCTATCTTGTAGTTCTATGATTCTATTTTTAAAATGTATTCCAACTGGGGAAGAGCTGTAGCTCGGTGCTGCGAAGTGTTTTGTATCTTAAAATCTGAAGCCCAAATCAAATACGATATGAGCAGCATGGCAGTGATCCTGAAAAATGCCTAGGAGTGGTTAAGCTGCATTATTTTAGGGCAGCCCACAGAGTTGCTAGCCTACTCAAAAAATTGCCAGCCTGCTAAAAGCCCAGTAGCTTCATTTCCAGGGTGTAAACAGAGGCTAGCGCCTTTTACAAGAATTGCCTTCTACCAAGTCAACTAATGGAGGAGTGTGTGATTCATTCCCTCCTCCCAACTATTAGATTTCCTCTGCAGCTACCATGGAAATCAAGTGGGCTGGCAGAGAAAGGGTGGAACAATTCATCCCTCCTTTACCAACTTGCTAAACTTACCTGGATGGAACTCCACGTCGCCTATGGTAGGCATAGGCAAACTTGGCCCTCCAGATGTTTTGGGACGACAGTTCCCATCATCCCTGACCACTGGTCCTGTTAGCTAGGGATCATGGGAGTTGTAGTCCCAAAACATCTGGCAGGCCGAGTTTGCCTATACCTGACCTATGCTTTCTAGGTGAACAGGGCCGGCCCTACTGTTAAGCAGAGTGAGATAGCCGCCTCAGACGACAAGATTTAGGTGACATGGAAAGGCCAGCAAAATGTTTGTTATTGAATTACTGTTATACAGTGGTGCCTCGCAAGACGAAATTAATCCGTTCCGCGAGTCTCTTCGTCTAGCAGGTTTTTCGTCTTGCGAAGCAAGCCTATTGACGACTTAGCGGATTAGCGCTATTAGCGGCTTTTAGCGGCTTAGCGGATAAGCAGATAAGCGGCTTAGAAAAAGGGGGGGAGGGAAAAAAACCCGCAGGAACTTGCAAGACATTTTCGTCTTGCGAAGCAAGCCCATAGGAAATTCGTTTTGCAAAGCACCAGCAAAACGGAAAACTCTTTCGTCTAGCGGGTTTTCCATCTTGCGAGGCATTCGTCTTGCGGGGCACCACTGTATTTTTACTGCCAGGGAGGAGGAGAGGAACTTGTGCAATTTTCTACCTCAAGTGCCAAAATAATTGGATTGGCCTCAGATGTCATGAACCTTGGCTTGTGCTTCAAGCAGCAAATGTCTTTGTCCATCCCAGCAGGGGAGCTGTTAGATAATCTAGTGTCATGTTTGCAAACAATGTTTGGGTGCTACCTTGTCCCCTCCATGCTTAGAGCAGCCACAAGGTGCAGCATGGCATAGGACTAATTCCACATCGTATTGGGCAAAAGACTTTGGATATAATATACAGTTTGAAGAATGGGAAAGGTTGTGGAAGGAAAGGATAAAATTTACAGCCTGCAATGCTTTGAAAAAGAATATGATGAAAATGATGTATAGATGGTATATTACACCAGTGAAATTAGCTAAAATGTATAAGACAAATAACAAGTGTTGGAAATGTAAAGAAAAAGAAGGAAAATTTTATCATATGTGGTGGGAATGTAAAAAAGTAAAGAACTTCTGGGAATTGATATATAATGAGATGAAAAAGATGTTGAAATACACATTCTTAAAAAAACCAGAAGCATTTTTACTTGGTATTATAGGTCAGGACATTAATAGGCAAGATGTTAAATTGTTTTTATATGCAACAACTGCAGCAAGAGTATTATTAGCCCAGAAATGGAAACAAGAAGAAATTCCGACGAAAGAAGAATGGCAGACGAAATTAATGGACTATGCAGAATTGGACAAAATGACAGGAAGGATTCAAAACCTGAGGGACCAGAGATTTACAGAAGATTGGAAGAAGTATATAAACTATTTGAAAAGCAACTGTAATCAACAAATTACGCTAGTAGGACTACAAGAGTTTTGTCAGGAGAAATATACGAAGTGTTACAAAGTATAAAAAGATAGAGATATTGGTTATGAGTTTGAAATGTAATAGGGAAGATAAGAAATGCATACTGAGAGATTAGATTGGAAAATTTTCAGACAGAATTGATTGGAAGTCAAAAATTTGAATAAGATGTAAAAGTATGTTTAATTACTGTTGAAAATGATATGTTAAAAAAACTAATAAAAAAATATATTAAAAAAGGACTAATTCCACATCGTAACACCAAACCATGTCATTCTCTGTCTGTAAAGAGGACATTTTCATCCATACTGCTAGGATGAAAAAGTTGGAGGAAATCCGCCCGTACTTCTAGAGACCAGCAATATCGACAAAGGGCCCAGTATCTCTCTGTAAGAGAATAACAACATTGTCAGGCCACAGATTCATACTTGGACCATCATGTACAGATTTGTTTGAAAGTTCTGGATTAAATGGACCATCGGTCTGGCTCAGTATAGTCCCTGGCTCTGATATATGGACCAAGATACCTTTGACCAAATGCACATAATTGTTTATGTTTGGGGTAACCATTTCCTCTGCCTCCCAACTCAGCCCAACTTCTGGTCCAATGGTTCATCTGATTTGTTTGGCAGAAACTGTGGCGGGTGTATGTGTGTGTGTGTGTGTGTGTGTGTGTGTGTGCATGTGCTACTGTTCAACACACATTTAGGTGGTTTGTGGACTGGACTGCAGATCTTCCCGTTTAGCCAAATTTAGTTAAACTCATATAAATAATGTCTATGTTCAAATAGAACAGAAGTGGTTCACAGGTCACTCACATTAGTATTCTCCCCCAGAAGGAATGCATCAATAGGGTAGCACCCTGCTTGTGGTTAACACTTAGCTGGAATGAAATATTCAACGCAGCAATAGAGAAATTAAAATAATAATTTATTTGTCAGACAAATAAATGATAGGCACAGTGGTATATGATTACCAAAGCTCTGCCCCCTTCCAGCCCTGATGGCCAGCACTTATATTTCCTCAGCCTAGCCCCCTTGCTCCTCCTTTGGCTGCCTCTGTCCAATCAGCCTGGTTGAAATTCCTATTGGCTGTTTGCTAGAACCAATCATAAAAGATACACCCATTTCCTATTACCTTTTATGGGAGACAAAGAGCTATATTTCCTTCTATCCATAAATGGCAGACATGTAGCCATATATCTTACATTTGCCTCAACAAGACACTTAATTACAAGATCACCTTTTCCCCCTGTTGCCCCTGCATTCCAAAACAAATGGCTAAAACAAATGGCTCGTGGTATTAAATTCTATCTAAACAGAGATCTTGGGTTCACATTCTCACACACCATCAATGAAATAAGAATCTAACATAATACAACATTTCTTACTTTCTAAATCCTTTGCCTAATTACATTAAGCCAACAAATCTCATACATAACACAGATAGCTTTTTAGAAGAAAAGGCCTTTGCAAAGTAAAAAGGAACTCAGTAAAAAACAGCTTCAAAAGAAGCCTCTTCAGTTTACACCCCCCTTTCCCAGCCAGCTGCTTTTCCCATTAGCTCTTCCCAAAATTTATTGCCCTTTAACTCTCTCAGTATACCTTAAACCTTAGAAAAATATGGCTAGAGTCTGATGAGAGGCACATGGTATTATTTTCTGTTAAACAATAAATCTTACTATTTACCAACTCTTAATTAGTGTTTTTGCAGCTTGATTGTGAATATGTAGGGTCAGTGTAACATTTGCTCCCAGCCTGTAATTCCCTTTTACAGCTTTGAGAAACTTGTCTCCTGCTACTGCTATAAATCAGGGGGGCCCTTGTTCAGGAGAGCAGGAAGATAAACAACTGCCAAAGTACTTAGCCAGCTGGTTTCTGCCTGGCATGAAACATACAAACATTTGCAAATATATCTTTAAACTCATTTTAAAATACAGGCCTTGATCAGATGCCTCAACAGGACATGGAACAATCATCAATTTAATTTTCTTTATTAAATTTATTTATTTGGTTTTTCAGATTAAAATGTTACAGTCACATGTCCAACATACAACATAAAAACAAGATTCCAAGGAATCTCTGTGCTTCCCTCCTCCCCTTTGTGGGTCCTATTGTTAATCATTTCCTCCTGCATCTTTTATAATAATCCAAATCTTTGACCTCCATTGTGTCCAAAATTCACCATTAAACTACAAGTGATATTCCAATCCTACCAGCAATTTTAACTGTTTACAATGGTCTTTAAGTTACAATGTCAATTTAATTTTCAAAAACCCTAGAGCCCATTTATGGCGTCATTATTGTTGTTTTCATATTTCTGTTATCTGCATTATGATGTCACACTGTTCCACACTGTGCATGTTCAAAAATGCATATGTCATTCACTATTTTTTTTTCTAAGGAGCAGGCCTACCCTGGACACACGCACTCAAGGAAGAAAAGCATGGTGCTGTATTTTTTTTCAAAGGGAAAAGATTATTATCAGCAGCAGGCAGCATCTGTTCACCAGCAAACACATCTGCCAGTTCACACAGATTAAATAATCACATTTCCAGTCATTATAATCTTTTTTTAATGTCTTCTCCACAACCCCCCAAAACTGGCCTGATCCCAGCACCCAAGAACGGAGCTGTGGCGCTAATTGCCCTAATCCTTGTATTGTGTATTTTTCTGCTTTGTTGAGTATTTTAATTATGGACGGTTATATTTTAATGTTTGTGCAATTAGCTTAGAAGCCTAATTTGGTATTAAGTGGAATATAAATTAATAAAGAGGGATACGGGTGGCACTGTGGGTTAAACCACAGAGCCTAGGACTTGCCGATCAGAAGGTTGCGGTTCGAATCCCCACAACGGGGTGAGCTCCCGTTGCTCGGTCCCTGCTCCTGCCAGCCTAGCAGTTCGAAAGCACGTCAAAGTGCAAGTAGATAAATAGGTACCGCTCTGGTGGGAAGGTAAATGGCGCCACAACCCCAGAGTCGGGCACGACTGGACCTAATGGTCAGGCGTTCCTTTACCTTTACCTAAATTAATAAATAATAAAATTTCTGCATCCACAACATATAGAAACCATTCTCTGGTCTTACTGTGCCAGTGTCATAGATGTTCTCAAGAAAAAAAAGGACCAACTTGGATTTCTTTCTTCCATTACTGCATTTGTTTTGGAGGGTGATGAGGACATGAAAAGGCTCAGGCTTATGAGTTTAGGTGCTTCCAGATGGCTGTTTATTGTGGGCTCTTCGTACAGACAAGTTTTTTTGCAGTGTCCACACAATGCCAGTGTCTCCCAACAACAACAACATTAAAATCTGGATTTTACCTTTCCAGGGAATATCTGATGAACAACCCATTGCAAATTAACTGTTTGCAATACCTGAGCAACACATTTACAATATTAAACCCTCGTCTGTAAGCACCTTTTTTTTTAACAATAATTTTTATTAGTTTCCAATTACAACAATCCAATGATAGCCTCATTTTAGCAATGCCAGATTATAATACAGTTACTAATCCCAATCATTCAAATGCCAAATTATAGAATTTAATTTAGGTGGCCTCCCACGTGCTAGATTTGATAGTTTGATGATTTACTTTATTTCTGCATCCCAAAATCTTATTCATCTCAATTACCCTCCAGTCAAAATAGCAATCCTTTATACAACAACTGCAATATTAATGACATCCATTCATATTAAAAAATTAAATGATTATCTCTATTAAATTCATATTAAATATTTGTATTAAATATTAAGTGATTATCTGTAAGCACCTTTAGACACTCTTGATTCCACACTGGTACAGTGAGTGTTTGAAACCAGCTCTCTACACCTAGTCTGCTTAACATTCAAGGCCCTATTTCAAGAATTCATAGTTATATTTTGTTAGCCAACTTGAGACAGGTTGAACTTGACAGAAGCCTATTGATAATGGAAGCATATGGTGATTTAAACGATGCTCCCAATTTTGTGGATCTCTGGAGGAAACCTGATAGGTGCTGAGGAACATCTGGTTCCAAATGACTCATTCATTAGAGATGATGATCTTCAATGCAATGTGTCCTCTGGCAACGAGCGCATGGAAATTAAGGGGAGCGAAAGTGTCAGAGGGAAAATTACACACCAATGGGGCATTTAATGGAACGCAACATGTACAGGTGATTATATGCAAATACCAGAAACTACAATGCCATGCAGAGTGATCTGAAGTGTCTGGTGCCAAAGGAAAAATAGTGGGGATGTTAGCAATCTACTGGTTTGCTGATCAGCAGAATAGAGTCATTCTTGGACATAAAATCTCTAGACAAATAGTGGTCACATATATCTAAGAAGGGGTAGATTCCCATAGGTTTGGAAATGGACTGCATGCTGACTGGGGCTGATGGGAATTGTAGTCTAAAGCATTTGGAGGGCACGGGTGAGCTCCCAGGGTGAGCTCCCAGGGTGGTGCTGTGGGTTAAACCACAGAGCCTAGGACTTGCCGATCAGAAGGTCGGCGGTTCAAATCCCTGCAACAGGGTGAGCTCCCGTTGCTCGGTCCCTGCTCCTGCCAACCTAGCAGTTTGAAAGCACATCAACGTGCAAGTAGATTAATAAGTACCGCTCCGGCGGGAAGGTAAACAGCTTTTCCGTGTGCTGCTCTGGTTCACCAGAAGCGGCTTAGTCATGCTGGCCACATGACCCAGAAGCTGTATGCTGGCTCCCTCGGCCAATAAAGCGAGATAAGCACCACAACCCCAGAGTCGGCCACGACTGGACCTAATGGTCAGGGGTCCCTTTACCTTTACCTTAGACAGGTGAAGGCTATTTGAGAGGGTGTTTATTTTTCCAGTGGCTTTATAACAGCAAAAATCTCCTTACATTACAGTTACTGCAGTTAGTGCAAAAATGAAACCTGTTCTAAATTTGACACTTAAAAAATTATTGCAGGAACCTTTTTAAAAATACCGTATTTTCCCATGTATAACACGTCCCCATGTATAATTTGGGGGCTCCAAATTAAGAAAATGGGGGGAGATTGCCCAGAGTTGCTGAGCTTTTTTTAAGGGGGAATTGACGAAAATCACTCACCCTGGACTTCCATCCTCCCCTTTGTGGGTCCTATTGTGAATCATTTCCTCCTGCATCTTTTATGATAATCCAAATCTTTTGCCTCTCTATTGTGTCCAAAATTCACCATTAAACTACAAGCGTTGTTCCAATCCTACTAGCGATTTTAATTGTTTACAATTTTTTTAAAGATAAATTATTATTTCCCCCCATTCAGTATTAAAATTTTGGTCTTCCTGATTTCTGATTCTTATGGTCATTTTTGCCATTTCGGCACAATCCATCAACTTTATCTGCCATCCTTCTCTGGTAGGGACTTTATCTTCTTTCCATCTGTGGGCCAATAACATCCGTGCAGCCATGGTCACAAACATAAATAGGCTTTTCCGCTCCCTTGGGATTTTGGCACCTAGAATTCCTAAAAGGAAGGCTTCGGGGGTTTATTTTAAGAAAAAGCTATGTTAAACATTTTTTTTTCAACTCATTATATATCATTTCCCAAAATTCTTTTACTACCTTACATTTCCACCAGTAATTTCTACTGTGGCTCTTGTGGTAAAGCAATTTTTTTCATTGGGGGCACCAATACAGCTCCTTGCTAAAGGCACAAGGGACTTCTGCCTCTAATCCAGTGGTGGGGATGAAGAGAAACACACACACACAAACCAATACTATCTACTGTATAGCTTTTTGGTTTCTTTCCATCTCTATTCCCAGCACTTCCTCTGAGTCACAGATTGAAGAAAATGGAACAGTGCCACTACACTGCCAGCAAAATATTGAACAAAATTAAATGAATCAGTTAAACCAAAAGGAAAAAAAGAAAGTAAACAAGTCTGTCAGATCTCTTCTGGATCTATGGCAGCCTCACTTCCACTTTCAGTTGGGATTAGCCTTCCCATTTGTTTTTGCTAGGCAATCTCAAATCCCTTTCCATCCATATGGATTCCTTTAGGAAAGTCTTTTGAGGACCACATTAACCCTTCCTAACCTGCTTCTCCTCCACTAATTGAGTGTGTTTCAGGGCCTTCCTCCATCACTGTCTAATAATAATAATAATAATAATTTATTTATACCCCGCCCATCTGGCTGGGTTTCCCCAGCCACTCTGGGCGGCTTCCAACAGAACACTAAAATACAATAACCTATTAAACATTAAAAGCTTCCCTAAACAGGGCTGCCTTCAGATGTCTTCTAAAGGTTTGGTAGTTGTTTTTCTCTTTGACATCTGGTGGGAGGGCGTTCGACAGGGCGGGTGCCACTACCGAGAAGGCCCTCTGCCTGGTTCCCTGTAACTTGGCTTCTCGCAGTGAGGGCCCTCAGAAGGCCCTCAGCACTGGACCTCAGTGTCTGGGCAGAATGATGGGGGTGGAGACGCTCTTTCAGGTAAAGTTATAGGTAAAGTAAAGGAAAAGAACCCCTGGATGGTTAAGTCCAGTCAAAGGCGACTATGGGGTTGCTGTGCTCATTTTGCTTTCAGGCCAAGGGAGCCAGCATTTGTACACAGACAGCTTTCCGGGTCATGTGGCCAGCATGACTAAACCGCTTCTGGCACAACAGAACACCGTGACAGAAACCAGAGCATATGAAAATGCTGTTTACCTTCCCGCTGCCACGGTACCTATGTATCTACTTGCACTAGCATGCTTTCCATCTGTTAGGTTGGCAGGAGCTGGGACAAAGCAATGGGAGCTCACCCCGTCGCACGGATTTGAACTTTTGACCTTCTGACTGGCAAGCCCAAGAGGCTCAGTGGTTTAGACCACAGCACCACCTCCATCCCAAATAAACAAGCACACAATCACTGATAGGTCCATCTGCCATTGTGAGGCTCAAAGCAATGAAGATGATGCCTCCCCAGCTGTTGCCATTGGCTGTGGGTTTCTTGTGATGTCACAAAAGCACTTGGGAACTCAGTGGATATAAAGGCAGGCCAGGGGGAAAGCCCTTTTCTATTTCCATCAGGACACACCTGGCAATGGATATGACATTCAGCACTGCCCAGGTTTCTTCCACTTGGAGGAGGCAAACTGGTGAATGGAAGGAGGCAATCCTCTAGCAGTGGGATGCTAGGCAGCGATAATAAGGCAAGTTTGCTTGCTTGAAGACTGCTGGTATCAGTGGTTGGAAGCTGGCAGACATCTCATGATGGACCTAACAGTAGCTTCTGACACAACAGGACACCGTGACGGAAACCAGAGCGCATAGAAACACAGTTTTCCCTTCCCGCTGCAGAGGTACCTATTTATCTACTTGCGCTGGTGTGCTTTCAAACTGCTAGGTTGGCAGAAGCTGGGACAGAGCCATGGGAGCTCACCCCATTGCATGGATTCGAACCTCTGACCTTCCGATCGGCAAGCCCAAGAGGCTGAGGGGTTTAGATCATAGCATCACCCGCATCCCTGTCTTATATTGCACATTGGGCAAGGATTGTGCCATTCCTCTGTTGAAAGCACATCACTGACATTACATAAAAAGAGCAGTGGAGGCAGTAGTGTGGTGCTTCATTTCCCAAACACCTGGGGTATCAAATCTGCTGTGAAGTCATGCCCTCTGATCCAGCATAATTTCTCCCCAATCTTTCATCCCTGATCAGATAGGCGACGGTGGGTATTCAATGAACATGCTCCAATTCAATCTCATGTTCATTTTTCAGTCTCACTTCCAAAACATTGACACCTGAAAGCAAACTACTGAGATAGCTCAGTTGGTAGAGCAGGAGGTTATTAAACTCAGGGTTATGGGTTCGAACCCCACATTGGGCAAATGTTTCCTGCATTGCAGGAAGTTCAACTCGATGATCCTTGCGGTCCCTTCCATGTCTATAATACTATGTTTATAAGTAATAGAGAGCTCTGACTCAAACTGAGCTCTAGATCTTAGGTACATCAAGCATGAAGTCCTATGAAAGTATGTCATAAGTGTACATAGTATTACTTCAAAGTGAATCAGGATGACTCATTTTATGCTACCCCAATACAAATAATGTTTCTGTGGAAATGAATGCAGGGATGGAGTGTGGGGTTAAGAAGAGTAATGACAGGTTTGTCCAAAGTTGTGAGCACAGCATACAGTTTCTCTTTCTTTCTTTCTTTCTTTCTTTTCCTTCCTTCCTTCCTTCCTTCCTTTATAATTTTCAGTTTTATACATTTCAATAATTTTACAATCATTTTGACATTTCAAAACTTGACTTTCTTCCCCCCCTTTCTGCGGTTCCTTAAATTTATTTCTTATATTTTCTGCATATTCCAAATTAACTTAATTTTGCTCATTTATTCATCTACTTTAAATATATACTCTTATAAAACTACAGGTTATTGCAACAATCCTGCCAATGTTCTTATCTGTTTACAGTTTATTTGTAAATATCAACAAACCATTTCCATTCCTTTTTCAAAAGTTTGTTACCTTGATTTCTCTCCCCCCCCCCCCCCCCCCCGGTATGTTTTGCCATTTCTGCATATTCCATAAGTTTTTGTATCCATTCTTCTTTTGCTGGGACTTCTTCTTCTTTCCATTTTGGGGCAAGTAACATTCTTGTAGCTGTAGTCGCATACATGAATAAATTTCTATAGTTTGCATAGTTCTGTCCCTATAATTCTTAAAACAAAGATTACTGGGGGTTTTTTACAAACATCGTTTTAAACATCTTCTTCAATTCATTATATATCATTTCCGAGTAAGCTTTAACAAGACCACCACATATGATAAAAATAACCTTCTTTCTCTTTACATTTCCAGCACTTATTTGATTTTGATTTATACATTTTTGCCAAGTTGCTCGGTGTTAGGTCCCATCGATATAACATACAACATACAGTTTCTAATGGATATATAAATATCAGTGTGCTTGTTTGTGTGTATGTCAGCACCTTGCATGAGCCTGCTCTTCCACAATCCATAATCATGGATATGTTGTCTGAATAAGGCTGTGGAAACACCATACATTCAAAACACATGAGATCCCCCTAAGAATCCTGGGAACTATAGATAGTGGTGTAGCATGGGTTGCCAGTGTCCGGGACTGTGCAGACGTGGGGGGAAGGGGGAGAAATGGACGGAGTATTCATGCACATTCAACTGCCAAATGGCATCTAGGTCACCCAGGAGATTGCAGCTGCAAAGATAAGAAGAGTCATTCTGTTGTCTGGAGAGGTCACTTCCTGGACGCCTGCATGGAAGCCGTTTTCAACCGAGCCCAGTGATGGAAGCGCACAGAGGCAGCACCGGGTGTCTAATTTTTTCGCCCCAAACAATTTCGCACCCAGGGAACTGCCCCTGTAGACCCCACACTATGCCACTGGTACTAGGAATTATAGCCTTGTGAGGTGTAAACAACAGTTCTCATGATTCTTTGGAGAAAGCCATGTACTTTAAAGGTATTGTGTTCATGCAACCTAAGGCTACTATCTTGCTAAAGAAAGAGAGAAACATTTCAAGATAAATTGGAGACAATGCAAAGCTTGCATTAGGTGGCCAACTCCCAAGAGACTATGATCTACTCACAGAGTTACAAGCTGGCAGTGATCTACCCCATTTTGGGGAGTTCAGGTGAAAGTTGTTGAGGTTTTTTTTTAGGAATGAAAGCCCTGTTTTTAGGGGTTCAGGTCAAGGTGGTTGAGTTTTTTGGGGGGAGCCAGTGATCTAGCACAGACGTCCAGTGGTCTATCGGTAGATCACAATACACCTGTTGGACATGCCATATAGTTAATTTATCAATGCCAATGTAAGAGTTTCTCTTTTTTAAAAAGCATTTATTAATTTTCCAATAAGAACATCTAATTAACATATCAAATCAAATCGAAGTAAAAAACAAAAATAAAAAAGTCCAGTTGTCTTCCAAATTGTAATAATTTTTGTTTTGGCCTCCCATGGTCTGAATTCCGAAGCGCTTTCAACATCATAGTCCTGCTTCTCATCATCATCAATGTTTTTCGTAATTCCATATCACGATTTTTTCCTAATGCCAATGTAAGATTTTCACGCCAAAAATTCTTAGGAACACACAATGCAAGACCAAGGCACAGAAACACCCTTTGCTGGTTTCATCCCTGCGGAAATCAGTTTGGTTTGGCACCAGAGCTTCCTAGCCAGCTTGACAATTCTATCAGATTTGTTACGAGTTCTGAATTTAAGTCTGGGGATCAGATTGCTTTTGCTGGCCCAGGTGCACATTTAGTGGAAGGTGTGAAAGAGATTTCATATGCCCAAACCGTACACATGTCGCCTTCATCTGCACTATTGGGGAATCTTTGCAGGGTTCCTGATCACACGATTGCAGTCTGTGCAGGCACCATTTGAACATATGGAGACCCTTTCCCAACTTTGGCCAAATGTGCGCGCAAGGCAGCAACAGACACAAGTGGATGCAATGCTGCCCGCCTCCTGTAGGCACATTCAAATGTGGGTTGGGGTAAGCTACACATTAACATCCAAGCTCCAGGAGTACAAAGTCATTCTGGCTTGTTAATAATCATGGGCAATGCTGTGAAAGTCAAATCTGGGGTATCTGGGATGGTGTCCTCAATCACTAGTGCTTGGAAGTGTCCAGGAATGATTTCTTTAAAGGAAAAAAAAATCAGACATCTTTATTGAAAGTTCAAAAAGTACATAATTAAGTGGGTCCAAAAAATGATGCCGAATTAGATAGACTATCCGAAAAACTAAAGAACAAACCAAGGAAAGAATTCATTTCAAAATGGGAAGTATTTAAAATATATTTGAAAATTAATAATACTGACTTAAAATCCGTAGAGGCTTTTGAATAATTCCAGCAACATCGTTCATCAGTTATGAGATTTAACATATTTTGGTGTGATTTGAGATAACAGTAACAACATGTATTGGCAGTAAAGAATGGTAATTCGAATTATGGAGTAGATGGGAAGTCAGGTTTAAAAAGAAGAGACCTTTACAGTTTAAGAATTATGAATTTTTTATTAATTCTTTATGTATGGCATGACTGATGGTACTTTCTCTATGGTTTACTTTGTGCTTTTTTGTTGTGTGTCGAGCAAAAAACAAACAAAGTACATAATTACGGTATATGTGCACTAAACATAAGGAAAGAATAAAGGGGACCCCTGACCATTAGGTCCAGTCATGATCGACTCTGGAGTTGCGGCGTTCATCTCACTTTATTGGCCGAGGGAGCCGGCGTACAGCTTCCAGGTCATGTGGCCAGCATGACTAAGCCGCTTCTGGCGAACCAGAGCAGCGCACGGAAACGCCGTTTACCTTCCCGCCGGAGCGGTACTTATTTATCTACTTGCACATTGATGTGCTTTCAAACTGCTAGGTTGGCAGGAGCAGGGATCAAGCAATGGGAACTCACCCTGTTGCGGGGATTCGAACCGCTGACCTTCTGATCGGCAAGTCCTAGGCTCTGTGGTTTAACCCACAGTGCCACCCGTGTCCCTCTGCACTAAACATGGTGAGATGTAAATAAAAGAGAGAGAGAAGAGACAGCACACGCGTAGAAGGGAAAATAAAGGAGGGAGAAAACTCAAAACTGTATACTTTACAAAGGTATTACTGTACTTCACCAGATCTTAATCTATTATAGTGTTTGTAAGAATGGATTCCAAATATCATTGAATTTGTCCATGGCAAGTCTGTGTTTATATGCAAGTTGTTCCTATGTTGAGAGTTTGTATAAGTCTTCAATCCAATCGCAGAAGGGAGACGCATTTTTATTTTTCCAGTTCATCAGTATCAGTCTTTTTGCTGTGGTAAGGGCACTGAGAGTCCATTCTTATTGTCCTTTTGTAAGGTTCCATGAGCTGGGTATATAATTCAAGAGGGTATATAATTTAGAATTAAGGTTACCAGATTTTTTTCAATGAATCCGGGGGCACTTTTCAACTTCAGTAGGAATGATAGGATTTTGTCAGGGGACTGATCTGTAAGTCTGGGGACTGTCCCTGGGAAATGGGGACATCTGGTAACCTTAATTTAGAATATCCTGGGACGATTTCCTGAGTGTTATTCCAGGGGGACTTTCTGATGAATGGCAGCCATAGCTTTCAGCAGTGGTGGGCTTTGGGCTTTCAAATTTCAGCTGTGTTCTGTGTGATGCTAAAATTTGACATTGTGCTTGTGTCGCCCCCTGTGGCACCACGGCCGAGTGCAGCTGAACCAGTCATGCTACCCTAAAACTGCCTCTGCTTCCAGCAAATGATTATCTGACCACTATTGCAGTTTAAAAGCCAATCTCTTTGCTTTCCCCGCCATAGCTGGCTTATAAACAAATGTTATTAAATGAGTTTGCTCTTTAAAAATTATTCCACACATCTAGCGTCATTAGACAAATTGCTTTCCTTACTCCGGTGGTCAAGGGTGAAAGAAAGCCAAACATTTAGGTGCAAATTCAAAAGCACTTAATTACTGCAGTTCAGCGCTGCAAACCTTTGTTCGTCTTGAGTTTGTAATTCCCAGAGAATTACATGGCTAAATGATTTGTGAGGTTTAAAGGTTTGTAAATTCAGGGTGGACCAATGAAAAGCAAACATACAACTTTAATAACCAGACACAATTCGCCACTGCCATGTTAAATGTTAAAAACTACTGACCCTCTGGTGACTCAATATCAGTGTTGCCCACCGCATTTAGGAGGTGATTTTTTTTGCAAATTTCTCCTATAAGGGGTCTTAAAAAAATATGTTTCTGGGTCTGAGGAATTCATATCTGCTATTACGGTATATTTGTGATTGGACAGTATTTAGCTTGGTAAGTCAATGCTTGGGGAAGAAGCACATAAACTGCTTTTGGAAAACCAAAGAATTTAAATTTTACCTTCTGAAAATGTCAGGTAATGCTAAATAATTATAATAATAAATAAATATATTAATATATAAGTGCAAGTACTTTGCAATTATTTTTAATTATTTCTATGCACATTTTACTTACCAAGCAACACTACATTATATTGATTTATACCAATTCAACTAAAATACATTTTGAATTCCCAAGTCATGATACAACAACTTTTTAGCACCCATCATTTTTGGAATTTGAAAGTTGAAAAATTCAGCACACATGAATTCAGCAGGTGGCCAGAGGCTGAGGTAAAATAGTTTGGTTAAAGGAGGGCTGAACACCAAATCTCTACCCCCTGAATAATGCCTCATTTTACTCTTTTTAGTTTTTGCCTCTGCCAGAGAAAAAACTAAACTGCAAACTTGAACCAGCAGATTCATCAACTAAAGCTTGAGCTGTTTAAATTGGTGATGGCCAATATTAACCAGCACTTTGTGTGTTGGGGTGCTGTTGCTACTTTGCAACTTAGTGTCATCAGTCTGGATGCTCTCTTATATGTATATTTGTAGGTATCACAAATCCATCATATGTCCCCTGTGCTTTCTTATCCAAAAGGAAATTTCTCACGCTTGGGGAAGTGGAGAGCGCATATCAATAGATACAGGGTTTCCTTTTTCATTCTGTGCAGTTATTGTGCAATGTTTGATGTTTCTTCACACTCAGCAGCCCCAGTAAACAAGTATTGCCTCATGTACACTGGGTTCAGTTACAATGTAACCATCAATTTATTTCGGCTTGCTACTAGTAAATATACATTAAGAGTACAAACAGTACCCATTTGGCTTTAGCAGTGTTCCAGATGTGGACTGATGCTATGATTAATCCTATTAACAACTGTTAAAGGTAAAGGTAAAGGTACCCCTGCCCGTACGGGCCAGTCTTGACAGACTCTGGGGTTGTGCACCCATCTCACTTAAGAGGCCAGGGGCCAGCGCTGTCCGGAGACACTTCCGGGTCACGTGGCCAGCGTGACATCGCTGCTCTGGCGAGCCAGAGCCGCACATGGAAACACCGTTTACCTTCCCGCTGGTAAGCGGTCCCTATTTATCTACTTGCACCCGGAGGTGCTTTCGAACTGCTAGGTTGGCAGGCGCTGGGACCGAGCAGCGGGAGCGCACCCCGCCGCAGGGATTCGAACCGCCGACCTTTCGATCGGCAAGTCCTAGGCGCTGAGGCTTTAACCCACATTAACAACTGTTAGACCAGGTCAATTTGCAGTTGGCTGTATGCAAGGAATGCTATTCCTAGCCGTACATCTTCTTATTCCGTAATGCTAGGAATCATTTTTGTTAGGGGATTGCCTGAGAAAGTTGGTTACCTTCAGTCATTTTAATACCAGTGTCTTGCCTACGGTAATGGACTGGATGAGAGCCTACAAACTGAAGCTCAATCCAGATAAGACAGAGACACTGTTGGTGGGTGGTTCCCTAGACCAGATGGCTAGGAGGTTGCCTGCTCTTGATGGGGTTACACTTCCTCTGAAGGAACAGGTTTGTAGCTTGGGGATACTCCTGGATCCTTTGCTGTCGCTCGAGGCTCAGGTGGCCTCAGTGGCCCAGAGTGCCTTCCATCGGCTTTGGCTGGTGGCCCAACTATGCCCTTATCTAGCCTAACTACTGTTGTCTATGGTCTGGTAACCTCAAAGTTAGATTACTGCAATGCGTTATACCTTTGGCTGCCTCTGAAGATGATTTGGAAACTTCAGCTAATGCAGAATTCAGCTGCCAGGTTGCTCACCGGTGCAAGACGGTTTGAGCATATTACACAGATCCTGCACTGCCTACCAATTAGTTTCTGGGCCCAATTCAAAGTGCTGGTTTTGACCTATAAAGCCTTAAACGGCTCAGGGCCGCAATACCTCAAGGACCGCCTCTTTCCATATGAACCTACCCGGACCATGAGACCATCTTCTGAGACCCTTCTTCATGTGCCTCCTCCTCAAGAGGTCCAGAGGGTGGCAGCACGAGAACAGGGCCTTCTCTGCAGTGGCTCCTCATCTGTGGAATGCTCTCCCCAGGGAAGTTCGCCTGGAGCCTTCATTATACACCTTTAGGTGCCAGGCAAAAATGTTCCTTTTTAACCAGGCTTTTGGTTGTCCTGATCGACATCCTATGCCCTTTTAAAATGTGTTTCTTGGGCGGGGGGGGGGGGCTATTGGATGGTTTTATTTTTATTATGTATTCTGTGGTTTTTTTTATCTTGATTTTATTTTGTGAATGGTCCTGAGACCCCAGGGTATAGGGCAGTATATAAATTCAATAAATACCACCACCACTACTACTAATACACTAAATATTGGAGACACAATACATCTGTGACATAAATCCATAATGTTCTCTAGTTATAAATATGGGTATCCTCTCAGCATATAATTTTCATGAAGAGACTTGAAAGTAAATGCTTCATGGTATATGCAATGCTACATTTGTATGAAGCTTCAGTATGATTTCCATTAGATTATAACATCCTTTCACAGTTTTGCTGGTTTCTGTTATGCTGCATCTTTTCTATCCTTCTTTAGCAGAACTAAATTTAAGATCCGGCAGGCACCACAGGAACATCAGATTATTTATTTAATTAATTTTACTGCCAAACAATGTGCTCCTGTTGAAAGTCAGTCAAGGGATGCTTTTGCAGCCTTCTGACTAGTCCTGGAGGTGATGGTTCTAGGGGCAAACGTTGGCTGCAGCAAAAGGAATTGTAGATCTGCAGCCACCATTTTCATAGGTAAAGTTAAAGTTAAAGGACCCCTGGATGGTTAAGTCCAGTCAAAGGCGATTATGGGGTTATGGCGTTCATCTCACTTTCAGGCCAAGGGAGCTGGCGTTTGTCCACAGACAGCTTTCTGGGTCATGTGTCGGGCATGACTAAACCACTTCTGGCACAACAGAACACTGTGATGGAAACCTGAGCACACAGAAATGCCATTTACCTGCCTGCCATGGCGGTACCTCTTTATCTACTTGCACTGGCATGCTTTCGAACTGCTAGGTTGGCAGGAGCTGGGACAGAGCAACAGGAGCTCACTCTTTCGTGGGGATTCGAACTGCCGACCTTCTGAGCAGCAAGCCCAAGAGGCTCAGTGGTTTAGACCACAGTGCCACCCACGTCATAGCAGCTGGTGGGAGGAACATTAGGCTGGGAGAGAGGAAGAAGATGGTGTGCTTCCCCTGCCATGCAAAGTCATCATCAGTTAGTCCTAATGAGCTGGTCTAACCATGTTTTTTTATAAGGCATTAGTGGCAAGGCTGCTTTATGCTAAATTAGAGAAAAGAAACGAAACCCTTTGCTTAAAATAATGACTTTTCCCCAGTGCAATGCTGTTTAAGAGGTTGAATGGCTTGACTGGTGTCAGCTAAACCTATGCGTCCAACATACGGTAATTAAATACTAAACATCATTTGGGATTGATTTGCACTAGTAACTGAGAATGCTGAAGTTTCACATACCGGTTCCAATCCCTCGTCTACACAATTCTTAGTAATTCATGGGAGTGATTCACATGCCAGATCCCAGGATAGAAGTTAGTGCCTTCATGAGTCATTCTCTAAACACAAAGATGTACAAAAGCATCACTCAAAATAGATTTGCAGTTAACTTAATACACAATATTTGTGAGTCCAAAAGGGGCTGTCTGTTCCTGCTCATTCAATATGTGGTCCCTTTCAGGTTGCCACAACCAACCCTTCAACTGCCATGCTTTCCTTAATGTTCTGGGGTTGTATTGAACTTTTGCAAGCCATGTCCCAGTGGGAGTGGGGAAGCCCCAAGACTGGGCGGAGGAACCTTGCATTGCTCACGCAAGCAAGGCTCCAAGTATGGGGTGTTTTTTGCTTTATGACATTTTTCAAAATGGAAAGTTAACAGAAATGCAGGCCCAGATGACACCATCTTATTTTGTAGATTATCTTTTTGCATTTTAGTGAGTGATTCACTGTACAACCATAGCAGATTGGGGTTTCATCTGCCTTTTTTTTTTTTAAAGGGAGAAAAAAAGGATCCTATCACAAAATTAACAATATGCATTGATTTCCTAGCTCAGTGATGTGATGATGTTTTCATTCTGCAAATGTAATGGCTGTGTTGCGAGAAATTAGGTCAGTGGAACTTAAATTAGCAGAATCCTTCATCCTTGTAGTTCACTGAATAAAGACGCTAGGTCTACTCTCTTGCATACATTATAGGCTTTTTCGCCTGTAGCATAAAGTGCCAGCTGACATAACAGCAGGAAACACACCAAGCAGTCTATCTTCAGTAGGCTTCTTTGGTAACCAAAGGTAAACCTAATTCACTGGCAGATTACCCATCTGCCCTGCCTTGGTGGCAAATATGCGTTGATAATGACAAACCATGCAGTGCAGCATCTTGCGCAATATAATTTCTCACTTGCAATATAATTTCCGTCTCGTGTTTACAGGCACATGCTCCAATATTCTAGGTAGTGACATTTGGGTTCCTTTTTAAACTTAGTTTGGATGTTAAACAGAAGGATCAGAATATAAAACAAAAGCTCCATTTGCTCTCGTTTTGGTTGATTGCTTCTGGAGCTAACATTTTCTTTCACACGATGGGAAGCAGAACCAGTACATGCCCATATCCAACACCCACCCATTTTACACGATGGTGGAATTTTAGACTCTGGACTGAATAGTTCTACAGAAAATGCCCCTTTAGATGGCAACTGTGTGTATTACCAGCCCTGAGAGCTCCCTTGTTTTGCAAGCCAACATCTATTCCTGCCCTGAGCTCTGGAAACGCAAAGCATAATTCTCTCCCCCCCTACACACACATGGGCATCTCTTTCCCCTCCCTCCGCCGCCGCTTTTCGCAATTCCGTTCCCAACATCTCGCGGCTGAAACACTTGGCGATCTTCTGAAGTAGTCGGAAATACTTGGCGATCACATATTTCTACGCGCGCGCGTTGGCAGCGACTTCAGCGACTCCCTCGCGCGGACGTTCAAGGAGCGCAGCAGCCGCCGCCAGGGCTTTCCTTTTATGTTGCAATCGGGGTGGGTGGCTCCGACCCACCGGCGTCCTGCAATGCGACCCACAACCCTGCCCAGCGCGTTGCAGCGCCAGCCTGGGAGCCCAGCGACAAGCAGTAGGCCGAGTCTCCACCTTCACTCCAGCCTCTCCGGCTCTCCATTGGGCCATTACGTAAATGCCAGCAGCTTTCTCCTTTCTCCCTCCTTCTCCTCCTCTCTCTCACCCCTCCCCACCTCCACCCCACCCCCAGTTTCGCCTAGTTATGCAATCCCCAGCAGCAGCGCGCACATCCACTGTAACGCACACACAAACACATAGAAGGAGGGGAAGCGTCCGAGGAGAGAGCGAGAGGAAGAAAGGGCGGAGCAGGGAAGGGGGTTCACTTCGAGTCTGGCCCTGCCCTTGTCCCTTCCCCCCCACTCCGGGCGCATCCATTGGCCCTTCCCGGGAAAGCGGAGAGCTCCGATTGGGGCCCGGCAGCCGCCACTCACCGCCCAAGCTGGCATGAGGAGTGTGCGTTGTGAGGAGCGTACAGTATTGACCTACTAACACAGATCTCTCTCCAGCGGCGTCGGCTGCGGCGTCGGCAGAAGGCGCGTTCCTCGGCTGCGCCCGGCTTCTCCACTCTCTCCCGAGCGCACATTCTCCTCCTGGCGCGCGACGGGGAGGACGTCTGCGGGCTGCTCCTGCTGCGAGGGTCTTTCTCTCTCTCTCTCTGCCTGCCTGGCCCCTGCTCTCGCTGCCTGGTTGTAGTCAAGGACCTGCTCGCCTCTCGGCCCCTCTCCAAAGCGACCGGCTCCGACGGGAAGCAGATGCGGACGGGATCTCCGGCGAGCGAGGCGCGCGCTCGGCCCCTCTCGGCCCGAGCAGCTTGCCCAGGTACAGGAAGCTTCCGTCGGGGAAATCGCTCGTCTGAAGGGGGTCCTTCTCCCCCCCCCCCACCCCGCCCACCTTCCCTCGGTCCTTTTCCGACGAGACTCACTCTGTCCTGGGGTGCGTTTACCCTTCTCTAGACACGGGTTCGTCGGAGAAATTCGACCCTCTCCATGCGCCCGTCTACCTAGCAGTAACTTTTCTCGCCCTCTGGCACGTCAGCGCCGCCGGGACTCGCCGCCTGAAGGCGGCCGCTTTGATTGCAGCCCCCCTCGGAGCAGCTTCCCCGGCTCGGCTGGCTCAGAGCTCGGCGCTGCGCTTACATAATAAGATGCCTCCTCCGGGGTGGAGGGAAATCAGAATTAGGGAGCAGGAGGAAAGCTCAGAGATCTTGCCACCATTCCTTCTTGTATGAGCAGGGAGTGGTGGGGGTGGGGAGATGGATGGTAAGCGAGGACATGGATGGGAGGGTTGGCTGAAGGAATCGTTGACGGGCAGCAAAGGATTAGGGAAATGCCTTGTTAATAGTGGCATGCGCCTTGGAAGAAGAGTTATTTGAAACGCACCCGTTTCCCCCTGGGGAGCATCTGAAGCGCGGGGCTTGTTATTTCATCTCCGCGCATTGCATAATCGGTCCACGGCGAGTTATTGGCGAGCGCTTCAGAGGAGGTGAGCGTGCAGTGCTTTGGTAATTTTGGTGCAGCGTTAGGGAATACGGTTCCCATTTACACATCTCATCTATTTCTGGATATCTTAGGGAAGGTCTGCTTTTTTAGAATAAAAAAAAAAGCCCCATGATGAACTGGTGCTGCGCGTGAGATTCCTTGTTTATTCCTTACGCTGCGTTCTTTTAAGCTGCTAGAGAAAGGAAGACACGTAACAATCGCCTGATTCGGGGCTGTTCTGATGTATGTTATGTGTATGTGGGGGTGGGGGTGGGGGAGAATTCGGTTTATATTGGCCCGTGCCTTTTGCTCCCTCTTGGCAGCTGGTTTTCAGGCACTGCGTTTCCTGATCGTTCCTGGAAATGTTGCATTATGCAACCACGGCATTCGCTGGCGGCCAGGTTAGGCAGCTAATTACGCGATTTGATAAATCTCGCCACAAAGAAACTAGAGCAATCTCGGCCTTAAAATAAAACCACGATTTCCAATGTCATCGCTCTTGCATCTCCCTCCCCTGTCGGAAAGTAGATCGCTGCTGCGTAAGTTGGGGAAAGGCAGCTCGGCTTGTTGAATGTGTGCCACGTCCCTTAAAACGAAAATTGTGCACGTCTATATTTAGCCCTATCACATTTGAGCAATTGTGGCTCCGTGGGCTATTTCTGGTCTTTTCTCCAGAGCTGTGCAAATAGACGTTCAAGGACATTTGCTGGCGTTTTCAACTACACGCCTTGGGAGACGTTTTGATAAGGCTGGTATTTTTAGGAAGGCATTTCGCTCACACATCAAGTGGCTTGGTAGGTGTTGGCTTTCGTACATGATTCACCCTCCTCCATAGAGATATATATACATACATACATACATACATACATACACACACACACAAGCTTGTTACGCATTTCGGGGAAAAGTGAGAGGTGCCTCTGATTTCGTCGTAGCCCCTGCAATTTGCAACCAAGAACGACAAAGTCGGGCTGGCGCGGGGGGCGAAAGGCGGAGGGGGAGGGTGCGCGCGGGGTGCGGAGTCTTTATTTCAACATATGTGACGGTCGGCGTAACGTTGCAAAACACACACCCAACAACAATGCCCAGCCTGATTTAGGTCAGTAGCACATTTCAGATGGCCAGAATCCCAGCGTGCGATCGAAATCTATGCCACTCTCGCAATCGTGTCGTTTTGCAACTATTAAACCCGTCTGGGTGGGGGTGGGGGCTTGCTTTTTCTAAAAAAAAAAAGGCGGGGGGGAGAGAAATCCTGATGCTGAATCACTCTAAAAATATAAGAAGGTTCAGAAATCCAAGGTTTGCGCGGGGGTGGCGAGGAGTTCGGGTTCGACAATTGTTGATTTTCTGCTAGTGGCTCTTTTAATGAGAGAGAGAGCGAGGTCTTTCTGTATTCGAGTCCGAGCTCTTGCCCAGATTAACAAGGGTCCCACTGCGACCCCATAGAAGTAACCGGCGCGTAATTCGGGTGCGTTTGTGCGTTCAGAGGACAGCTAAGAGGTGCAGAGCCGGGAGGGGAAGAACTCCTTCTGGACTCGGGAGAGCCCGGCGCTTCTCCCAGGCCGGGGGCGTCGGGCAACGAGGGAGCTTGCGCTGCCTGCCCGCCTGCCGCCCGAGGGCTCTCGAGCCGCCTTAGGCGTTGGTTGTTATGACTGGGGCCGGAGCGCGCGTTGGAAGGGGTCTGGATGGCGCTGCCGCCGCCGCGCTTTGCATTCCTTTGTTCTGCGAAGGGGGGGTGGAGAGAAGGCGAGGCCGAGCTCCGGGGAGTGAGGCGGGGAGAGAGGGCGCACAAGAGGAGGAGACAGGCGGGCTGGAGCGGAGTCGGCGAGAGGAGTAAATAAGGCAGGAGAGCGGTCGTTTTGCACGGACAGGGAGCGCGAGCAGAACAAGCTGGCCCCGGGGAGGGATGCGGCTCCAGTCACGTAGTGTGTGTACTCGCTGTTGCAACGACGGGGGGCGGGCCCAAGAGCTCCTGGCTCTGGCTTCTCCACCCTCCCGGGCCCCGCTTTCTCTCCGCCCCTCCAGACTTGGCAACGGAGCTGGCAGCTCTCACGTTTCCTCCCGAAACAGAGCGAAGGTCGGGCGCGCGCGTGTTTGACGGCGACCCCGTCCGCTTTTGCGCCTCCTTGGGCAGCCCGGAATGCCGCCCCTCCTTGGGCGCAATTGGCTGGCGAGTTTTCTTTCCAGAATTTTTGCTCTTGCGCAAAAGCGTATGGGCGTTTGCGCGCGCGCTCATTACCTTTCATGTAAACTCTGCGGAAAAGTCCCAAACACCCCATCGTGTGTATAAAGGATGCCTGTTTAGCTCCCCTATAGCATGGTGGTTTCTAAGTAAAAACACAAAAAACCCCAGCCCCCCTTCCCCTTTCCTTGGCCCAAGCCTTTCCTCGGAGATTTTCCACAATTCAGACATCTTAACCAGGTCAGTGTTACGGGGGGAATGGGGGCAGCATTAATTCCTGTAAGGGGTGCTTACTGGAGGTGGAATAATTACTTGTTAAAACAACAGGGATGTGTGATGAGACTCATATCCATTTGCAGATTCTTACCCCCCCAAAAAAAGGAAGTAAGGTGGCATACTGCAGGTGGCATTTCCAGAAAGGAAAGGATTTAACTACTGTTGCCAATGGTGTTATTAGTTTGGTAATTTCCCAGCATATTCAAGAGTGCTGCTGGGTTTTGGTTTTTTACAGTAGCTATAAAGTAATTATTGTTAACTGCTGCCAGGAAAACAAGCTTTGCCAGCACACTTCAGTGCATTTTTACTCAGAGGTAATTCCTGCCTTACGGATGGTACTTGTGTTGAGTAGAGCTTACTCCCAGGTCATGAAGGTTGTCTGCATACTTCACCTTTAAAACACACTCTTTCTCTCAAAGCATGTTGGACACTGTAGCAGGGCTGAACAATGTCCAGTTTTCAACATCGTGATTTATCACCAGCTGTTTATTGGATGTACCGATATATCATGATGTCTCAAAAAAGGATGGAACTATGTAGTGGTGAATGGGGTAATGTCTGGGCAACTGCTACTACTTAGGAGTCTAAAATGGATACATTTTTACTTACCTTTAACATAGTGTTGCAACTGTTATTTTGTAGTACAGAGCAACAGGGGTGGCAGGAATGAGAGAAGCGAAGACCGGCTTCACGCTTTTTCTCACATTGCATTTTTTTACATAGCACGCACACACACACATTACTGTTCACAAGATATCGTCATGCCAAATATTATGAAGCTGTTACCACAATGTGGACTCCAAACAGATTTTGGACGATGCACTGATATATTGCCCAGCCCTACACTGTAGTTTGTTAAGAGTTGCCAGGAATTGTAACCTGGTAAGGGGTGAACTACAGTGCCCAGAATCCTTAGAGAGAAGCAATGTGCTTCAACTTTAATGTTTAGCGTATACACAGCCTTAGTGTGCCGAGGACCAGGCAAATCCTGGGGATTAGGCCCTAAAGGACTGGGGACTAAGTATGGCAGCAGTTAGTCTAGTTATATATGTTGCCCAAGTCAAAGCATTTCCATGATTTCAAAACAACTGTATTCTACTGGTGGAAGGAAGAAATGAAGGGCTGTAATACAGTGGCAGGGCATCTGTGGAGAGCTGCTTGTCTGATAATCTGGAGAGACATTTCCAGCCAGTATAGATGGTTTAACTTAGTATGAGGAGCATCTTATGATCAGAGAATAATTCCAGTGGTAAATGTTACACAGCCAAGTCGTGACAGATGACCTCAGGTGTTGTGTCACAGGGGTTATTAACCTTTGTAGCTATTACCACACAAGTGTATATAGTTAAGAAAAACTCCAGCAGCATTGCACTTATATATATATATATATTTACTTTACCTATCATTTTAAGTCTGTATTCTCACCCATTATAAGGATTAGAAATGTTTGGGTTATTTCCCCCTTCTATCGTCTGATGCTCCCTGTTTTTGTTGTAAGAATTCCTGGCAGTTTAACACCCTCCCCCCTCATTTCACAGAAATCTGGCAGTGCTGATAACCTTGCAAAGAAGTTTAGGAAGTCTTGACTTCAAATGCTTTGCCATTATGTCTCTGGGCTGATCCAAAGCTTGCTGAAACTGAGTAGGCAGCTTCACTGCTGACTTCATTGTATTGGTGCCAATCTGAAGGCTGTAGTTCTGAGTCAGGCACCCAAATAATGACATTGAAACAAATGTTAATGTGTTGCTATTTAAAAGCATGTATTTTTGGCTAAACCTTTAGGGCTAATTTTTCCAACCTTTTAGAGCGAGGAGAGAGAAAATATGACTATGTCGCATTACTATGGCCACATTTTCATGTTATTTTTAAAATGAGTACCCATATTTCTGCACATAGAGAACTTGATGTAATCTGTCAGTGGGACATTTCAGAAGTTGAGAAACACGTGTAACATACAGGCATACTGATTAAAGAGTTGGAAAACCTGAGGATTGAAGCAACAGCATGCTTGGACAGTGGTCTCAAGGCCAAGGATAATAACCCTGTGTACCACGATCAATTTGGCTGGAGTCACCATTAGTCTGGAGATGATGCATCACCACTGTTCTCCCAGCTCTGCATTGCCATGGAATAGATACACACCACCATCTCATCCCTATAGAAGCTTCCACAATGGTCTGTGAGATAACAGAGAATCTTGGTGATGCCACTCACTTCCTGCCTTGCCACTGTTAACGCTTTTGTTCATTGCTCATTCCTGCCTCAACATTCCCCCCCCCCCCCGACGCTCAGCTTTTGTGCCCATTGTAGCAAGGATTACTCATAGTATATATGTACTCTAAAGCTATTTGCATCCTTAGAGGAAGATGCTGCACCTCACCACCCAGAATTATGGTATCTACTCTTCAGGAGTCTTAAATTTTAGTCCCTTATGTTGCCATGATTTCATACCTTTTCCTAATGGTCACAACCCAGCTGGCTAAGGGTAACTTTTGAGAATATATATTTTTAAAAATTCAGTTAGTTTATAGTTAGTGGAACCATAGATTAAAACAAAAGATTGATAGATTTCCCCATTTCCCCTTGGAAATTCATCACAAGGTAGCAAAATAACCCAATGGCAAATTCACTGTAGGCCTGTTTAGATTCCCTTTGACCAGACTTTCTTAAATGTGTACTCAGGTGACTTCGGAGCACGCAATGAACATAAACGTAGAGCCATATAACTGTGTTTCCTTATTACTAAACTTCCTTAGTAGACAAAGCGATTTTTTAAAGAAAAAATGTGGGTTGCCTCATGTGCATCTCTTGAAAGATAATACATGTGTAGACAAAGAACCATGACAGGCAATAGGCTTCTAAAACGTCCTCACCCAACATATTTACATTTACGCATGCAGTGTTGTGGTAAGATGAAATAACACAATACTTAGTGCATCATATAATTGATTAAATGGCTCCAGAGTGCTAGGTCAGTGGAATAAGCAAGCTGCAATCCTGTAGTCATTTTACCTAGCTGTTGTTTGTTGAGAGACAATGGAATGTGCCTCCAGGGCAGAAGGTGAGGTCAGACCTATGGAGAATCACAGAGCATGCTGTGGCTGCAGAGACTGATAACTTGTAACTACTGCCTCCCATGCAAGTCTGGGCAGTGTGTATGGAGGTCCTGGGCTGTGAAGACCTTCTTGGCCTCGCCGTTGTGGTCCAAAGGAAGGCAGAACAATATATTTGGCATCAGCTTGGCTGCAGGAGTTGCTGGGAGGAGGCGTACAAGACACCATCCAACTGTCTTAGGAACTCCACTCCAGATTTGTGTGTGTTTTTACTCCTTAGCCTTTTCTTCTCCCGAAGATGTCCTGCAAGGCGGTAAACCCCGTTGAAGTCAATAGCATTTATTTCTGAGTAAACATGTATAGAATTGTATTGTTCATACACCCAAAATTTGCCAGCATGCCATAGTGTATGAATGCAGCAGAAGGACAAATAAAAATTTACTTAGGTCAAAAATTCTTAGATTTCAATTGTTTTCAAGTTGCAGGTTTTAATTGTTTCCATCAGTTGCTGGAAATACAGTGGTACCTCTGGTTGCGGACTTAATCCGTTTGGGGGTGCCATTTGCACCCCAAAAAGTCCACAACTAGAGCACCTCTTCTGCGCATGTGCGCGGCGTGATTGAGCGCTTCTGCGCGAAGCACGGAGATCGCTTTTGCGCATGCGGCAAACCTGGAAGTAAACACTTCCGGATTTGCCGTGTTCGTAAGCTGAAAGTCCGTAACAAGAGCGGAACGCAACACACGGTATGACTGTTATGAAATAAGAGTAGACTTATTTTTAATTATTTTTTTTGAGTGATACATATGCTAAGAACATTCAAATAGTCAGTGGATTTATTTGTTATATTTGCTAGTCCCTCCCTAGCCTCAAATGAAACTCCCAAGTCATTTACAAAAAACAAATTAAATGAATTAAAACAACTTGTGCCCTTGCTAATAAACAGCAAATAAGAAAAAATTCAAGGAAATGACAGATAAAGTCTTAAAGCAGATTAAATTTGCTTAATACTAGCTCCGATGCTATATATTCTGATAACTACTGATTTACTTGACTATTGAATTTTCCTCAAGCCATGTCATAATTTATGTACTTGATTTAATAATATGTGGTGTGCACCACATACGTTTTGAGGATTTGCTGAGTATTCTCATTCACTGTAGCTGTTATTGTGTCAATGTTATTGAAACAATTTCAGTTACATTTTAACTTTAATTTTCCTCCTGTAATTATTTATTCAGGACAAAATGGATCACAAACAAGCTTCAGGATTGTTTGTTAAATACACCCTTGACTTTTTATACAGAAGCCTCAGAGATTAGCTACAGATTAACTAAGGAACTTTCTTCAGGCATAGGAGATGCTTTAGGCATCCCTGGAAATCTTTATTCTGAGCCCAGCAGCACACACAGGTTTATTGATCAATATTAATCTGAACTTTAATTGGTGCCCTTTCCGTATGTACTAAAAAAACTGGCCAGCACTTTGCCTGTGTATATGTAATCCTGAATAGGGTTTATAGACTTTGGCTCCAAGATTTAAATAGTATTGTGAGGAAATTTATTCAAATCATGAAGAGTTCTCATTATGTAAGGTTTCACCTCATTTTATTGCCACAAACATCACATTTTGATCGTGTCTGAAACTGAGGTAGAGAAATAATGATTTGCCCAAGGCTACCCTCGGAGCATGAGTCAGATGGGCGGAAAATATGGGCCTGAAATAAATTGGCCAATGCTGGCTCTCTCTCTCTCTTTTTTTTTTTAATAATTTTTTTTTATTAATTTTCCAATTTTTAACAAACACAACAATAACAACATGAAAACAAACACAAAAAATCATAATTTCTTAACCTTATTTCCATAAGCCTCTTTTCTCGGACTTCCCCATACCTTCCCCTTTTTGCATCCTTTTTTTAACAATTATTCAACAACCCTTTTAGCCAATTAAATATAAATTCATTCTCCTTTTCAATTTCACCCTAAATTAAGCAAAATTTACCACTGTAATTCTACATCTTCCTCTCCCTTAGCATTTTAGCACTCCTCAATTTTATAGTAACTCTTAAGATATATTCTAAACTTCTTCCAGTCTTCTTCCACAGTCTCTTTCTCTTGGTCGCGGATTCTGCCGGTCATTTCTGCCGGCCAATGCTGGCTCTCAGGAATGATACTGATCCAGTTACTAAGGCTGTGCATTTGCTTTGGACCAAGCACAAGGTCCATAAATAGCAACACCCTAGTGGTCCCGGGCCCTAAGGAAGTTAGATTAGCTTCTACCAGAGCCAGGGCCTTTTCAACTCTGGCTCCGGCCTGGTGGAACACTCTGCCTCATGAGACCGGGGCCCTGCAGGATCTGATTTCTTTCCGCAGGGCCTGTAAGACAGCGTTGTTCCGCCTGGCCTTTGGCTTGGAGCCAATTTGATTCCCTCCCTCCCTCCCTCCCTCTCTTTCTTTTTTCTTTTCCTTCTCCTCCTGAGATGAGGCATTTTAATGAGGCATTTTAATATTTTAATGTTTCAATATTTTAATGTTGTATTTTAATTTAGTTTTAAGTTGTAATCATTCAACTTGTTTTTATTATTGCTTGTTAGCCGCCCTGAGCCTGGCCTTGGCTGGGGAGGGCGGGGTATAAATAAAAAATTATTATTATTCAGAGACATTCAGCTTGCCTCTAAATTCAAAGTAACTTGGGTCCAAAGTTGCCCAAGGTGACATGGGCAGGTTCTTTGGCTTCAGAACCACCCTGGAGCTTGAAACTGGTGTTACTTTCTCACCGTGTGCAATTTTATGCATTCTTGTATGCCCCCAACCCCAAAATTCATGGAATGTCAGGGAAAGTGAAGGAAAAGTGGGTCTAGATTAATGATATATTAATATCCACAGCGTGCCAGCATGTATTACACCAATGTATTAACAGGTTTCTTTCTATTTTTAATTTCCATCTATTATTTCAGGGATTGCTAACTAGTCTTCATACTGTCCAGTTTTCTAGAATTAGTATGTTTTAAGATCTTGGTTACGTGTGTGTGTGTGTGTGTGTGTGTGTGTGTGTTTTAAGGCAACGGTTAGAGAGTTGTTAAAAATCTCACAGCCTCCCATAAACAATTGCAAAAGCTTACTCAGGATTCTTGCAGTTTATCTTCTCCTGTGAAGGAAAACAGTGCTAGCCATGCATGCGTAATCTCTGCAGGAAATCAATCACTGCTGCGCTTTTATCTTTTGCTTATTTTAAACTGGGCTCCCTTTGCTAAAGGTTGTGCAAACTTCATTTATGTAATGACGTTCTTTTTCCCCAGATGGCTGCCTTGTTGCAATTATTTTTTTCCTAATCTACGGTTATTATAACATCACAGTGATGCAATAACCTGAACAATGAAATGTTTTGTTGAGGGCTGTTGCATAAAAAAAACATTAAGCAACAGATCTGACTCATCAGCTTACAGATTCTTCTTGATGACCTTGCTATCAGGTGCACAGCCTTTTGTGTGAGAGAAACCCTATGGGTCTTCAGGTGAAAGTTCAAATGATTTTAAACCATTAGTACTTTTAGTTTGAATGTCACAAATTTATCAAGAGAAAAACTTGCTACTTTAATCAACACTGGTAGCCGAAAGCTATGGTGTGGATAACACCAAGGTTGCAGGTTTGATACCCATACAGTGGTACCTCGGCTTAAGTACTTAATTCGTTCCGGAGGTCCGTACTTAACCTGAAACTGTTCTTAACCTGAAGCACCACTTTAGCTAATGGGGCCTCCTGCTGCCGTCGCGCTGCTGGAGCACGATTTCTGTTCCCATCAGTAGGCAAAGTTCTTAACCCGAGGTACTATTTCTGGGTTAGCGGACTCTGTAACCTGAAGCGTATGTAACCTGAGGTACCACTGTATAGGATAGCTGCATATTCCTGCTTTCTAATGGGTTTGGACTGGAAGATCCTTAGGGTCCCTTTCAACTCTACAATTCTATGATTCTAAGTAAGAAGCAATAGAAATTACATTTTATTTTTATTTAGAAAATTTGCAATAATAGTCTTCTGAGGCCCTCCTTCATGTGCTTCCTCCTCGAGAGGCCTGGAGGGTAGCAACACAAGAACGGGGCCTTCTCTGCAGTGGCTCCCCATCTGTGGAATGTTTTCCCCAGGGAAGTTCGCCTGGTGCCTTCATTACATACCTTTAGGTGCCAGGTAAAAATCTTCCTTTTTAACCAGGCCTTTGGTTGTCCTGATCAACATCCTATACCCTTTTAAAATGCAGCTCTTTTTTTGGGGGGGGGGTTGTTATTGGGTTATTGTTTTTATTTTGATTTTATATATTGTGCTCTTTTCTGTGAACTGCCCTGAGACCTCCAGGTGTAGGGCAGTATATAAGTTCAATGAATGAATGATAAATAAATAAATAACCAGGGCAGCCTGTGGCGCCATCCCCCCCCCTCCTTGCAGCCCTTATCCTGCCTTCCCAAAGCTAGGTAAGGAAGGTGTTGGACTTTGGGGCCTCCTGTCTTCTTCCCAAAGCCAAGCTAGTGTTTCCTCAGCTTTGGGAAGGAGGTGGCAGGGCTCTAGGACCCTGTTTCGCTCCCCGACCCCCTGCACAAGGCAGTGTGCGGCCCATGGGTTCGGTGTCAAAGTACTCTTGTGGCCCACTTGGCATGAGAAGTTGGACTGCCCAAACTGTACTTTCATTGTTCTTTG